>NC_025998.2:28443884-28488473 GCF_000442705.2 Elaeis guineensis | reverse complement strand
GGCTAGAGCACCGGGCTCTGATACCACTTGTTGCCAGCTATGCAACCCAAGAGGGGGGGTGAATTGGGTTTCTAAAAATTTTAAGCCTAACTTAATGACTTATGAAAAATGTTCGTCAATAGCTAAATGAATGAGGAGAGTAAACTTAATTCAAGACTAATTGCCAAAAGCAAGAATGCAAGAAAAAAATGAAGAGTTAAAGAGAAGCAATTATGCACACCATAAACAAAAAGATTTATAGTGGTTCGGTGCCAACCTTGCACCTACATCCACTCCCCAAGCTCCTACTTGAGAATTCCAATCCACTAATCTTGTATTCAACCCGAATACAAACGTCGAAAACTCCAACTCTAGCTATCCCAAGCTAGACCACTTGTTTCTCGGTACAAGCCAACCCAATACACTCCGATTCTAGGTTCGGATCAACCTTCCCTTATTTTGAAATCCCTCCAAAACAAAAACAATCACACAAACTGAGTAAAATAATTTATAGCACAAGTAAGTACAAGAAAAGCTCCTTTAATGAGCGAATATAACTTTAAATACACTTTACTCAAGAGAAGACCCTTTTTGGATTTCCTCAAAGTGGTTGGAGACTTGAATGTGCACTTGAGGAGTTGGTGAGCTTGGATTAAAGGCTTCTTCAAAGCTTTGAATGAATTCTTGATAAGGGCTGAAAAGTTAGTTTGAAAAACTCTTTTTCAAATTCTCTCTTTTGAATGCTCTCTTGAATGCTCTTCAATTCTCTTTCCCAATCTCTTACTTGTTTCCCACCTTTTGGATCCTTCTATAGCTTTAAGAAATAGAGAAAAACATTCTAGGCTGAAAAAAAGCTGTTAGACCATATTAAATGAGCATTAAAAGCACTTAAAATGGGTTAAAAACTAGCCGTTGCGGAGAAATCCCGTCACAGGGGTCGACTCATGGGTTGACTCATGCCTGGGGGTCGACTCATGGGTCGACCTCTGTGGTTGAATACCAGAAAATAGGGTTCTGTGATTTTTGGCCTAAAAACTGCAAGGGTCGACTCATGGGTCGACTCATGCCTTGGGGGTCGACTCATGGGTCGACTCACAGGTTGTGCCAAGCCAAAAAATTCTGCGTGCCAAACAGCTCATTGTGCCATGAGCTGACTCATGGGTCGACTCATGAATTTCAAACATGCATAACTTTTAAAATACAAGTCCAAAAATAATAAAATTTTTACCAATAGATCATAAATCTTTCAAATCAGGGTTTTGATAAAATTATGATTTTGCCCTTGAAGAGCAATAGGTCTTTTTCAAATGAAAATTATTAGTACCCCTTCAACTGCTTTGTAATCATCAAAATCAATCTAAGGAGCAACAGTAATCATATTCATGTAGGTTCTGAGTGTTGCGATTGCGACCATTTGACCTATCCGGTCATCGGGTATCATTGCTAGATGGTCACTTTGATTAGTACAGGAATTGGTTCCTGTGCTATCGGCTTAGGTTCGAACCTGTGGGTCACATATATTAGATGTTCTTATCTGATCTGATGGATGATGTAGAATCCTACATGTTTGAGACTCAGTGATCAAGAATCAGGATTCTCTGATCATGAGTTTCACACATTATGGGTATCGAGGTCAAGAGTCCACTGATTGGATTTTCGATCAGATTTACATATCGATGAATTCTGATGCCTGATTGCCCATCGAATTTGGATCAGTATTTATGAGATTTAATTAATATTTGATCCTAATTAACTCAATTTATTGAGTAATTATTTTTGGATCAAGACCAATTGAATTGGATTCAGTTGGGTTTGACCTGATTAGGTTAAGAGTTGACCTAATCGTCGAGATGGTTTGGTCCCTGATTTGATCAGGGGTTGGGCTTAGTCAATTTTTGATTTGATTAGGATTTTATTAGCCTAATTAATCCTAGTTAAGTTAGTTTAAATTAGTCTAATTGGACCTAACTTATTTGGTTCAATTAGGTTGGTTTAAATAATTAAACCACCTTGACCCAATCTCCATGCGCCACCTCACTTCCATTGCACCCATTTGGATTCATGAGAAGGAACTTCTCATGAATTTTTTCTCATGCCAAGCCCTCTCCACCCCCACTTTAATGTGCCAAATGGATGGATAAGGATGATTGGTTGGCCATTCAAATTCAAAATAAAGTTTGAATTTGAATGGGAAATCAATCTTTGCACCTTATCCCTTTTTTTACGCCTATTTATTACATGAGAAAAAGTTTCTCATGAAATCACTCCATGCATAATTTAAGCCATGCCTCACATCTTTAGTGATAAGGGATGAGTTGGTGTCCATTTGAATTCAAAATTTGATTTGAATTCAAATGTGCAATTACTCATCTTTATCCTTTCTTTTGGATAAGACGTTTGACGTTGTTATAAAAGGAGGAGAAGAGTGGGGCATGCAAGAAAAAGTTTTTTGGAGAAAAATTTTGAGGCTGAGAAGTCTTGTGCATGAGAAGAAAGTCCATATCCTTCCAATAGAAAAAGAAAGAAAAGAAAGAAAAATGGGTGCAAGGTTTTCAGTGAGTTTTTTAGAGTTTTAGCCTGGGGTTCGGGAAGTGAAAAGTGTGCTACGAGTATCGTGAGCTCACAAAATCTTAAAAAGATCTTCAACATCCTCTCAAGTAATCTATTGATGATTCAGAGTATCTGAAGAATCGACAGACATCGATCGAAGGAGTTCGATCAGCATCCACCGTCAAAAGGGCTCTACAACGAGCTAGCACTCGTGAGGAGTCGATCAGACCGAGAGCTTTGTGTGGATGATCCACAGAGATTAGACATACTGTGTGGTTATATCGCGATGATCAGACTCTCCGATGCTGATCAGATTGTGGTGATCTACTACCCGCTCAAAGGTATTGTGTTCTGAACACATTACAGTAAAGTGTTTACTGTTCGAATTTGAATTTTAAATTTAAATGAATGCATGCTATATATTATATTTAGATCCTAGTATATCATAAATTTATATTAATTAATTAGATTAATTAATATCTTTCCACTGTAAAATCATAATTTTAAAAAAATTTAAAATTACCATTTTACCCCTGCACTGAATTTTCCCACACAAGAGGGGCGTCAGAAGGGTTGAGGCATAAGACATTTCTTATGCAATTCTCTTTTCATTTGTTGCACAAATAATCAGCCTTCTTAAGGTGCATGCGACAAGCAATAAGATAAGGATAAGAACTAGGTTGTTTTAAGTCAAATTCAAACCATTTGAATTGAATTATGAACCAAACTTATCCTAATCCAAAGGGACCTGAGAGAGGGCGACAAATCTTTTTTGGGTGTGAGAAACATTCATGCAGAAATATTTCTCGCACGAAGAAATGAAGGGTGCAGAGATAAGGTGTCGCATGGGCTTTAGTTAAATCTATTTGATCTTAAATTTTATCCAATTAGGTTCTCAACCAAACTAAGTTAGGTTAGACCTATTAGACCATTGAACCTAATCTGATTAGATAACAAATTATCTTGATTAAATTCTGATCAAATTAAAAATTTATCAAATTTGAGTTCTGATCAAATCAGGAATTGAACGTCTTTAGCGATTAGGTCATCTCATAACCTAATTAGATCAAACCTAATTAAATCTAATTCAATTGGACTTGATCCAAACTCAATACTCAATCAAATTAAGTTAATTAGTAATCTAATTATTAATCAATCCTCTTATAATTCATCAACTATTAGCAAATTTATTTATTATAATTTTTGTACAAGGTTAATCATCAATCGAATTGACAGTTATATCCTGAAATGATTCTCAATCGTCATTAGTTATATGATCAGTCAGAAACTTCTTTGAGTGTGACCCATAGGTTTGAACCCAAGTTGGTAGCACATAAATATTTTTTTGTATCAATCAAAGTGACCATTTAGCAATGGTACCTGATGTCCAATAGGTCGAAGATTGCTAAGCAACATTCAAGAATCCATTGGCATATGGTTACCGTATAATTCATTCTTTTGACTCTAATGCTCAAGGTGACCTAAGATTTAACTGTCAATCCAGAAAAAATTATCTATATTATATTTTAACTTTTAAATCCACCACATAGATTATCCCAGTTGAGGTTTTACTGAATTAAAATATAGTGATGTATTAACTTCTACTTACTCAGAGGGATCAATTCCATCATGACTCATATACTAATTTTGCAAGTACTTGACTGTACCCAAAAATTTTTCATCACTGAATTAGAAATAAAGGTTGTCCAGTACCAAAGCACAGTAAGTTGCTTGCAAGTGACCATGGTGATCTCAAGTTGGAGGGACACTTATACCTCTATCTTCACGAGCTACTCTTGACAGCAGAGTTCTCCACAGTTGGTCACGTTCAGTGAGATGTACACCTATATCTCACTTGCATGCCATACCAGTGTCTCTACACTTTTTGGTTACGAGAATAATCAACACACATGGTACACAACAATCTACACTTAATATAGCTATCGTCCTAATAATATCATATTGTTTGGCCGTGAACAAGGTTTAAGGACTAAATGATATATCCTCCTATATCGATTCAAATAGTCCTAAGCACTTCATCACAACACAAAAGTTTAAAAAAGATGTATACAAAGTGATGAAAAATCAAATAATATTTATTATTTAATAATTTATATATAATTACAACAATGAGCTCAACCGTCAATAGGCTAACGATTGACTTTGGGATATAATTTCCAACAATCTAAACCCAAACCCTCACCTAACCCTAATTCGAACCCTAACCTGAACCCTCATCCAAATCAAAACCCACCCATACCATCTGCTGGCCCATTTCCTAAAGCCCAACAATCAAGCCCACTAACCCATTAACCCAAACCCACAGCTTGCAATCCTTTAACCCACAATCCACTAGCATAAAATCTAATAACCAGCTATCTTGAAACCCATTAAGTAGAACCTGTCAAGCCATTAAACTAGACCCAATAACCAAAAAGTCTGGATCTATTAACACTTCAACCTAAAATGCTCAAACCTAAAATGCCCATTTAGCTCGGTAACCCTAATCCACCAACCCTATTGGTTCGTCTCTTTTCTTCCTCATCATTTCCGTCACACATCCCACCTCCATTTGTTCTTAGCCTCCAAATGAGGATGGAAGGCTATTGCATCCACAGCAGCAACCCTCACTCTCTACCATCACACTCGCATTTTTCAATCATTAAATGGGAGTGAAAGATTATGTATTTGCAGTAGCAACCCTCCCAAATAGTTGCCCCGTATATCACCTTCTTCAGAGTAGAAGGCTGTTGCATCCATAGCAGCGACCCTCCCAAACCATCCCTCAAATGATGTTTCTAGAATCACTGATGAGATTCCTTTTCTCATTTGATGGCTTAAAGAATCAAATGGGTGCTGCAAATCCAGCAGCAACTACTCGAAACAACTGATGAGGGTTGATCTAAAAAAAATTAAACGAATCCTCCATATATTCACAAGGAAGGCTACCACCACATGATGACATGGAGGATTGGACAGCTCTTGCATTCCCGATACCAACCTTCCAAATGAACTGAGGTCTAATGAGGGTTGACTTCAAAAAATCAAATTGATTTCTAGAAAAAAAACACATGCTTTTGAAAAAATAGTAGAGATTACTAATTCATCACTCGTTGCAAAGCAAACCAATCCAAAATCTAACCACATCATAGGATCAATATAACACCATTGGTCTCTGACAAATAAGATCTAGCCAGAACCAACCCACAACCTCCCTATATATACATAGACACACACACACACACATATATACATATATATACATATACATATACACATATATATATATATTTGTATGTATGTATGTATGAATGTATGTATATGTATGTGTGTGTGTATGTATGTATATATATATATATATATATATAGACACACACACACATATATACACATACATATACATACATACATACATACATACATACATACATACATACATACATACATACATATATATATATATATATATATATATATATATATATATATATATACATACATACATACATATAGATATATATATACACACACATATATACATATATATACATATAATAAAATATACTTTTATATCACATATGTTGATCCTTATTTCACGAAAAATATGATTTCATAAGCAATAGATTATTTATATAAAAAATATAATAATTTAAAAATAAATAAAGAGCATAAAATTTACTTACTTAGTTTATCCTAGACCTTTAGACTTCGATAGAAGAATCAGATAATCTTATTTAAAATATCAAAAATATGATCAATTTCTATTCGATGAATTCAATAGAATTAAATCATAGGAAAAGAGGAATGTTGACTAGGTGGTTGGTCCAATAGGCTATCCGGGCATAGGGGCAATTCAGGGCCTCCTAACTGGGGTCAAAATTTAAGTGACTCAATCAAGAAATCATTAAGTACAGATTAGATCAAAGAAAAGAGCGATCAACAAAATTCATCGATAGTGGGTTTCAAAGATATTAGACATGGCTAGCAGAAGGATGACACACTCCACGGATATTAAAGCAATTTTGAATCATCTTGTTTTCATCTTAGGTCCATATTAGGGTTCATAAATCAGATAGAGAGAGAAAGAGGGAGAGGGTAGAGAGAGACAAAAGAGAGGAGAGGGAGATATAAGAGAGATAAAATCCTTCTCTCTCTTACTCTCTTTTTTTCTTTTCTTATTCTTCTTCTCTTCTTTTGATAAAATCCTTCTCTCTTTTACTCTTTTTTTTTCTTTTCTTATTCTTCTTCTCTTCTTCTTTTCTTTTCTTCTTCCTTTTCTTGGTCGAATAGGGGACGAAGGGCCCGATGGTTCATGGTCAGAAGTCCGACAATGGGTGATGGCAGCAGGCGACCAACGATGGGCAGCAATGGATGGTTACTGATGATGAGCATCCGACAGGAATCAAAGAAATGATGATCAAATAAAATAGGAGATAAAGGGAGTTTCATTGTTCTTTGGCCGTTGACCACTCACTTGTAGCCATGGACTCATTGTACAGAGTCGTGGGGAGGTCGGGGTACTTGGCCTAAGCTTGGCTTCAAGGGACAGAGATGTCAGCAGCTAGAAAAAGCAACAAAAGGGCCAGAAGAAAAATAGCGAATTCTTTTTGTGATGGGTTCTGGCAAAGCCGATGGACAGCAGTGATGCCTAAAGCCATAGGAAGAAGGGGAAGAGAAAGAGTAGGTAAGGGCTTTTACCTCGTTTTCGATGGCATCTCTGGCCCCAATTTCTGACGGATGCAATGAAAGGGATCCAGTGAAAATCAGGAGAAAGAGAGAGAAAGAAGAGAGGAGAGCTGGGCTCATCGTGGACTGCTTTGGAGGGAGGAGAGGGAGATTAATAGAGAGTCTTAGGGTCCTAGCTATCCTAGGACTCCGACTTCATCCCAGATTTATCGGAGGGAAGAAAGAAGACTCCTAAAAGGAGTCTTCTCTATTTTTTAGGAGTCTTCTCTATTTTTATTTTTTTTCTTTAGCGGCTTTGAGATTCATGCAGGTTATTGGACCAGGTATCATAATTAATCCAAAAAATAATAATAAAAATTATCACTTTAGTCTATTTTACAGATCCAATATTTTTTCAAAGATAATGTCTCGAGTGAAGGAATGACCGCATGCCCGATCGATCAAATCTGGATGCAACGGACTTCAAAAAATTTTTCTCGATCTGACGTGTGATCAGATTGAGATCAAATCTCGATCAGGACCAGATCGATCATACATCTAAAAATAAAAATATAAAATTAAAGATTTAAATTACTTTAAATCAGATGGTAATCATATCATCTTGTATGGATAGACGAACTCCACAATCCGATGATCTATGGATTTTCGAGGTTCACTGTTGAGCCGTGTACATGTCTGACCTCTATAGATATCCATTCAAACTCAAACTAAGATTTTTTTTTTGATTAATCCACCTACTTCTAGATGGATTAGCAAGCTCCTAGGTCTGATTTCAATCTAATCTCTGGTAGAGCTCCGATCAGCCTTCGATCACAGCCTTCTCGCTTCTTCGTGCAGATCTGACAGCTTTCGATGCTTCAAACCCACCAGATGGCACATCCAACCCTCTTAGACATGGAAGAAGGTTTGAGATCAGAGAGAGAAGAGGGAGGAGGCATGGAGAAAAAAGGAGGAGGCATGAAAATTTTCTATCTCATGAAAAAATTGTTTTGCTGATCAAAAGGGGACCCTTTATATAGAGATCTGATCAGATCAGATGCTTTCAAGTAGAAGGACTCTACTTGGTGCCACCCCTATAGATTTCTTCCTCACTTTGTTGCACAAAATGCATGAGAAAAATCAGATGGCATGGAGATAAGATAAGGTGGTTGTCCCCCAATCTAATCTCCTTCTGATTCGAATTCAAACAGTTTAAATTCAAAACTGAATTCAAATCTGAATTTGAATTCAAATGAGGTCAAATCTTTTATCCTCATCTACTAGTGGATGAGGCTTATCCTACTCTCTCTCCCTCTTATCTTTAATGGGTGACCATACATGGATTTGATCCATGTGGGTGTGAGCCCTCCTCATGGTCGAATAAGATTGGGTGGCGCTAACATTTGGCCCCCCCATCAAACCTAATTCAATTAAGTCATTCATAGAATTGGGTTCACCAACTCTTGGCACCCAATTGAGCTTACTTCAATTTGGTTTAGCCATATCTAATAGAAAACCCAAATTAGGTTAGAGAAAATGGGTTTAACCATGTGCTAGCATGGCTTCCTTAAACCCAAAGCTAGGACTCAATCGATCCTAACCCAATTGGTCTATACTTAGCCTAATTGTGTAATCCTAGACTAATTTCTTTATTTATGTGATCGCATAGATCCAATTCTATCTGATAGTAAGATATATTATGATCTCTATTAGCAATATCATCAAAACTCTTTTCGATGGATCGAAACTCATTCCAATTCAGCCAATTATGAATCATTGATCATCAAAATGATTCTAATTAGTCCCACAATCTGCTAGTGACACCTAGCAGTATGTGGTGGCAATTCAATAAAACTAAATGATGAACCTCTAAGTGTAGTTAACACATAATTTGATTCCTCTATTGTGAGTCCCATCAAGATATAGATTAAGGATAACACATCAAACCTGATTCTTATCATATGTTAGAATCAATCAACTCGAGTCCAATGCAAAATCCAAATAGAAATACCTTTCTATCTTTCACATGCCATGGCCATGGGCTTTAGGACTCAGCCTTTTGATCTACATAGAACTACTCTTCATCTATCGAGGTTGATGTATTCTATCTTATTACGCACCCTATTCCTACAATTAGTTTACTGCAGTCAATTATACCTCAAAATTCATATAGCTAGGAGATCGAGTTATAGTATAGTCAAACTACAGCATCCTAACTATGAACAGTCGAGATACCTCAGGTCAAAAACTAGTCACATTATCACAGTATCAAATTAGTCACTGATGAATAGATAGATATTCTAGTGACAACTCATGATCAATCTCGCTCAATATCCTTATTTTGACAAGCATTTGCACTCTCGCTCCAGTGTCTCCACATCGTATATTCAAGACTCATCCACTGAAAGGAAGTGATTGTGCCCCAATCTCTCCAGATCAAACATCATCCCCATAATGATCCTATGATCAGGAGTAATTTATGATTAATTATAATGACACATGTTTCAAATTTTCAACTCTTAAGCATATGTGTCATTATATCCATTAACTCAATGGATGATTCAGAGACACTTAATAACACAAATCTGAAAGAAAATAAATCCAATTTTATTAATTATAAGTCAATATTATAAAAATATGTCCTAAGAAAGTATTACACGTGTCAGCCAATCTGGACTTCTAGGGCATACATCTAACAACCTCCACTTGATCTAAAGCTAATAGGCTACAAATCTAAGTCCATCTTTTTAAGGTGGGCTTCAGTCTTTTGCTGGCTCAATTGCTTCATCAGTGGGTTAGCTATGTTGTCCGCAGTGTCAACTATCTTGACCTTGACGTATCCCTTCTCGAAGTTATCACGGATGAGGTGGAACCATCGCTCAATGTGCTTGAATTTTTGGTGAGACCTCGACTCCTTAGCTAGAGCTATGGCACTTTTATTGTCGCAATAGAATGGGACGACATCCAATGGCATCAGATCTAGCTCTGCAATAAACTTCTTGAACCAAAACACCTCCTTAGCAGCTTCCGATGCGGCGATATACTCTGCTTCTATGGTGGCGTTCGCAATAACAGGCTTCTTGAAACTCTTTCAATTGCCGTACCACCATTATATAAGAAAATATGATCTGATGTCGACTTTCGATCATCAATATCAGACATAAAGTTTGAGTCAGTATAATCTTAAACCTCAATTCTCTATTATCAAAGATCAAAAATATATCCTTAGTCCTTCTCAAGTACTTAAGGATACATTTCATAAAAGTTCAGTGTTCTTTCTCTGGATTCGACTGATATCTACTCATGACACTCACAGCATGGGTGATGTCAGGTCATGTACAAAGCATAGCATACATGAGGCTCCCTATTGTCAAAGCATATGGGATCTTGCTCATGCATTCTATCCCTTCTGATGTGTTGGGGAACATCTTCTTGGAGAGATAGATTCTATGTCTGAAGGGTACAAGTCCCCTCTTGGTGTTCTCCATACTGAATCTGTTCCTCACCTTCTCAATGTATATCTTTTGTGAAAGGTCTACCATCCTTCTAGATCTATCTCTATAGACCTTAATCTCCAAAATAAAAGATGCTTCCCCTAAGTCCTTCATGAAAGATTTCTTGGATAACCACAGTTTGATCGATGTCAGATAGGAATATCATTTTCAATAAGGAGTATGTCATCCATATACAATACGAGGAAGGTGACAGCACTCTCACTAACTTTTTTGAAGATGCACGACTCTTCATCATTCTTGATGAAATCAAATGATTTGATTACATTATTAAAACATGCATTCTAACTCCGAAATGCTTATTTAGGTCCATAAATAGATCTTTACAGTTTGCAAATTTGTGATCACTATCACTGAAAGTGAAACCAAGTGGCTGCTCCATATAGATATTTTTCTTAAGATATCCATTCAAAAATATCATTTTTACATCCATTTGCCATATTTCATAGTCGAAGTATGTAGCAACGGTAAGCAATGTGCGGATGGACTTAAGCATGGCCACAGACGAGAAGATATCTTGATAGTCAATGCCTTCGCACTGACTATATCCTTTTACTATGAGTCTAGCTTTAAAGGTCTCTACTTTGCCATCTGTATCAATCTTTCTCTTATAGATCTATTTATATCCAATAGGTACATACCTTTGGATGGATCCACTAAGGTCCAGACTTGATTTGAATGTATCGAGTCAATTTCTGACTTTATTGCCTCTAACTATTTCTCAGAGTCGATATCTGATATCGCCTCATCATAGATTTTGAGATCATCTCCATGTACCCCATTTTCTATGAGAATATTTTCTCTGTCTTCTAAGATAATACTTAAGTACTTCTCAGGAGGATAGAAATGAAGGGAAAGAAACTGTTTCTCCTTGAAAAGCCTAGGTTGCATCTAAAATTTTTTGATTCATCTATATAATTAAAGATCCAATTCTTACCTGATTAGCAGTGAACCAGAGATCAAATCTCAAATTATCTAATATAAACCTTCACGGAGGTCTGGATGTGCAGACCCTCTACTTTGCATACATGTCAAACGTCGGAGAAAAATAAGATGAACTCCAATCCAATTGCCTTTGCAACTTAATCAAATGAAAGAAAGATGTGCTGGTGTGACACCTCACACCATCAGGTTAGATACCCAAATAGGATCCATGCCCAAGGAAGAGGGGGCGGCAACAAGGGGAGAGACCAAAGGGAAGAAGAAACCTCTCTCTTCTCACACCTCTTTCTCTCTTTCTCTCTTCTTTCAATCTGATTTATTTTCTATGCATCCATAAGTAGAGATCCTCTCTATTTATAGATATTTTCATGACCCAATAAGTATAGGAGTCCTAATTCAAATCTAATTTGAATCAGTCCAATACTCATGAAAGAAGGATTCCTACATGAGATAGAATTACCATCACATATGACAACCAATTTGCACCCACTCCCTCACCCACATGGGATGCTCCAAATGAGCAAAGCTCCAGGTATTGGTCGGCCCATAATGCAAATGAAATACTCATATCTCATCAAAAATGGATCCGATTCGAATCCAATTTGAAGCTGGTTCGAAATAATTTCGAAAGACTGTCAATCCCAAACTCTTTAGGACTTTTGTATCAAGTCTAACTTGAATTTTGGACCCAATTAAGCCTAATTAATTTAGATCTAATCTCAAATTAATTAGTAGTTAAATCTAATCTTTCATATACTCCATGGATCATAGATCAGAAACTGTTCATCTTCGGGATCGAACCTGAACCTCATGTATAGTGCTAGCTAGACATAGTAAACTCTTCAATCTCGTTTGACTCATAACTTAATTCTTAATCAAGTTAGCTTATATATTCAATCAGGTCAAGTACTTTTAAATTGATATATAAACATAGGTTAATTTCTTCCTACTTTGTCTGACTTGTGTGCGTGACTCCATAGGTTCAAACACTAAGCCGGTAGCACAGGAATCAATTCCTGACTAATCGAGATACCATCTAGCAATGTTCTCAATGACCAGATAATTGAATTATCATAAAAAAATATTTTAAAATTCATACACATGCTTATCGCATAATTTATCTTTTTGATCTTGAATGCTCTAAGATGGTCTCAAATTAACTATCAATCGAGATCGCTTCATCCACATTGTATTTCAACCTTTCAAATCCATCTCATAGATTATCCTAAATAAGATTTTATTAAATTGAAATACAGTGATACATCAACTTCAATAATCTGAAGGGATCAATCCCATCTTGATCCACACACAGACTTCGTAAGTACTTGACTGTACCCAGTAGCCTTCCGTTACTGTATTAAAAATTCAGATAATCTGACACTAAAATACAGTGAGTTGCTTGCAAGTCATTATGGTGATCTCATGTTTGAAAGATACTTATACCTATGTATTTTGCGAGCAGCTTTTGACAGCAGAATGCTTAGCAGGTGAGTCACTTGTTCAGTGACGATGTACCTCTACATCTCACCTGTATGCCATATCAGTGTCACCACACTCTTTGATTAAGAGGATAACCAACCCATATGGCACACAACGACCTCCACTTGATAAACATCATCATTCTATAATGATGTATCATTTGATTGTAAATATTTTAAGAACTATATGATAAATACTCTCTTTATCTCACACTAGCATAGTTCTAAAGACTTCATCACAATACAAGAGTTAAGAAAAATATAACTTTATGATGAAAAATATCAGAATAACTTTTATTCAATAATCAATAATTCATATACAATGATGAATTCAATCGTCACATGATTGGTTTTAGGACATAATTTTTACAACTTCTACTTGGACTAAAGCCAATCAAGATAGTATCTTATACCCATCTTCTATTTGAAATCATCAAACTTTTTGATCCTGAGAGCTTTAGTGAAGGGGTCGGCTAGGTTCTCCTTTCTATCGATCTTCTAAAGCTCGATGTCACCATAGTTCACGATCTCTCACACCAGATGAAAGCAACACAGAACATGTTGCAGCATCCGATGCAGCATTGTATTCCGCTTCACATACAGAATCTGTCATAGTATATTGTTTGAAACTCTTCCAGTAAACAACTCCTTCATTCAGGGTAAATACGTAGCCCGACATGCTTCTACTGCAATCACAATCTGACTGAAAATTGAAATCAGTATATCCCATAAGTTTCAGGTCAGTGTCTCCACAGATAAGCCATTGGTCTTTAGTATTTCTCAAATACTTAAGAATTACTTTCGCAATCTTTCAATACTTCTCATCCGGATCAAACTGATACCTACTCACTATCCCTAGTGAATAGGTCACATCCAATCTCATACATGTCATAGCGTACATGATATATCTCACTATCAAAGCATATGGTATTCTACTCATGTGCTCTCTCTCTTCTAGAGTTATCGAATAATTCTTCTTGAAAGAGTAATTCTATGACCTATCGAAAGATAGTCTTTTTTAAAATTATCCATATTGAACCACTTCAACAAGATATCGATGTACGTGGTTTGAGACAATCCAAGCAACCTTCTAGATTATCTCTATAGATCTTCATCTCAAGGATGTAGGATGCTTCTCCCAAATCTTTCATGAAAACTATGATGATAACCACAGCTTCATACTTTGCAAAGTCGGAATGCCATTTTTTAGTAACAGTATATCATCCACATACAGCACAAGGAAGATGACTATAGAATTGGAAGCTCACTTATAGATGCAAGACTTTTCTTTATTCCTAACGAAGTCATATGTTTTGATCATCTTATCAAAATGCATGTTCCAACTCCTAGACGCCTGCTTAAGTCCATAAATAGACTTTTTTAGCTTGCACACTTTCGAATCATCTGTGGATGTGAATCCTTCATGTTGTATCATATACACCTCTTCTTCTAGCTCTCCATTAAGAAAAGTAATTTTGACATCTATCTGTCAGATCTCATAATCTAAGTGTGTAGTGACAGCAAGCATAATTCGGATGGACTTGAGCATTGCCACAAGAGAGAACATCTTGTCATAGTTAATACCATAACACTGATGGTAATCTTTGACAACTAGATGACTTTATAGGTCTCTACCTCCCCGTCCACTCCTCTTTTTTTCTGAAAAATCTATTTACACCTATGAGTTTATCCCTTCGGGCTGATCAAATAGTATCCATACACCATTCATCTCCATGAACTCCATCTCGAATTTCATGACCTCAAACCATTTCTAGAAGTCGAGCCTTTTTATGGCCTCCATATAGGTGATCGGATCCTCATCGTTCTTATCAAGTTCGATGGGATCACCATCCTGGATCAAAAAACCATAGTATCTCTCCAGCTGATGCGATACTCTATCGAATCTCCTTAATGATGTCTCTATTGGCTCCGGATTTGATTCACTAATCAAATTTAATTCTGTATGTGTCGGTCCTTCCACCTCATAAACTTCATCAAGTTTAATTTTATAGGCACTAGCTCCTTTACCAAGGACTCCTTTTTTAAAAAGACTGTCCACTACTGACAAACACCTTTTGTTCTGCAGTGAGGTAGAAGTAGTACCCTTTAGTTTTCTTTGAATACCCTATGAACAAGCATCTGTCGAACTTCAGTCTAAGCTTATCTGTCTTTAAAGCTTGACATAAGTTAGACACCCCCAGATCCTAAGATGTGAGAGCACTGGCTTACGCTCAGTCCATATCTCATATGGAGTTTTATCGATAGACTTGCTGGGCACCTTATTTAGAATGTAGCAGACAGTTTCTATAGTATATCCTCAAAAGAAGATTGATAGACTTGCAAAGCTCATCATGGATCGGACCATGTCTATTAAGGTTTGATTCTTCCTCTCCAACACTCCATTATGTTATGGTGTACCAAGAGGAGTCCACTGTGAGAGAATCCATTCTCTTTCAGATATGTTAGGAACTCACTGGTGAGGTATTCACCTCCTCGATCTAACCGAATGATCTTAATACTCTTTTCAGTTTATTTTTCTACTTCAGTACAGAATTGTTTGAATATTTTAAATGATTCTGACTTATGCTTCATAAGATAGACATACCCATACCTCGATAGATCATCTATAAACATAATGAAGTAGTAGTATCCTTCTATGGCACTTATGTTCATAAATCCGCATATATTATATGTATTAGGCCTAGGACATCTCTGGCTCTTTCATCTTTTTTCTTAAAAGGTGACTTAGTCATCTTACTAAGTAGACAGAATTTACAGGTAGGCAATGATTCACAATCATCTATCTCAAGGATACATTCCTTGATCAACCTGTCAATCCTATTCTTGTTCACATGACCAAGCCTACAATACCAAAGGTAGGATTCACTGCTATTATCTAATTTATGATATTTACTGGGTGTGTACATTACACTAACAGACCGTGATATTATGTATATACCATGTTTCAATTGTCCATACATAATTGTAGTATCTTTCATAATGATATCACAAAAATCATCTTTTATTATAAACTTGTAATCAAGTTTGGCCAAAAGGCCTATAGAGATGACATTCATCAAAAAAGAGAGACAATAATGACAATCATTTAACATGATACTACTAAACTTGAAGATAAGCTATAAAGTTTTCAAGACCAGAACTGGAGTCAGACTTCCATCTCCAATGTTAAAGAACTGCTTGCCCTCTCGAAATTTTTACTTATCTACAGTCCTGCAATGAATGCATATATTAATAGGACTTTCGATATCCAATACCCAGGTAGTAGTATCACAAACAGAAAATTACAAGGTGTTATCATATAAGTACCTTGTGAAGCAATCACTTGCTTTTTTCTCTTATTTTTAGGCCTGTTTGGGTCAAGGGTGGCTATGTAGACAGGATAATTTCTTTTTCAATGATCCAACTTCTTACAAAAGAAGCACTCTACTAGCTCTTATCAGTTTTTGACAGTTTGCTCTGCTTAGGATTGGTGGCATGGGATTTCTGTATCTTTTTCTTCTTTTTCTCCTAGAGGATCGATGCCCTATAGATGAACCTCCCACTAAATTCATTGGCTCCTTCTGGAGCTGTGATCCTTCTAAAAATTTATAGTAATCCTAGCAAATCATGATAGTTTACTGCAGGCTTCATCATTCTATAATGATTGAGAAATGTAGGTAGGATTTTGATAGCGAATTGAGGATAGCATCCTTGTTAACTGTTCATGCAAGAGAAAATTAAGTTTATAAAATATTCAATCTGCTTAATCATGTATAATATATGATCGGTGACTGAAGCTCCCTCTTGCATATGATTATTGAACACTACGCAGGAGGTTTTATGTCTCTCCTCATCCTCAGGGGTGCCGAAGGACTCATTCAATATTTGAATGATCTCTTCTGGCTGCGCATCTTTGAACTTACGAATAAGTTCATCATTCATAGCTATCCTCATCACGCAATGCACAGTCGTGTGGTCATTGAGTCACTTCATGTAAGTGTCTCTCACAACACGAGGAGTATTGACTGTAGGTTCTTCAAATTGCTGATCCATAAAGACGTACAAAATCCTCTCATACTCCAAGACGATCTTCAACTTTCGATACAGCTATCGAAGTTAGGTCCTATGAGCTTGTCGCTATCCAACAGCACACGGAGGGATAGTGTGTTGGTCATAACTAAAAAAAAAATATTAACCTATTAGTATATGAATTATTTTTAATCCTAAGATATGAACTTTAGTCTAAAGTCCTCTCACTATTTTTATGAATTGGTAGCCTCTACCTCCTACTTGAGGAATTACACTAATTTTTTAGCGGGTACTAGAATCCACATGAACTACATTCAGATCCGTGTATGGCTCGACCAACCCTAGTGCATCCATGGGTAGGTTCATAACCAATTGTTTCTCCAAACAACTTTGGCAATAAGTTTTGCCACAGGCATCCCTTCAACAGGCATGTGGCATCTCCATTGAAAATTTTGATTAGATCCAACCATTAACATGACATATCAAGTGCATCCAACAAACGAATATCCAGACCTGAGTGTGGCTCGGTCAACCTAAGCATTGATCTAAAGGTACATCATGATGGTCAAATGATGAATGATAATTCTAATATGTAATAGACACCAGGTGTGTGGTGCCTCCAATGCCTATTTGGAATATTGGACTCATTATCATGCACCTTAATGAGAGGCAATGACCAAGTTATCTCATAACTTTATCACTTTATAGACCTAATAATTTAGAAGATTTGATTTTATTGATCTAGAATAAAAAAAGAAGTCGATCTGCAAGTTGTAAATCTTTCCACCGACTTCATTAAGTCATGTAAAGGATTAGACACAAGCTGATCTAAAAATACCTAAATCAGTCACACTGATTCACCTTAATGGCATGAGTCTGTACGAATCGACTAGTGACCTAACCAAAATATAATCTACCATATTGATCAAATAAGTGAGATCAGTGGGACGGATATGCCCTTATCTCACCATAGATGCATCTAGATAAATAGCTCTCAATTAAAAATTACTTGATCGAATCTGTCAAACTTATCTTAGACACCAACTGGTTAATTAGTTTCGATTTGGTCCACCTGAAGATTCAGCTCAACCACAGAGCCATATCATGGTCCATTTATTAGAGTCAAATATATGGACTTGATCAAACTACAACTATTGAAATTGATTTTAAAGAAATACTGATCTGATTTAATTCAACACTTGATTAGATTTAATCAATTTCTTTACATGATCTATATGTGTTTTTAACCCTAGATCTAACCCATTAGAAGGACTTGATTCATGCTAACCCTTTGCCATTATTTTATGTGGTTCTTAATGATCTTTAATTTTTAAATCTAGATCATTCAAAATTTAATTCATAATTAAGTGTGTGAGATGTGTGTTTCAATCTATAGAACTATTCTACAAGGATTTCAGGTGAAGCATACCTTATATTTCAACACATGAAAAAAATTTTCATAATATGTTTAACAATTAAACATACATAGGTATGATCTAAACTTCATTCATACATCTCATGTATCATGACAACCTTTAGATCAATACCGATTACATCATATGTAACATGCAATTCAGATCTAAAATAATTTTATATCTAAATTTTATCCTATTATAATGAATCATAAATCACTTTAGATCTAATCTAAATATATTTATGATAAAAATAATATATAAAAATCTATTCATTTTTTTTCTTTATGAAATCATATCACAATGACATCTCTACACGTCATAAGAGAGCTCATCAAATAGGCAAAAGAGAGATTAATCTTTTCAATCTCCTATGATCAGACGGTCTGATGATCTCATAATTTGAGTACTAGACTACTAAGATCTAAAATCTAATTTCATATATAATTACATCAATATACAATTATAGACAAAACTATTTTATATCATGAACATATTCTTGATCTTATCAATTATGTTCTTCATTTAATCCAATTAGATTTAATGTATCATATACATCATATCAGATTTGAAATACATCTTATACTGATTATAAAATATTAATTTTAAATTTAATATTATATAAAAATTAATTAGATATAAATATGAAACATAAGGAATAAATTTTTGATAAAATCTATTTTCTCACAGTGTTGAATTTTGATAGGATTTCGATCTAAATATTCACTGAAATGGATCCAATTCAGATCTAAAATAAATCTCACTTCATGAAAAAAAATAATATTAAAATTTTATTAAAATAAATTTTAATTCACATTATTATTCTATAAAAAATTCAGCAACATCAGAATTCTGTTATAACAAACTTAAATAACCTCAATCAATCATTGATTGGCACCTTTAATCTAATCAAAATTAGATCAAAATTTTTATAGAAATAGACTTGAATCAGATTTAATATCTTACAAAAAATTTTAATTATATCTTATGTAATTAATCTCAAAAAATTTATTTATACATATATATATTTCAGGCCTGCTCTGATACCAATTGAAGGGAAAGAAACTGTTTCTCTCGAAAAGCTCAAGTTGCATCTAAAAATTTTTCTATTCATCTACATAATTAAGGATAAAATTTTTACCTAATTAGCAGTAGAATCAGAGATCAAATCTCAAATTATCTTAGATAAACATTCACGGAGGTCTAGATGTGCAGACCTTCTACTTCGCATGCATGTCAGATGCCGCAGAAAAATAGGATGAACTTCAATCCAATTACCTTCACAACTTAATCAAATGAGAAATAAGATGTGCTGGTGTGATACCTCACACCAACAAGTGGGATGCCCAAATAGGATCCACGCCCAAGGAAGAGGGGGCGGCAACAAGGGGAGAGGCCAAAAGGAAGAAGAAACCTCTCTCTCTTCTCGTGCCTCTCTCTCTCTTTCTCTCTTCTCTCAATCTGATTTATTTTCTATACATCCATAGGTAGAGACCCTCTCTATTTATAGATGATTTTTATAACTCAATAAATATAGGAGTCCTAACTCAAATCTGATTTGAATCAGTTTAATACTCATGAAAGAAGGATTCCTACATGAGATAGAATTGCCACACATATGACAATCAGTTTGCACCCACTCCCTCATCCACATGGGACACCCCAAATGAGTAAAGCTCTCAGTGTTGGTCAGCCCATAATAGAGAAGAATCTCAGTGCAAGTGGGAATACTCATATATCATCAAAAAATGGATCCAATTCGAATCTAATTTCGAAAGGCTGTCAATCCCAAACTCTTTAGGACTTTTGTACCAAGTCTAACTTAAATTTTAAACTCAATTAAGCCTAATTAATTTAGATCTAATATAAAATTAATTAGTACTTAAATTTAATCTTTTATATACTCCATGGATCATAGGTCAGAAACTGTTCATCCTCGAGATCGAACCTGAACCTCATGTGTAGTGCTAGCTAGATATAGTCAACTCTTCAATCTCATTTGACCCATAACTTAATTCTTAATCAAGTTAGATTATATGTTCAATCAAGTCAAGTACTTTCAAATTGGACAATAAACATAGGTCAATTTCTTCCTATTTTGTCTGACTTGTGTGCATGACTCCATAGGTTTAAACACTAAGCCAGTAGCATAGAACCAATTTCTGTACTAATCGAGATATCATCCAGCAATGGTTTTCGATGTCCAGATAGGTCAAATTATCATAAAAAAATATTTTAGAATCCATACATATAGTTACCATATAATTCATCCTTTTGATCCTGAATGTTCTAGGATGGTCTCAGATTAACTATCAACTGAGATTGCTTCATCTGCATTGTATTTCAACCATTCAAATTTATCTCATAGATTACCCTGACCAAGGCTTTGCTAAATTAAATATAGTAATACATCAACTCCAATAATCTGGAGGGGTCAATCCCGTCTTGATCTACACACAGACTTTGTAAGTACTTAACTGTACCTAGTAGCCTTCCGTCACTGCATTAGAAATCCAGATAGTCTGGATCAAAATACAGTGAGTTGCTTGGAAGTTATTATGGTGATCTTAGGTCTGAAGGATACTTATATCCATATGTTTCATGAGCTGCTCTTGATACTAGAATGCTCAGCAGGTAAGTCACTTATTTAGTAATGATGTACCCCTACATCTCATCTGTATGTCATACCAATGTCATACACTCCTTGGTTAAGAGGATAACCAATCCATATGGCACACAATAATCTTCACTCGATAAACGTCATCATTTTGTAATGACGTATTATTTGGCCATGAATATATTTAAGAACTATATGATAAATCCTCTCTTTATCGCACACTAGCATAGTTCTAAGGACTTCATCACAGTACAAGAGTTCAAGAAAGATGTAACTTTGTGATAAAAAATATCAGAATATTTTTTATTCAATAATCAATAATTTATATACAAGGATGAACTCAGTCATCATATGATTAATTTTAGGATACAATTGGTTCTCCATACTAAATTTGTTCCATACCACCTCAACGTCTATCTTTTGTAAAAGGCCTATCATCCTTCTAGATCTATCTTTATAGATCTTAATCTCCAAAATAAAAGATGCTTCCCCTAAGTCCTTCAAAGAAAATTTCTTGGATAACCACAGTTTGATCGATGTCAGCATAGAAATATCATTTTCAATAAGGAGTATGTCATCTACATACAATATGAGGAAGGTGACAGCACTCTCACTGACCTTTTTAAAGATGCATGGCTCTTCATCATTCTTGATGAAATCAAATGATTTGATTACATTATTAAAATATATGTTCTAACTCCAAGATGCTTGCTTTAAGTCCATAAATGGACCTTTGTAATTTGCAAACTTTGTGATCACTATCACTGAAAGTGAAACCAAGCGGTTGCTCCATATAGATATCTTTCTTAAGATATCCATTCAAAAATATCATTTTTACATCTATTTGCCCTATTTCATAGTCGAAGTATACTGCAACAGCAAGTAATATGCGGATGGACTTAAGCATGGCCACAGGCGAGAAGATATCTTGATAGTCAATACCTTCACACTGACTATACCCTTTCGCTACGAACCTAGCTTTAAAGGTCTCACCTTTCCATTTGTATCAATCTTTCTCTTATAGATCCATTTACACCCAATAGGTATAATATCTTTGGATGGATCCACTAAGGTCCAGACTTGGTTTGAGCATATTGAGTCAATTTCTGACTTTATTGCCTCTAACTATTTCTCGGAGTCGATATCTGATATCGCCTCATCATAGATTTTTAGGTCATCTCCATGTACTCTATTTTCTATGAGGAATATTTTCTCTACATCTTCTAAGATAATATCTAAGTACTTCTCAGGAGGATGGAAAATCCTACTAGACTTACAAGGTGGAGGAGATTGGCTCTAACTGAATCGATTCTTCAAGTTCCAAAGCTCTTGACTCTTCAGAGACTTTCTCTTCGAGCCCTATCTGTTTCTCTATACCTCCATCCTGAATAAATTATTTTTTGAAAAAGACTGCATATCGACTTACAATCACATTATGGTCTTTCGAGATACAGAAATAGTACCCTAATGACTCTTTAGGATATCTTATAAAATGAGCTTTTAGAGACCTAATTTCTAACTTGTCTGCTTGTTGTTGCTTGACATGGGCCGGACAACCCCAAGTCTTGAGGTGACTTAGATTCAATTTCTTACCATGCCATCTAATACGGTATGGTAGGAACGGTTTTAGACAGAACCCTATTCAGTAAATAAATTACAGTTAATAGGCTGTGATCCCAAAGAAAAAAGGAAGGTCAATGAAGCTCATCATGGATTGGACCATATCTAATAAGGTCTGATTTCTCCATTCTGAAACCTCATTGAGTTGAGGCGCTCCAAGCGGAGTCCACTATAAGACTATGCTATATTCCTTGAGATAATCCAAAAATTTTCTACTAAGATATTCACCTCCTCGATCTGATCGAAAAATCTTAAGAAACTTTTCAGTTTGTTTCTCTACTTCATTTTTGAATTTTTTAAACCTTTCAAAGGCTTCAGACTTGTGCCTTATCAGGTACACATACCCATACCATGAAAAATCATTGGTAAAGATTATGAAGTAGGAATAACCTCCTCTGATCTGCACATCAAATGAGCTATACACATCAGTGTATACCAGAGCAAGTAACTCTATAGTCCTTTCCCTATATCCCATAAAAGAAAGCTTGATCATTTTTTTTTGAAGGCATGATTCACAGACCGGATATGACTCAGTAGTCAACGGATCCAAAAGTTTAGTTTTCTCTAGCCTGTTAATCCTATCTTCTCCTATATGACCAAGCCTTAGGTGCCATAAGTATTTTTCATTTATATTATCTCTAGATCGTTTAAATCCTATGACATTCATATTTTGCTCGACACAATTGATGGATACATTGATATGTAACTGAAAGAGACCATTAATAAGAAAACCACTTTCAATTTTATTATTTATAAAATAAATATTATAGTGATCCTTAAAAAAACTAATTACATAGTCATCTTGCATTAAGCAAGAGACAGAAATCAGATTTCTACTTGCAGCAGGTACAAAATAACAGTCTCTTAATAATAAAACATTCTCTGATGGTAGTCGAAGAGAATATATTTTATGGCCACAATAGCAACCTTTGCTCCATTTCTGATATGTAAGATTATTTCTCCATCCCTCAGTCTTCTGCTATCCTCAAGACCCTACAAAGAAGTGCATAGATGAGCACTAGATCCAAAGTCAATCACCTAACTGGATGCAGAAGAAATCATTAGGTTTGTTTCTATGATTGGCATACCTTCAGAAGGTCCACCTTCTTTTTTATTCTTTAGGCTCACCAGATAAGCTAGGCAGTTCCGTTTCTAATAGCCATTCTTGTTATAATGGAAACACTTTCCTTTTTTGATGACTTTCTTCTTTGAAACTTTCTTCTTCTCTTTCTTCAACTTACTTTGAGTCTTTTGCTTCTTTGCGGATTTCTTTTTCCCAGTAAACTTTTTTTTAGAAGAAGTCCACTCCATAGTAAGAGCAGAGTCCCTTGAACTCTTCAAGGTACCCTTAGTGGTCACTAATATATTGACCAATTCGTATTTTGTGCACAGGATCTTATTCATATAAAAGTTTACTATAAACTGCATATATGAATCAGTCAGGGATTACAGAATGAGATCAATCTGCAACTCCTTATCCATTGACATATCGAGCTTCTCAAGCTCCTCAAGATCCTTAATCATTGTCAGATAATATTCATGGATCGATTGTCCATCATGCATTTTCACTTTAAAGAGTCACTTAGACATTTCAAAGTGTGCTGCATAGCTTTACTCACCATACAACTCTTGTAAGTGAGTCGGTATCTGCTTTGCAGTCTTCATGTTGAGGATACAACTTGTTAGACATCGAGGCCAACACATAACACCTAACTTTATTATCATCATCCGACCACTTCTTATGAGACGTTCTCTGATCAGCAGTCAGAAGGGCTGGAAGAGGAGAAGGTCCTGATCGAGAACATGGGCAATCTTTTCGGAATTCAAGGTGATCTTGAGATTTCACAGTCAATCTTCAAAATTTGGTCTGATCAGATGGTTAGTCTCTAGGATTCAGGCAAGAGGGTTTGAAGTAGCAATTTTTTACAAAAAGACGAAGGTTCTAGTTAGATCTTATAATTGACTTAATCAATTTATTTTAAAATTTTTATTTTAAAAATAAATTTAAGCTTCCACTATTTTTTTAGATCCCTTACACTCTTTGAATAGAGAAATGAAAACCTCCATGATTAAAAATTTTTAATAGATGCTGCGGTCTCACCGATTGACTCACCACCTCATCTGATAGTTATTGATGATGGGTCAGCGATGAGTGGACAACTCATGTACAATATTTCTCCAAATATGTAGTAGCCAATCTCGATCTCTAATTCATGAAGCCTCACCGTGCTCAAATATTGACCCACTCATTAGTTAAGTTAGACCTACCATTTTCATGAAATAAAGTCGTCATTGGGTCCCTCACCATATCTGAAATATTGAGCCCAACCCCATCTCTACCCCACAGCATCTCATGTCTATAGCATGGTTATGTCTTTTCGATGCAACTGAACCACTGTGATTAGTCAAGAACAATCAACCCCAGAAAAAGCCCGCACTACTATAATGGTGGAAAATTGCTAGACTTAATATTTTATAGGAAGATTTTAATTTAGGTCTCATCCTTAATTAGTCATAATGATTATGACTAACCTAGTGGCATAGACTAGCTCGAATCATTAAGTAACCTAATTCAAAACTAAATCGATCAAGCTGGTCAGATAAATGTGATCGTTGGGAGGGTTGTAGATGGTTGCCTTAGACACTATTTGTTCATGACTAAGTAAGCATGATTTCAATTAAAAATTACAATCGAGATTTATCTTAGACACCAATTGATCAATTAGAATCAAATAAGTCAACCAAGATTGGGCTCGCACCATTGAGCCAAATTAGGCCTTTATTTGATCGATAATATATGTTGTTAATCGATCTGATCAATCTACAACTATTTGGATTGGTCATAAGTATACTTGATCCAATCCTAACCAACTTTTGATTCAGTCTGATCAACCACTCAAACTAGACCTAATTGAGCTACCCACATCCAAAACTCATGTTTTATGAAATTATCTCAGATCTTAAATTCTCGATTTTGGATCTTTTAATTTTATATCTTAATTCTTAATTAAGTGTATTATAATATAGTTTATGCTTAAATATTGAAATAATTTTTGATCTAAATAATTAAATTTGCATCACATACATAAAATTCTAAGATTTTTGGATCTAGGATTTTGCAGAAAAGTAATTTTTTTTTTTGCTGTTCTTCTTGATGAGACATCACAGTGACATCTCTATATATCATAAGAAAACCCGTCAAATGGATAAGAGAGAAACTTTAATCCATACTTCCTCTTATGACTGGATGGCTTGGTGATGTACCCATTTCGAGTACTTGGCTACTAAGACATTAAACTAGATCTATGTATCTCATGCAACATAACAATTATATTAAATTTTATACACTTAATTAGGTTACTAATTTTTAATCTTTTAATCTTAAGTTTTAGATCTAATCATAGCTTACAGATTAAATATAAAAATTAATCCTAATTAAAGAATAAAAATTAGATCTAATTTAAAACATGCTGATCATATCAAAAGGCTAAACTATGCATCTCATGTAACATAATAATTATGTTAAATTCTATGCAATTAATTAGGTTACTGATTTTTTTTCTTTTAATTTTAAGTCTCAGATCTAATGATAGCTTTCAAATTAAACATAAAAATCAGTCCTAATTAAAGCATAAAAATCAGATCTAACAATATACATGCTGATCATATCAAAAAGCTAAAATTTAGATCTAATCTAACTTCAGTTGCATGCATCAATTAGATCTAATCTCTTTTTCATTCAGATCTAAACACAACTCAGATCTAATCTGATTTAGATCTGATCCTAATCTTAGATGTATGATCCTTATAATCTGACTCTGATACCAGCTGAAGGAATGACCGCATATCCAATCGATCAGATTAGGATGCAACGGATTTCAAAAATTTTTTCTCGATCCGACATGCGATCAGATCGAGATCAGATCTCGATGAGGACCAGATCGATCATGCATCTAACAATAGAAATATAAAATCAAAGATTTAAACTACTTTAAATCAGATGGTAATCATATCATCATGTGTGGGTAGATGAACTCTACAATCTGATGATCTGTGGATTTTCAAGGTTCGCTATTGAGCCGCATACATATTCGACCTCTATAAGTATTTACTCGGACTTGAACTAGAGTACTTTCTCCTTGATTAATCCACCTATTCATAGATGGATCAGCAAGCTCCTTGGTCTGCTTTCAATCTGATCTCTGGCAGAGCTCCGATCAGCCTTCGATCGTAGTCTTCTCATTTCTTCATGCAATCTGATGGCTTCGATACTTTGAACCTATCAAATGGCACATCCAACACTCTTGGATGTGGAAGAAGGTCTGAGATTAGAGAGAGAAGAGGGAGGAGGCATGGAGAGGAGAGGAGGAGGTGGGAGAATTTTTTATCTCATGAAAAAACTATTTTGCTGATCAAAAGGAGACCCCATATATAGGCATCTGATCAGATCAGATGCCTTAAAGTAGAAGGACTCTGCTTGGCACCGCCCCCTTCAGATTTCTCCCTCACTTTGTTGCATAAAATGCATGAGAAAAATCAGATGGTGTGGAGATAAGATAAGGTGGTTGTCGTCCAATCTAATCTCCTTCTGACCCGAATTCAAATAGTTTAAATTTGAAACTGAATTCAAATCTGAATTTCTTATCTACAAGTGGATGAGGCTTATCCTACTCTCTCTTCCTCTTATCTTTAATGGGCAACCACACATGGATCTGATCCATGTGGGTGTGAGCCCTCCTCATGGTCAAACAAGATTGGGTGGCGCCAACATTTGGTGCCCCGATCAAACCTAATTCAATTAGGTCATTCATGGAATTGGGTTCACCAACTCTTGGCACCCAATTGAGCTTGCTTCAATTTGGTTTAGCCCTATCTAATAGGAATCCCAAATTAGGTTAGAGAAAATGGGTTTAACCAAATGCTTACACGACTTCCTTAAACCTAAAGCTAGGACTCAATTGATCCTAACCCAATTGGTCTACACTTAGTCCAATTGTACAATCCTAGACCAATATCCTTATTTATGTGACCTCATAGATCTAATTCTATCTGATAGTGAGATATGTTGTGATCTCTATCAGCAACATCATCGACACTCTTTTCGATAGATCGGAACTCTTTTCAATTCAACCAATTAGGAATCATTGATCATCAAAATGATTCTAATTGGTCCCACAATCCACTAGTGACACATAGCAGTATATGGTGACAATCTAGCAGAATTGAATGATGAACCTCTAAGTACAGTTACCGTATGATTCGATTCCTCTATTGTGAGTTCCAACAAGATATAGTTTAGGGATAACTCGTCAAATCTGATTTTTATCACATATTAGAATCAATCAACTTGAGTCCAATATGAAATCCAATAAAAACACCTTTCTATCTTTCACATGCCATGGGGTGGGTTTTAGGACTCAGCCTTTTGATCTATATAGGACTACTCCTCATCTACTGAGATAGATAGATCCCATCTTGGTATGCATCTTATTCGTATAGTGAGTCTACTGTAGTCAATTACACCTCAAGGCTCCGTATAGCTAGGAGATCGAGTTAAGGTGTATCAAACTACAGCATCCTAACTGTGAATAGCCGAGGTATCTCAGGTCAAAGAACTAGCTGACGAGTAGGTAGATATCCTACAGACAACTCATGATCAATCATGCTTAATATCTTTATTCCTAACAAGCACTTGTACTCTCATTTTAATATCTTCACACTATAGATTCAAGACTCATCTACTGAAAGAAAGTGGTTGTACATCTATCTTTTCATATCAAATACCATCTCCATGATAATCCTATGATCAGAAATAATTTATGAATTAATTATAATGACATATATCTCAAATTCTCAACTCTTGAGAATATATGTCATTATACTCATTAACTCAATAGACGATTCGGAGACACTTAATAACATAGATCTGAATGAAAATAAATTTAATTTTATTAATTATAAGTCAATATTATAAAATATATCCTAAGAAAGTATTTCAAGTGTCGGTCAATCTGACTTCTAGAACATACATCTAACATCGAGGTTCTCTACTCCCACTAAACATCTCATCCTCTAGAAATTTGGATTTATTAATTTTTACTATCTGTGATATACGAGATGGATAATAGAATCTATATCCTTTTAACCTCTCTAGATAACCAATAAAAAAATCATTGATCATTTTAAGATCAAATATCTTTTCTTATGGGTTAAAAACTTTGGCTTCAGTTCGACAACTCCGTATATGCATATATTCCTGATAGATTTTCTACCAATGCATAACTAATAAGTAAGAGTGTAATCGAGCTGAGCCGAGTTGAGTAGTAGGAAGCTCGAGCTCAACTTGTCTCAAAATACTCAGATTCAAAACTTGACTCGAGATCGATCAAGCCATAATATCCTAAGCTCGAGCTTGACTCGATGAAAAATAAAAAAATTTGAGATCGACTTGACTCGATGCGAATATCAATTAAGCCACACTCATGCTCAAAATCAAGCTTTAGCCTACTAATAATATATATTAATATATATACATATTATAAATAAAAGTAATATTGCTAAATATATATAAATTCAAATAGGCTCATGAGCTTTCGAACTGAGTATCTTTCTACTCAAGCTCGACTCGAAAAGCTACTCGAGCTCAATAAAAATGAGTCAAGTCGAGATAAACTCGAGTCGAGCTTGAGTAGCTAGCGAGCAGCTCAACTCATTTATAGTCTTACTCATGAGAGTCTTTTGAATTATCCTAGTAAGGATCTTATTTAATATATAGATAGCTGTCTTTACAGCCTCACCCCATAAATAAATAGATAGGGTAGAATAACTTGTCATAACTTGAACCATTTCTTAAGTACCATATTCTTTCTTTCAGCTACATCACTTTGATCTGGTGTGCTTTACTATTATGTACTATAATATAATATCCTATTCCTTTAAAATTTGCTAACGGTCCTAGCCTTTATCCCATCTCAATATATCTATCATAATACTTGCCACCTCTATCGGATCTAACTACTTTAATCACTTTTTTCTAATTATATCTTTACCTCCATTTTAAATTTATTAATGGCCTCAAAATCTCAGTCCTATCATAAAGAAGGTACAAAACATATTATGAATAGTCATCAATGAGTGTGATGAAATACTTTTACATATTAAACATAAGAAAAAGATTTGCAGACAATGTTGTGAATGATTTCTAAAGTTCTTTTACCCATCTTGGCACCCTTCTTAGATGTGTATGTCTGCTTTGCCTTTATGCAGTAAACATATATCACAAAATCAATGAAGTCTAATGATCATAAGATTCTATACTTTACAAGCCTTTTGACTCTTTCTTCAGAGCTATGCCCCAACCTCCAAGAAGATATGCCCTGACATACCTGAGGAGATCCAATGCATGAGCAAGATCCCTTGTACTTCGACTATAGAAAGTTTATGTATGTCATGCTATGTACTGATCTAATATAGTCTTTGCTATGAGTTTCACGAGCAAATATCAGTCGAATCTAGATAAAGAGTGCTGGATAGCTATGAAGAATATCCTTAAATACTTGAGAATGAGTAAAGATTTGTTCTTGATCTTTGGAGGAGGATTTGAGCTGAAGGTGGAGGGATACACTGTTGCCTAGCTATGCAACCAAGAGGGAGGGATGAATTAGATTTTTAAAATTTTAAAATTAATTTAAAACCACAAGATTAAGTAATAATAAGCAAGTTATATGTAGTAAGTGATTTAAGCAAGGTGTAGAGATGAGATACAAGAGTACTAGAAAATAAAAAAATTTAGAAAGAGAGCAAGTGAGCACAATACAAACAATCAAGATTTATAGTGGTTCGGTGCAACCTTGCACCTACATCCACTCCCCAAGCTCCTACTTGAGAATTAAATTACTAAAATGTATTCAATCAAGAATACAATGTCGGTACCTCTGACTCTAGCTATCCCAAGCTAGAACACTTATTTCTCGGATACAAGCTAACTCAATACAATCTGATTCAAGATTCGGATCAACCTTTTCAAGTTTTGAAATCTTTTCAAAACAAAGGATCAAGACAAAAATAAAGTATAAGAGTTAATCACACGAAAATACAAGTTTAGCTCCTTTAATGAGCAAATAAAACTTTAAATACACTTTACACAACAAGAAAGAAGCTTTTCTATTTTTCTCAAGGTTGTTGAAGACTTGAATGAGCTCTTGAGGGGTTGGTGAACTTAAAATAAAAGCTTCTTTTGCTAGAAAAGGTCTTTTTGCTTAGGGATGAAATGAATGCTTGAATCTCTTACTTTGTCCCTTCTTTAAGTGCCTTTATATCTTCAATGGATGGTGGAGAGTAATCTAGTAGGATTAGAGCCGTTGGAGTGTATTTAATGAACATTAAATACGGTCAAAATAAACTAAAAAATTATCATTACGGAGATTTTTCGTCGCAGGGTCAACTCATAGGGTCGACCTCTGTGGCGCAGAATAGAAAGTTACTATTCTATATCTTTGGCTTGCACAGCAACAGAGGTCGACTCATAGGGTCGTCTCCTTTGGGTGTGCCAGCCAAAAATAGTATGCCGTTTAGCCCTTTTGATAGAGATCAACCCTAGGGGTCGATCTTTTTCTTTAAACTTGATTTTCTCTCAACATACATATCCAAAAAGTATGAAATTACCTCCAATAGATCACAAATCTTCTGTTCTTGCTCTTAGGCTTTTGAATTAGAACTTGATAAAATTATGATTTTGCTCCTAAAATACAATAAATCTTTTTTCAAGCCAAAATCATTAGTAACCCCTCAAATATTTTATAATCATCAAAATCAATTCAAAGAGCAACAATCTCTCCCTTTTTGATGATGACAAAATATTTGAGCAAAAGCAAAATATAACATATAACATATATAAAGCATTGATTAAGAATTTCAATTTTATGAAGATGCATCACTTAAACATTATATCCAATTGTTTGAATAGAAAGCATCATGATTAGTTTGAAGATTAGTTTTAAGATAACTTATAAGATTATTTTCTTTTGACAAATTTACTTTGACAATTTTGCTTATTGCTCGATTTTATTTTTTTATTCTCCCTTTTTGACAACATCAATTAAGATCATTACTCCTCCTTTAAAAAAAATAAATAAAAGAGACTCCCCCTCACTATAGCAATCATAAAGGATATTTTAATTTGCTCATATGGAAGATATTGTCATTCATAATATTACATCGCACATATATGAGGTATTTTTTATATCACAGAATTAAGATATTTCAATTGAGGCCATTCATAAAAAAATCAATCCAAAGATATTCATATAAGATAACAGTATATATATATATATATATATATATATATATATATATATATATATATATATATATATTCAAAATGTGACATATGTGTCACAATACATACGAGTCAAGTCAAAATACATAGGACATACAAAAATCATGGATAACAAAAAAAATACAACTATCATGAGTTAATCAGCCAACCAATACAAAGGCCATAAGCTAGACCTTAGACATAAAAGACTAACTATGCTAGATCTAATAGATGTCATGGCTAGAGGCATCAGAATCAGAAGAGTCAGAGATATGATGAGGAGTCTCAGGATCAAAGCCATGGGCACGTCCTCGATCACATTTGCCTTGGCCATGGATAGAAGTATCGGTACGAGTAGAAGGGTGAGAAGTCTCCGGAGCCTGGGAAGCTATGAACTGTGCTAGGAGAGAAAGTCTAATGGTGTCCAATTATTTCACAGCTCTCGTCATAGACTACATCAAGGCACCAATCTGAGTAAAGACAGTCTCACTAGAGCCCCTGATCTCTCTCCTCAAAAAATCAAAACCACTCTGCAAAACATCTCGAAGCCTAGCCATCTCTGCAGACAGGTGGGAGACCTCCATGATGTCCTTTTTCAGCTGAGGATGGGCTAAGGCTAATACCTGCCTCTGCAAATTTAGAACTCTATCCGTCAGTCTCAGAACACATCCCTCAAGCTCCTCAAGTCGTACGGATTGAGCTGTAAGAATCTGAAAGATAGTAGAGATATGAGGGATCAAGGTCTGGTCTGAAACAGCCTGAGATGTCATCCTCTGAGTAAAGCTTGAGGTGGCAAATTGCTGAGATAAAATGGAAGTAACACGTTGGGACATCAACTCAATCTGATTGTCTGCAAGTCTGACCTCTGAAGAATCTACTCTGCTCTCAGACTGTGGTACAGAAATATGCCTCCTCACTGACTCTGAGAGACCAGCCTCGTGTCAGATACAAACTGAATAAAAGGAGATACCCTGTGATCACGAGGAGGTGAAGACGGTCCCTCCTCCTCTGCTTTCTCCTCTGCTCTCTCCTCAACACCCTTCGACCAACCACCATCAGTCTTTGAAGAGCCCATGCGATGCAATGTGTGGCGGTTGATGGTGTTAGAATGTGATAATCTGGTGACTGTCTCCCCCTCAAAATAGACTCCGAACCTCCTAAAGATCAGGATGAGTGCCATACCATAAGGCAAGTGAGTCTTAGACCTATTCAGGGTTTCTCTGATGGCCTTAAATATCAAAGCAGGAAGGTTCAAGGGGTTCTCAGTGATCATATGGTACATGATGCATATATCCCTATCAGGTAAGAGGACATGCCTGCCACTCCAAGGGATAAAAAGTTTGGTCATCATGTGATGCAAAAGTCTCATCTCTACTGAAAGAATCTTTGCTTCTAATTTATTTAAGTTTTCAGTAAATGTTCTTTCTAAAATAACACTTATTCCTTCTTCTTTGATTGAGAGCTCCATATGAGTATAACATTCACAAGGCAAATGCAAGATTTGTCCCAAATGCAATTGATCAAGAACAATGTTAACACCTTTTACTAAAGACTTTATTGTTCTATTGCAGTAACTTAAATTCAAATAGAATTCTCTTACCAAATCAACATAAGTATTTTCCTTCAAAAGACAGTAAAATTCCCATCCTTGATTTTTAATTTTTGATCCAATAGAGAACCCTTCTTTTTCAAAAAACTTAAAATCTATACTCTTTTCAGATTTTATTTTTTGATTGGATAGAGGTATCCTGCTTAGACTGAGTGGGGACTGTGAAGAAGCTGGAGCAGGATCTGAAACTGAGGTTGGAGCAAGAGAGGGCTCGACTGTCATTTTTTTTCTGCACACATTCTCTTCTAACCCACGAACAAACTTTCTTCTCTACGATAGCTTCAATTTGGGAGCCATTTCGGACAACAGAAACTTGCAAACAGCTTAGGAGACCTAATGAGAGATAGAGTGGAAAGGATTTTAGAAGAAAAAATAAAGATTTTTAGGGAGATGAATCGTCGGTTTGGAGATGAGGGTTTGAAGCTAGGGTAAGCTTAATCCACCCAAATGAGGAAGAGAAGGAAAAGGGATTTAGTTTCTAAGAGGGTGATTTGAATGGGGGAAATCCGATGAGAGGAGAGATTTTAAGAGATTTTTGTGGTTGAGAAAGTGGAGAGGGAGGAGATTTTTGTTCGGTGGGATGAGAAAGATGAAAGGCAAAGGGTCGGCTCAATTATAAAAGGAGATTTTTCAATAAAACAGAGCACCCGATGAGTTTTAATGAAAATTACAAGTTTACCCTAGGATCGACCTTGGAGATCGACTCATGGCTAAAAAAATTAAAAAAAAATGATGAAAAAATTTTGAAAAAAAATTTAAAACTTAAGGAAAGGGTGTCTATTTAAGAGATTGATCATATGAAGGATAGTTTTGAGCTTTTAGGAAAGGAGAGATGAGAGTTGAGCTCAAAATTTATTTCAATAAATTTTTGACAAAAATAACTTGGAATCTGAACTTGCTTTGGGTAGTTCTCTTGTGTACTTGCTTTGGGTGATAGAGATCCTTTCTTTTGTTTGTTTGATTTGGAGTTCGAGGAAAAATGTAAGTTCTCTCATCATGCTCATCTCGAACTCCCTCTACATAAGCTTAGCAAAATTTTGACAAAGAGTTTCATTAGTAGACCCAAATATCTATGAAGATGTAACATTGCTGTTTTTGAGCCTGCAGAGTTTAAGGAAGTAGAGAAGGATAATAAATGGATTGAAGCAATGGAAGAGGAGCTCAAAATGATTGAAAATAATGACACTTGGGAGCTGGTGAACAGACCTCAACACAAAAAATCTATAGGAGTCAAATGGGTTTACAGAACCAAACTCAATGCTGATGGTTCTATAAACAAATACAAAGTCAGATTAGTTGTGAAAGGGTACGCTCAAGTGTTTGGAGTAGATTTCTCGGAGACTTTTGCTCCAGTGGCACAACTCGATACAATCAGAATGTTGCTTGCCTTGGCAGCACAGAAGGGCTGAAAAATTTACCAGTTGGATGTAAAATCTATCTTTTTAAATGGTTATTTATAGGAGGAGATATTTGTAGACCAGCCTGAGGGTTTCCAAATCAAGGGACAGGAGGAGAAGGTCTACTTGTTAAAAAAGGCCTTGTATGGTCTTAAACAGGCTCCTAGAGCCTGGTACAGCAGGATTGATGAACACCTTCAAAGTTTTGGTTTTGCTAAAAGTCCAAGTGAAGCTACATTATATGTAAAAGGAACTGATGCTAATTTAATTATAGTTTCTGTTTATGTTGATGACCTACTTGTAACAGGAAATGATGAGGAGCTGATAAAGGTGTTTAAAGCTGAAATGCTCAAAGTATTTGAGATGACAGACCTTGGCTTGATGTCCTACTTTCTGGGAATGGAAGTGAAGCAAAATTATGATGGAGTCTTCATATGCCAAAAGAAGTATGCAAAGGAAATACTCAAGAAACTTCACATGGAAGACCGCAAAAGCACAAGCACCCCAATGAATTAGAAGGAAAAATTTAGTAAGGATGATGGAACAGACAAAGTTGATGAAGGGCAGTATAGGAGTCTGATTGGTTGTTTGATGTATCTTACAGCCACCAAACCAGACATTATGTTTGCAGTGAGCCTGCTCTCAAGATTCATGCATTGTGCCAGTGAAATACATTTTCAAGCTGCCAAAAAGATCGTGAGATATATCAAGGGTACAGTAAATTATGGTATTAAATATTTTTACTGTCAGAATTTTAAGCTTTATGGTTATTCGGATAGTGATTCGGCAGGTTCTGTTGATGACATGAAAAGCACAATAGGTTTTTGTTTCAGCCTTGGTTCAGGAATATTTTCATGGTGCTCAAAGAAGCAAAATGTGATAGCTCAGAGCACAGCTGAAGCTGAATATGTGGCAGCCACTGCTGTTGTAAATCAAGCACTTTGGCTCAGAAAGATATTTGCAGATTTACACATGAAGTAAAATGAGCCAACATGGATTCATATAGATAACCAAGCTGCAATTTCAATCTCAAATAATCATGTTTTTCATGGCAGGACTAAGCATTTCAAGATCAAGTTATATTTTTTAAGAGAAGCACAAAAAGAAGGTGAAGTTAGCTTGCTTTATTGTATAACTGATGATCAAATTGCAGATGTGTTAACCAAAGCTCTATCAAAAGTTATATTGGAAGCTTTAAGAAACAAACTAGGTCTTTGCAGCTACTAATGCAAGGAGGAGTGTTGCAGGAGTGCCTTAGCAGCTGTTACAGTATGGGATAGGCTAAATAATTGCAGAAGAATTGGTCAAAACTAATATGCAACATGTGCTTGAAGATCTAGTCTTTAGCAAGATAGTTGGTGCTGCTGTTTTTTTGTTTTGTTTGTTGTTTGAAATTAGGAAAGTTGTTATTTATGGCTTGTAATCAGCCAAATTCTTCGAATTTCTGTTACATATTAGCTCTAAATAAAGAGCTGTACATTGAATAAAAATGAAGATATAATTCCTCTCTCTTTGCTGTCAACACATTTGTCCTATTCTATACTTTGTTTTGTGCCTGAAAACAACAATTGTGATCTTAGATTGTTGCCTCAAAATCTTATTTTATGAACGAGTCCTGTCACTGCTGTTGATTTGCAGAGTATGACTTAAAGTGGAGACAAGCGTTTGAACGATGGTGAGGACGAGGAGAACAGCAGCTGTGATCAGCGAAATGATCGCCCATGGATTGCTGAAATAGTCATGCATTAGTCTTGCCCGCCATCTGTTCCACCTCGAGTTGCGGTAAGCATTCACTTCGTTGAACAATCGAGCGAGGTAATTCCCACTGATATCAACCACAACTTCTTTGCAAAGCTCATTGAAGAGAAGTGCAATGTCCTTGTCACTGCCAAGCACGCGGTAAATGATCCCTTCCTGGCTAAGCAACGCCACATCTCTTTCGGTGTTGATAATGGAATCCATGAAAACAGAGTAGCAGGTGATCTTCATGGGGGCATCTATGTAGCATTGCTCCAAGGCGATGAGGTTTCGGAAGATGAGGTTAGTGGAATCGATGACCTTGATGGCTGGAATTTCTAGCAACCCTTTCTTTTTGTCAAATGTAATGTCTAGAAAGTAATCCGCTTCCGTGTTCTTGATCTTGACTCCAGCCTCCACAAGCTCTGTCACGGATGGGACACCCAAAGGAGACTCTGGTAATTGCTGCGGGGACCCTGGGGAACCAGATCTTAAGTACAGAAAAACCCGATTCTGCATGATCAATTCTTGATTTGGTGGGGCTGCGTTGCTCTCGTGGAGCAAGTGGAGAATATGGGCCACCTGGAAGTCTTCTTTTGGTTCCATTAATGATGAGAAATTGAAGAATCCGGGCAACATTTTATCCAAATTCTCAAGAATCAGTCTCTGCATAGCGATGAAATATGGAAGCTGGTTTTCGAGGAGTAAATCTCCAAGGAGTTTGCTTTCAAGCCAAATACAGCAGATCGCTGAGCTCCTTGGCCATCGGATCAGGGCGGATGCGTAGTTGGATAATAAAGCAACCATCAAGCAGCACCATCGCCGCAAATTTGTAGCTGCCCATATCGATCACTTCAGAATAGTAGCTTCGGGTTTTCACCTCCAATTTCTGCATCATTTTTAAGTACTGTTGGATGCAATCTTTTGGATCTTCTGGGAGGAGGTGGTACAATATCTGCCACTTGATTTCCTCCATGGCCTGAAGGCTGGGCTTGCCATGATGGGTAAGGACCAATGGACACCAGCTGTGGCTCGTAAGCATCTGGATTGCTTGATCGCAGCTGTGGGGGAACTCTGAAGATGCTCGGCTTAATTGGGCGTTTGCGTTGTTGGGACCTTTCTATGCCACCTAATACTTTTTCCACCCATGACTGATCCGTCTCCACAACTTCATCTTGGCTGGCTTCTCTTGCTTCGAATACGCTTTGGCGCATTTTTGTTTTTCGCTCGTCCTTGCACAGATCTCTTGGATATGTGGCTGAAGACGAAGATTCCTATTGCCAGGTACTTGAATTAGACATCTGTTGGATTCAATTTACCGCATATGAATAATGCATCAGATATGAGAATAAGGACCATTATATGTGATACATTTTCCTCATATACATGCAAACTACATGTCAATTGAAAATTAATATTTTGTCTGGTGAATATGGACAAAAATCAAAACTGTCATTATTTTTACAGTAAGCTTTTGTCGTTTTCCATTACAATGGCTAAGAATAACCACTTTGATAAGTGTCACTAATTCTAACTACTGTCACTTTGATTATAGTTATTCTAATTATGACATTGATTACGTTTTGGGAAAAAATGGTAGTGTGCTTAATGCTGATTTTGAAAGGATATCTGCATATTGAAGCTTGCTAGTAATATTTTTTTTGTTAAATATGGCATTGCTTGTCTAGTCAAGTCAAGGTATTATCTGAGAAATAAGAGTTGAAACAAGATAGTAGACCAAGTTTTCCAAAAATGTGAAGCATGTTTACATCTTATCCCCCAATTATCGGGTCTAAAATGAACTATTAGATTGATGTTCCACTCTTTCAAAGCTCTGTGCTCTATTGTTCGATGCTTGATGGGGTTTACACACCCTTTTCTTGATAACAGTGTTGATGATGATGAAGATACTAGTTGTGAACCTTTAGTGGCTAATATTATTTGTAAATTCATCTAATTATATCATTGTTCATAAGGTAAACAGTATTTCTATACTGACATGGACATTCAAGTTCAATAAATATTATTTTAGTTGGATGAATGGTGAAAATGCTACTAATATGATTATGTAACAGCTGTTAGATGAAAAAATGGCCAGTTGATTGCCAGAATGCAGCTCCATGTCAAATGAAAATGACACTAAACGGATGATGAGCATAGATCATAAAATGACACAATTCATTAAGAGAAAAAAAAGGAGGAAAAAGGTCTTTCCAACTTTGACAGGGTTTTGGGATACCTGCAGGGGCGGCTCAATATATTTGGAGGCCTAAAGCTAAAAACTAAAATATAATTATTTAATTAAAATTTATATAAATTTTTTATTAAAATTTTATTTTTCTAGCTTTTTGAGATACAAAATTTTTAATTAAATTTTTATAATCAAGTTCTTCTAATATTTCTTTTTCAATTGATAATATAGCCAATCCATTTAATCTTTCTTGAGACATTGTTGATCTTAAGTAAGATTTTATTAATTTTTTATTTTGAAAAATTTCTTTCTGCCGAAACAACACTTACTGAAATTGTTAATATTATTCTAAAAGCAATACATGCATTTGAAAAAAGTCGAGTCATCTTATATAATTAAGTATGTCCATTGGACTGTTATCTTCCACTTGTATAATTTCTTTTAAAATTTTTAGCTCTGAAAATAAATCTAAACCATCAATATCAGAGTAGTTATTATATTTTAAGGAATATTTAAGATTAAGATAATATTCTTTCAAACTATCATTATCTAATGACTTCAATTTTTTACCACTAAATAGAAAATCAAAAATATTTTCATATATCTTAAATTATTCAAATCTATTTTGGAGTGAAAAAATTGCTTGATCTACTATATATAAGAAATAATCAATTCTAAATGATTCTTCAAGAGATTTTGTTATTTCATTGTCAATATCCTCATCAAATTGTTTCTTTCTGCGAATGATACGCTTAACATAAAATTTAGGTTCTATTTTCATTTCAGATGTAATTTCTTTAAAAAAAAATCATAGTGGATGCAAATCCATCTTCTCTATATTTTTCAGAAAAAAAAAAGACCTTTTAATTATTCTATATCAACATCAATATGCATATCTTTTGGTTGTAAACTTTTGCTAATTGAGTTAACAGCAAATAATATATTATACCAAATAGTCATGCCCAATAAAAATTAAAAATTTTCAAGCTCATATGTTGCTAAGCAATTAGCTTCACTTTTAGTTTTAGGATCTTCACTAACTTCTGCTAATTTCAATAAAGCATCTCTTATTTGTGGAGCTTGAAATCTTATTATTTTAATACTTTCAATATAACTTTCTAACATATTTGTGATAATGATTTAAGAGTTAGACTAAAAATATTATCTTGCAAAATTTTTCATCATTTAGTAGAAGAAAAAATAGTGAATATATATGTTGTACCACTCCAAAAAATGATATAGCTTTAGTACAAGAACTAGCCACATCACAAAGTACTAAATTTAGAGAATGACAACCACATGGTATATAAAAGGATCTAAGATTATATCTAAAAATCTTTTTTGCACTCCTTGCTATTTGCCCTTCATATTAGATCCATTATCATATATTTATCCTCTTAAATTATTAATATCAAGTCTAATATATTTTATTTCATCCATAATGACATCAAAAAGATCTTTTCCAGTTGTATCATCTACTTTTAAGAATTCAAAAAAATATTCCATAATTTTGATTGGACTTGATGAAATAACTACACATCGCAATATAAAAGATATTTGCTCTTGATTACTTGTATTTGGAGTGCAATCAAGTATTATTGAAAAATATTTTACTTCTAAATTTTTTTTAATAATTTTATTTTTAATTTCATTTGCTAACAAATTTATCAATTTATTTTGTAAATTATGTCCAAGGTAATGGGTATGAATTTTATCATCTTTAATACGTCGAATATATTCTTATATCACCAGATCGAATTCTGTAATTATTTCAATTAGAATTAAAAATTTCTATTATTTTTTAATAGATATTTTCATTTTTTTTCATGAAAAGCCAAATTATTTTTACCAAAAGTTTTTACTGCAGCAAAAATTTTTAATAAGACTTTTTTCCAATATTCTTCATCTCTATTTATTTGTTCTTGAATACTTTTATCAATTATTTTATTTTTCAACAATCTCATTTCTAAATTAATCCATGAACTCATATTAATAATATACTCATTACTCATCTCATGACTCTTAAGTTTAGCACTAAGATTTTTCCAATCTCTACTGTCAACATTAGCTAGTTTACTTATACTAGAAGCAGAATTAAATAATTTATAATAAAAATAAAATACTCTATCTAAGTCTTTTGAATAAACTAGCCATCTTCTTTCATGCTTCTCTCCGTTTGCCAACTTTTGAATATAGTGTGTAGTAGAAAAACATCTTAAGAATTTATCTTTAGAAAAATTTATATTATCAATTTAATTAGATCTTTTTCTACTAATAAATCTCTCAAATTTGTATCAATATTTGTCCATTGACTTGGATCATAAATATTTTTAGGAATGTAATTATTTAAATTAACCGATTGATTCTCTTCACTATGACTTTGAAGATTATCTTGAATCTCTTCGTTGACTTTTCTTATTCTAATATTTCATTATCATCTAATTCTAAAAGATTATTAATTTATTCATTTAAAAAACATTCATCAATATTTTTTAATTTATTATTTTTATTATTTGTAAAAAAATTATTGAGAGCTCCTTTTTGAGATTGTATTAAACTTTCAATTCTTCTTTTTTTTTTGAAGCTTTAAATAACCAGATTCATATTTTTCAGTTGACATATTTAAATTCTTATTATGAATTATCAAAAAAATATAACTATTATAATTATTTTATATTTCTTAAATATCCAATACAAGATCAACAATCAAAATTTCTAATTCAATGAATCAAATATTAAATAAAATAAAGATAATATATAATAATATAATATAAATTTTAAATTAAATAAAAAATATATAAAGATTAGAATAATAGTACCCAATTGTTCAATGCTGATTGCAAATGAGAATAATAGCACCCGATTGTTGAATGCTATGTAAAATATGGAGCATCCACTGTAACACTGTTCCACAATATTTCTGTCAATTGTCAAAATATAACAATATAAAAAAATAAACAACTTAGGTTAGTTTTATAAAAGAAAAAAATGATCGTTACTGAGAAAAAACTGACCGTTGTATTAGATGAATTATCCACTGTTAATCAGTTAATGAAAGCCGCCTGCTGCCCTACTTTTTTTTTTCATTTTCTCCCACGCTATCGACCTACTGCATTTTCTCCCACTACAAGAAATGCCACTTTTTATGATGAATTTATTTACGAAGAAAATATATTTCATCACAAATAAAATATTTATAATAAAAATCAAAATTCATTGTTAATAATTATTTATTTATGATAAAAATTATTTTTCATCATAAATAGATGAATATTTATGATGGAAAAAAATTTCATCATAATTACATATTATTTGAGATGAAATTTATCATCATAAATAATAAAATATTTATTTTAATTTTAAGTTTTCAAATATTAGTGATGAAAATAGTTTCATCATAAACAATAAAAATATTTGCAATAAAAATTAAATTTTCATCATAAATACTCTTTATTTACAATAAAATTTTTCATCACCAATATTTAAAAAAAATAAAAAATTTTAAAACTTCAACAATTAAAGATTACTTGTGATGAAATATTTACATCGTAAATAATAAAGTATTGATGATGAAAACTTAAGTTTCATCACAAATATGCAATTATTTACAATAAAAGTTTTTCATCTCTAATATATCAAAAAAATAAGAAATTTGAACAATTCAAAAATTAGAAATTATTTATGATAAAAATTATGCATTATAAATCATGAAGCATTAGCGATAAAAACTAAATTATTTATGATAAAAATTTTTCATCTCTAATACATGAAAAAAATGAAAAATTTTAAAAATTTAGAAATTATTGATTAGTTGTGACGAAAATATTATGTCGCACATAATGAGTATTTACGATAATTACTTATTATTTATGATAAAAAAAATTTTATCGACAATAATATAAAGTTTTTGCGATGAATAAAATTTTTTCATCATAAATAAATTTTATTTATGACTAAATTTTTTTGTCAATAATAAGATAAGAAAAATTTAAAATTTTATATTTTTAGATATTTTGACGTAAATTTATGTCGCAAATAATTCAACTATTTACAATAAAATTTGATTTTTTGTCATAAATAAAAGTTATTATTGATGAAAAATTTCATCATTAATATGTTAAAAGTTAGATAAATTAAAAACTTAAAACATAAAATTATTTGTGATGGAAAGATTAACATCGTAGATCATCAGAATATTTATGATGGAATACTAGCTTTTCATCAAAAGATATTGATAAATTATGATAAATTTTTACATCACTAATAATTAAGAAATTAAAAAAATATAAAATTTCAAAAAATTAGGTATTTGCACTTAAGAACAAGTTTTGTGCTAATAATCAACTTTTAATGATAAATTTTTTTAGTCACAAATAATTAAAAAATTAAAAATTAAAATAAATTTTCAAATATTTACAACAAAAATAGTTTCCATCGCTAATAGTTTCAGTATTAGTGATGCAAAACTATATTTCATCGTTAATAGTTGATTTTTTAAAAAATAAAAATAAAGATAATTTGCATGGAAAACTATTCATCATGAATAATGAATTATTTGTGATGATAATCATAATATCATCATAAATTATTGGTTATTTATGATGAAAATTTTTGTCTCTAATAGTTGGATAATACAAAATTTTAAATTTGAAAAACTAAAGTATTAGCGACTTAAAAGGTATTTCCGTTGTTAGAAGTGGTTTTAGGACATAAAATTTTGTCGCTAACATTTAAAAAAATTTTAAATCTTCATTAAGTTTTCATATTGAAGAATATATATTATAATAAATTTTTTTATATTTTTAAAAAATATAAGATAATTTTAAAAAATAATATGTTCAAACTAAAGAAATCTTGGTGCAAATGGTGGGGCATATGAAAGTCATATATAATGTAACTTCAATCGAGAAATGTTCATGCATCTAGTTATGTAAATATCTTAGCATTAGAGTCTTGAAATTTATATGGGAATCTTTGCTTGATTTCCTTCATATATGAGCTCTGCAAGCTAGGGAACGTAGTGCCGTAGTAAATTATATGATTTGATTTCGATGATAATTGGTATTTACATGATTTGATTTCGATACCATATGATTGATCAAAGGGTAGGATTAATTTGGATTCCCAACTACAAGAATAATCGCAAAATGGGATCAAATTTAGAACAATCCCAAACCATAATAAGATTAAATTAGAAGTGTTTTGGACTTCTGAGCAGATCTAAGAATATAGGCAATCAAAGAACAACTCACCGATCTCACGCAATGCTCTCATCTCGGATACTTATGGATTTTTGAAGGAAAATAGAGAAAATGACCACATCACTGACGGTAGTGGACTTGACGACCTAAGCTATCACGAAGCTCCGATTTCTACTGACTCGACGATCATCGATTCCATCTCTGCCAAACCTAGCAGCCAGAGCTTGGGGGGAAGGGAGGCAGGGGTGGTAGCGAGGTGGAGTGACAGACAAATCCCGAGGAGTGGACATGGTTTGGTCTTGTCCAGGAGTAGGCATTGAATGTGAGAGTTTGG
>NC_025998.2:28395902-28443784 GCF_000442705.2 Elaeis guineensis | reverse complement strand
TGTTGTTTATGTATTAAATTATTTTATGTGCTGTTTTTGTATGCTATTGAAATGATAAATAAAAAAATATTTTTATTTTAAGAAAAATCTATTAAATTTTTGATCAAAAAATTTCAATACGAAGTTATTTTTTTTGATAAATTAGAAATTCCATCTTCGAATGCACGTTCAAGATGGTACTTAAATTACATTGAGCCGTAGATTTCATTCAAGTTTCGATCTTCATCGAGATCGAAACTTGGATGTCCCTATTCGACTTTTTAAAAAAATAATATATTATTGTTATTAATAGTTGATATTTTATTTCATTATGTGTATTCAGTAGTTATCTGTCCATTGTTCTCTGTATGTGGTGGATAGGGTGCGTGGGCACCATATCCACATCATATACTTGGAGAACCATGGAGATGCTGTCAAATTTTTAAAAAAATGAGATAAAATATTACTAATAATAATGAGATTATTACTTTTTCTGAAAGGATAGGGCCACACCTGTTAGTAATGATTTGAAAAGGATAGGATCATGCATTTTACTTCATAAAGGGATAAGGTCACACATTTTCTGTGTTAATGTTTAGTCTGCTTGTCTTTTTTAATATGTGTTATTTTGTATGAAGTGATCCGAATCTGGATTGAGTCCAAATTTTGGTTGAAATTTAGAACGTGATTCAGTTCAAAATTTAGATCGGGATCCTGAATACCATGAAATTTTTTTGATTGTTAATGATTTTGTGTTTATTGTTAGATGAATATCACAAAGTTGGATGAATGCTAGAGATTTTTTTTGCCTGAATACCGAAAAGAATTTTGAGATTTTATTGATTTGCACGGTACAAGGCTGACAGTGCTAGTCAAATAAAGTATCCATGTAAGAGATGTGTCAATATGGTATATCATCACATAATACTTATTGAGGAGCATTTGCTATAATATGGTATAGATAAGAAGTGTACTTATTGGACATGGCATGGGGAGGATGATCCGAATGAGGTGGTGCATGACGATGACGATACTGAAGATGATAGTGATGCTGATGGATCTATCGAACATACGGGTATAGGAGAATTGTTACATGATTTACATCAAGCGCTTGTTTGAATGTACAGGTGAATACTGCTGCATCTGAAAGCAATTCTGATCATGAACATAACATCCAGCTTGAGGTAGAAGGGATCTCTGAACAGTTTGCAAAGCTTGTAAGGATGCACGAGAGCCACTTTATCCAGACTATACAAAGTTTTCAAAGTTAGAGTTTTTGATAAAATTACTTCAAATCAAAACTGTGAACTGATGGAGTTAGAAGTCATTTGATCAAATTTTAACATTGATTAAAGTAGCTCTGTTCAATGGAGAGAGACTGCCAAAATCATATTCTGAATCAAAAATATATATGCGGGAAATTAACTTGGCTATACTCCTATACATGCCTACAAAAATGACTGCATATATTTTATAAAGATAATGAATAAGCAACTGAATGTTTGAATTGCGGTGAGCTTAGATACAAAATCGATAATAGAAAAGAAAAGAAGATACCTCAAAAGATTTTGAGATATTTTTCATTGATTCCAAGACTTCAAAGATTGTATATGTCCACAAAGACAGCTGAAGAAATGAGATGGCATTATGAGCAGTGGATTCCGGAGGAGGATATATTTAGCCACCCGACTGACTTTTTAGTGTGGAAAGACTTCGATGCAAAGTATCCACACTTTGTGAGTGACCCGCGCAATATCCGACTTGGTCTAGCGACAGATAGATTTAATCTCTTTGGCAATATGAGTACCTCTTACAGCATGTGGCCTATGATGCTAGTTGTATACAATGTGTCATCTTGAAAGTGCATGAAAGAACCATTTACTTTTATGTCACTGTTGATTCTGGATCTGAAAGCACCAGGTAATGAAATTGATGTATATCTACGACCTTTGATTGATGATCTGAAGGAGTTATGAGAAAATGGGGTTCAGATATGTGATTCTGTGAGTCGAAGTAATTTTAAGTTGCATGCTTCGATATTATAGACTATAAATAATTTTTTGACATATAAAAATTTATTTGGATGGAGCACCAAAAGATATCTGGCATGTCCAATATGCAATAGGGATGCATCCTCCTTATATTTAAAGCACAGACGAAAAATATATTTCATGGATCATCGGCAGTTTCTTTCTGCTAATCATTCTTGGAGGACTCGTTATAATCAATTCTTTGATGGTAAGTTCGATTGATGTCCACCACCCAAGGAGTTAAGTGGATCAAAAATTTTAGAATAACTTGAAGTCATTGAAATATCTGATTTGAAAAAATATCGGATACTCGCAAGCGGAAGCGTACTGAAGCTGAACTAAATTGGATGAAGCGAAGCATCTTTTTCAAACTACTGTATTGGAAGCAGCTACTACTACATCATAATCTAGATGTGATACACATTGAAAAGAATATTTATGATAATATCATCGGTACTGTCTTGAATATTTCAAAAAAATAAAAAATGGTATAAAAGCTCATCTTAATCTGTAGAAAATGAGAATCCGATCAGAGTTGCATTTAGTTCGTCGAGGTGAGAGATTTTTTATACCATCTGCATGTTATTCACTGTTTGGAGGGAAAATTTTTTTTCTGTGGATGGTTTAAAATCATAAAGTTTCCTAATGCATACGCTTCAAACGTATCACGGTGTGTTGGGAACAATGATGATAATATCTCTGACATGAAAAGTCATGACTCCCATGTGATGATGCAACATTTGCTTCCTGTGGTCATGCGTGGCTATTTGGGTGGTGATGTTCCAACCGCATTGATTGAGCTGAGAGTATTCTTTCGAGAACTATGTTGCCGAATATTGAAGATTAACTTACTTGAGAGATTAGAGAAGGATATCATACTTATTCTTTGTAAGTTAGAAAAAAAATTTTTACCATTATTTTTTGATGTTATGGTGCATCTGGCTGTCTATCTTCTAAAAGAAGCTCTTTTAGCCAGACCGGTATATTATCGATGGATGTATCCTATTGAAAGGTAAAGAAGTTATACGTATTTTGTCATATCAGTTATAAGATATAAATATATTTCTAAAATTAAAATTTATTTTTATTTGCAGATTCTTATGCACCTTAAAAAAGTATATGAGCAATAAAGCAAGGCTTGAAGGCTCTATAGCGGAAGCATATGTAGCTACCGAGTCTGTCACATTCTGCTCAATGTATCTTGATGATATCGAAACAAGATTTAATCGTGCAGATTGTAATGCAGACCGTGAATAGGGTGACAATGAGCCGACGTTGTCTATATTTAAATAAATGGTTTGACCTATTGATGTATGAAAATTTGAATTTATGGATGTGAACGAGCTATCCAAGGCACACTTTTACGTTCAAAATAATTATGAAGAAATTAAAGATTTTATTGAGTAAGTATCATCTTACAATACTGTTTAATGGTCAAAAAAAATTTTTATATTGGTGTAAAATTAAAAATTGTAACTTCTTGCCTTGAGCACAAGAGTATACTATGTAGAGAGAATAATACTGATGCAAATGATCGACATAAGAAGAAATTTATAAAATAGTTTAGTGATCTTGTAAGTTACATTAGTGATATATTATTTATTTACTTATAAATAATATTATTTCAATCAACATAATTTTTTATTTTATGATGCAGATGAAACATAAGTATTTCAATAAAGAAGTGGGTGCAACCGATAAGTTGCATGATTTAGCTTATGGTCCCAATCGAAGGGTTAATCACTACACATCCTGTATCATTGGAAGAATGAGATTTTATACAAGGGAGCTTGAGATGCAACGATGGATCTAGAATAGTGGAATTGCTATGATAGGATATGAAGGAGAAGAAGAGATTGATTATTATGTTGTATTGGTAGATATTATAGAACTAAAGTATGGGTCCAGTAATTCTATATTTTTGTTTCAGTATGAATGGTGGGATATTAGTAATAAAAAGATCGGGATTCATGTCGATTCAAAATTTATTAATATAAATCTTGCACGAACATGGTACCAAAATGAACCATACATATTAGCAATTCAAGCGAAACAAGTAATATATTTGAAGGACCTAAAGTATCGAGGTAATTGGTATGTCGTACAAAAAATAATACCTAGAGGCGTATATAACATACCAACTCGATTAGAGATGGATGAAATTTTGGATTTACATGAAAAGAAAGCTTTTCAGCAAGAAGAACAAACATCAGCCAAGTTTTTGGTTGATGAAGAACTTATAACGGCACCTTTGAATAGGGCTGATCTCCCATCTAATGAAGTTGAAGCTGATTTTGTATCTAATCTGGATGAGTCGGAGGGCAACGATCAGTTCATAAATGACGATGAGATAGAAGACGATACATATATCGATTACTGTGATTCGGACGAGGATCTACACATCAAGGAAGATATGAATATTGATGAGTAGATCTTTATTCTTCGTTCAATTTTGTGTTGTAATAATGGTATGCGATATAATTATATTCATTAGAATGTTATTTGATTTTTATTATTATTATATAATATTATATTTATTTACATCTCAATTCTTGCAGATATGGTATCAGGAGATAGACAACGATGGTCGCGTTCACAATTATCTGCAGATAGCTCGGAGGTTGAGGCACCTTCACCGATCTCCATTGCCTCACCGGCTCTAGTGTCCAAGGGTTCTGCACTGGCAGGTCCTAGTGAGCTGAGTCTCAGTGAGGCGGAACCCCAGTAAGGCTGGTCCCAATGGTATTAATCATTACACTTTATATATAATCAAATTTGATTCTTTTATTTGGATCATATTAATAATTTATTTATTGTTGTTTCAGGTCAATCTACATCGGTAGTCAGGTGAGGGAAGGTCCATCAAAGAACCTCGCTTTAGAGCGTTGGAGATGTGAGCACCCAAGATAGCATCTCCGGATAGAGATACCGGCTAGCTACACCAAACCCATTAGGGGATGGTGTGAGCCATGGCAGACCGAGTTGGGCATCATATGCCGCAACTATGCCCCAGTGACGCTCTTCGATTGGCGTCATGTTATCCTGGCTCAAAGATAGATTTTCTACACCTACTTACAGGTAAAATAAATTATATTATGAATATTTAATTTACATAGTATTCTTCTAATGTTTGTTATTGACAAGGTGTATTTGACATCGTCGATTTCGAGGATGATCGTGTGAGGCAAGCAATTGATACCCATCTATCCTTGCGCTTCAAGGATTATCACTATTACATACATCAGCATTGGTACCGGGTGGTACAGGCTCATGGGCAGGAGGTAGCGTGGCTGCAGCCCTACGACAGCATCACCATCAATGATTGGACTACCATATGCCGATATTACGAGGATCCAACATATCAGGTTACACATCTAAATTTTTTTGTAGATTTTAATGACTTAGTTATTTATTCTTAAATTATATTTGTTATTTACTAATTTTACTGCTAATTTTATAGAGACAATGTGCCTAGAATGTGGCAAACCGAGCGAGATAGATCGTGCCATATTATGGGGGTTTGAGATCATTTGCTCGTCACATGGAGCACATGGTACGTACTTTTTAAATTTTTAATTATGCTATATTTTTTTAATTATTTAAATTTTTTTAAAATAATTCTCAAATTGCAGAGAGATGCTGAGAGTGGCGAGCTTCCTGGTAGGATCGATATCTACCAGCGGACCCACCAGCGACGGTCAGGGGAGTGGACGACGGAGAGCCAGGAGCACTTTGTAAATTTTTTAATTAATTTTTTATTCATAATTTGATCTTTATTAAAAAATTAAAATAACTCTAATTTTTATTTTTAGGATCGTATGATCGACATGAGATCCCAGCCTACCCCTAAGGGCTCGACCGCACCCACAAATGATGAGATATGTAATCGGATGCTCAGTATGAGATCCTATTATGTTAGGGGTCTAGGATATGGGATCACTGCTTCTTCATCTTCACAATCATCTAGGGCTGAGATCCATTCTACGTGCCAGGCTCGGTTGATGGAAGTGCAGAGGTAGGCTGTCGAGAATTGATAGCAGATTGAGCAGCGAGCTCAGGAGCTGGCTGCACACGTCGATCAGTATCAGCAGCTCCAGATCCAGATGATGAAGCGAATGGCACACATGGAGCAGACGATCCAGATACTGAGCCAGCAGCAGGCCGGTCCGAGCTCCGTCGAGCATTCTCCATCCCCACCTCATTCTCCACATGCCGATATGTGATGGCTTTTTGATGTATTTTTTTTTAACTCTTGTAATTTTAATTTGATATAATAAAATAATAAAATTTATTTATCATTTTATTGTACAAATTTCTTATTCAAATTTCTTAATTTATAAAAAATATTATATGTATAACTTAAAAAAAATATATCCAAATTTAAAAAAAATAATTAGCGACGAAATTATTACTGATGAAATATTCATCGTAAAAAAAATTACAAAAATGATTTAATTTTTCAAAAAATATATAATTAATAGTGATGAAAAATTTTTCATCGTAAATAATTATTAGCGACGTAAAATTTCATCGAAAAAATATTTATTTACGATGTAAATATTAGTCACTAAAGTTTTTTAATTTTTATTTTTTAATTAAATAAAATTTTTGATGAAGGAAAATTTTCATCGCTAAAAAGTTCGAAATAATAGCGATGAATAATTTTCATCGTAAATTATTTTTTTTTACGAATAAATTTTTTTATTTTTAGTTTTTTATGATGAAAATGTTTCGTCACAAATTATATTTATTGGCGATGAAAAAAAATTTCATTGTAAAATATTATCAACAATGGTATTTTTTGTGATGAAGTTTTAGCGACGAAATTTCTGTCGCTAATTATTATTAACGATAAATTTGACTTATTAGCAATAAAAATTTTTCATAGTTAATAACTTATTTTCTTGTAATGTCCCTTTTGTAATCTGCCATGTGTTCATGATTTCTGGAAAAAAAAAAAACTGATGCCATAGACCTTTTGCCTTCCACTGCTCTGTGATTGTGACCGGTCGATCGGCCATCGGCGACTGCTTAGGGCCTCTAATGAGCGGAACCATTATCTTCTCGCTCCCGGACCGAGTGGGAAGGGGGGACCTGTCACCTGACCACCTGGGGCAAGGACCTTCTGAAAAATGAAGAAAAAAAAAACCCCGACACCGTTCATCTGCTTGCAGTCACAGGAGCGACAGGACGAGCAAAGGGGGGGGGGGGAGGCCTTCCGGGAAAATGAAAAGAAATCGTCTCAGCTGGCAGGGGGATTTGGGGGCAGACCGTAGGGAGGGGCCTTCTTCTGGTCTTCGATTTTCGGGAAACGAAAAGAAATAGTCTCTGGCGGATCGGTGGCCCGGCGCGCCGAGCGGAGGGGGGTTGCCGAAAAAGAAAAAAAAAAAGAAACTTACTGGTGGAGGCGGGGGGGGTGGACCGGTCATCGATGGAGGAGTGGAGCCATGGTGGTCCTGGACCTCCTCACCTCCTAGTGGTCTTGCCTTGCCGGGCCAGGGAGATCAGGACTGGTGGAGCATGAAGGCAGGACCGAGATGCCGGGATGCGGTCACTGGTGGAGCATGGAGGCGGGACCGGGATGCCGGAGGCGGAGGTGTGGAGGCAGAGGCGGGACTGGGACGCCGCCACGTTGGGATGCGAGCAAGCGGGGGGCCTTCTGGGAGCGGGGGCCTAAGGCAAGAGCTTCGGTGGCCTTGCCCTTCAGCCGCCCCTACATATCTGGTTAGAAGCCTATGCTCAATGCCGGCCTTAGTAGTTATCTGCAGAAGCAGGAATAACTCTTTCAACGAGATCAAATAAGCATACAAGCATTTAAATAAGGCAATACCTTGGGAGAATTCCATTCCATCCATGGCTCAAGGAAGGCATAAGAAAAGTGGAAAGCAACAAAGATGAGCCGCAGTCAAGGCATTCCGCTGATGTAGATGCCCACTCAAAAAATTTGCCTTCACCCTGTGCGTCGTCGTTCATTCGCAGAGCCACCTTTTTTCATGACGGTTGCTTATTTCTCTAGGTTCTCACGTACGTGGTTTAATGTTATCGCCTGTGAATCAGGTTGGTGATATTGGTTTGGTTAATATAAAGTTAGAAGAATATGTTAGCACGAGAGATGAACTTCGGTTTACGAGAGATGGATTTTTAGGACTATCACAAGGCATGTTTCGTCCAACAGTCTCGATCATGGACTGGTCTGTGACCAGTTTGCAGGGGACTTCACACATGTTCAATGCAATTGTATATTCCCACATATTCAAATATGCTTGTATATTGTGCGAGATGTAGTGCTATACCTTCAAATGAGTACTCTAGTAACTTGCTATTGCTGGTTGGTAAAGTGGGTTAGAGAGAGGGAGAATAATTATCTAATCTAGTCATCATCTAGCTTTCAATATTTTCTAATATAAGACTATAGTGCTACAGTGCAAGCACGGGCAATAATTGTAGAGGCCCATCATATTTTGGCTTAGTCCAGCTTGGATGGGCCTGAACCGGCCGACTAAGCCGCCTTGCATGCGTTGGCGCATGCAATTAGGGGAGGACTCCCAATAGAAGTCTTCATTCTTCTTGAGTCTAGCACAAAAAGGGATTCTAGGGCTCCCTGGAGTTCTAGATCCCAGCTATAAATTTCCTTCTTCTCTCTATCTAAGTAACTCACTCCTCATCCCTAACCCACTATCGGTGGAACCTCTCAAATCCATCTTGCTTTTCTATTGATTATGATTGGTGATTCATCATTGATTAACCACCAGAATGAGATAAGTCATGCCCAATCTCTCTTTTATGCCTATCTTAGGGTTCCTACACCATTGTCAAGGCCTAATTGCCATCGACGAGTCATTGGAATCGATGAAAACCCAATGCCCTATCCGGTATTTTCTTTTCCCTATTTCTTTCTTTTTTTCTTATTTTATCATGCCGGCTATCATTGTTGGACATTGCTATGCTTTAGGTTGTCGAGGGCCGGAGATGTGGTTGCTACTACCACAATAGGTTGCCATCGGGGGAATGGCCAACCCTTGAGCCTCTTTGCCTTCTCCTATATATTTTTCATAAAGAAGAAGAACAAAACAAGAAACAAAAAAAAGGAGAAGAAAAAAAAAATCTTCTCTCTCTCTCTTCTTCAACCTTTTACTCTCTCTACGTGTTTAGTGGGCTAGTAGTGGGTCCAGAGATATTTTGTGGGTTTGGATAGGAGGGTTTTGCTAAATGGATACTATCACTATAAAAATATATGTTGGTAGCGATGGTAAGATAGCTGTCGCTAATAGTGATATTTATCGATTAGAAATTACGATTGAGAAGAAAATTGTTGTTAAAGAGTTGAATATCTAATAGCGATGGAACTTTTGTTTATTAGTGATGGCTTAAATTTTAAATATTTATTTTATTAATATAAATTATTATTAGTGACGACTTTAGCGATGCAGCTTTAGTCATCACTAATACAAAGCCCTAAAATCACCCCCATTCCCGATCAATTCTTTTCTATTGTGCCCCCGCATCCCCATTCTTCCCCCACCTCTGGTCCACCTGCTTTCACCACTGCACCGTTGGAGCCCCCGTCCCTATGCCCCAGTTCATGCGCTTCCATCCTGGCATTAGATCTGCCGTCTCCATGCCAGATCTGATGTCCCCACACCCCCACCTCCCCCGTTCTTCCCTACCTCCCCCGTTCTTCCCCTGTCGTGCAGTCAAAAGCCTGCCTGAGCCCCCATCCTCGGGCCCCAATCCCTGCGCCACCATTACCGCACCGAATCCACCATCCCCATATCGGATGCACCGTCCCCATGCCGGATCTGCCATCCTCCATGCTGGATCCGTCATCCTTCGCATTGGATCCACCGTTCCTACATTCGATCTGCCATCCCCATACCCTCACCGTCCTCCATTCCCTCCTCTTCTTTCCATTCGTGAGTATTAGTGACAGTGATGGCGATGACGATGGAGCTATCGTCACACGCCGTTCCCTTCTCTTCAAAATTTTTTTTATTTGAATTAAAGTTTATGATGTTTATTTAAATTAATGATGTTTGAATTTAATTTATACATGGGATGAGCATCCTGGCCCTCCCCATTTACAATACTACTCTATATTTTGAAACCCTTGAAGTGGATTTGCCTAGATGCTCTGCTGGGGTGGTAGGGGGTACCGTCTTCGCAGAAGCATCGGCTCGACCCATCGGCATGGGATGCATGACCTGACTATCTTGGGCAACAGTCCTTGGTGCGTGGGTCGCACAGCCCGATTGTCCTGTGGTCGAAGTCTGCATGTATGGGATGCTAGTCCCGGCCCTCCTCATTTGCAATGCTGCTCGATACTTTAGTAAGATGCACTTATTATATAAGCCTTTTGAAATGATAAAATAGTGATTTAGCAATTGTCTTATATTTGTATATACAGAATCCTTAGGTAGTGTGGCATAGATTATAGCTGGATGGACTGTCGAGTAGTCGACGAAGTGATTTCTACTGAATATAGGGAGGATGTAGAGTACTTCTGTGATTTTACTTTTAAAAATACGGTACTCTTATATCAGGGATGGACTCGTTACCTTTGTAAGAGATGTGGCAATAGAAAAATACTTGATAGGGATACAATAACTATCCATTTATATAGGAGTGAATTTATGTCTAACTACAAGCATTGGTACCTACATGGAAAGAAATGGGAGACAGTTGTAAGAGTTAGAAATGAGCAAGATAGGGACATCGATAGAATAGTAGACATGATTATGGATGCGATTAGTCCTAAATTTAACTGGGATGTGAAGGATGATCTAGAAACTAGCAGCAGCGATTTCTATCATATGCTAACAAATGCTGATGAACCACTATGGCTAGGATATGAAACATATACTGTATTATTAGCTGTGTCAGAGTTGATGAGCTGAAAGGTTGAGTTTAATATGACAGTCAATTGTTATAATAGAATGGTGGCAATCATAAAAAAAATACTATTGAAGGATGAGAAGCTTGTTGGGAGATTTTATGCTTCAAAAAAAATGATGAAAGGGTTAGGTATGGGATACGAGAAGATAGATGCATGTCGTAATGATTATATATTTTTCTATAAGGAGGACTAACTGAAGAACTCATGTGACGTATGTGGTGAAAGCTAATTTAAGCCAAGGTAAGAGGATGGGAATCAAAAGGATATATAATATAAGATTCTTCGATACCTTTCCTTCACTCCTAGACTTCGGAGACTCTACTTATCCAAGAGTACTATCGAACAAATGAGATGGCATAAAAAAAAATTCGTAGGCACTCCGATATGATGAGTCATCTATCAAATAGTGAGGTATGGAAGAAATTTGATGCTTGCCTTTTATTTGCTCAGGAATCATACAATGTTCATCTGGGTCTATCTACTGATGGATTTACACCATTCAGTCATGCAGTGGCTTCTTATTCATATTAGTCAGTCTTTATTACTCCATATAATCTACCGTCTGAGATGTGCATGAAAGAACATAATATCTTTCTTACATTAGTCATTCTTGGACCACGGCACCTTGGTAGAAGCATCGATGTATATCTAAGGCCTCTTGTTGATGAACTAAAATTCTTGTGGTCTGATGGTATACGTACTTTTGATGTATCGAAGAAGTAGAATTTTGTAATGAAGGCTGTATTGATGTGGACCATTAGCAATTTTTTTGCTTATGGGATACTGTTAGAATGGAGTATTTATGGGATGCTAGCATGTTCCTATTGCATGGAGAATACAAAAGTATTTCAATCTAAGCATGATCGTAAGCCCTGCTGATTCGATTGTCATCGTCAATTTCTCTCCGAGTATCATCCTTTTTGAAAGTAGTGGGATAGTTTTAAGAAGAATAAGATAGAGAAGGACTGTGCACCACCACAACTCAATGGTATAAAAATATTTTAGAGAGTATCTCAACTAGATGAAGTCCTGTTTGGCATATTATTTGACAAGCAGAAACCTCGGGGGTTCAGTAGAACTCATAAATAGGTGAAGCACAACATCTTTTGAGAATTGCTGTATTAGTCCACCAATTTAATTCGTCATAACTTTGACGTCATGCATATTGAGAAGAATATATTCGATAATATTTTTTATACTATTACGGATGTCAAGGGTAAGATGAAGTACAATATCAAGGCCTAAATAGATATGATGAACATATATAAGTATTCTCTATTAGAGCTGGTTGAGGTGTCATCAAAAAAATTTCTGAAGCCAAAAGCATCTTACACCTTAACGAGAGAGCAGTTGAAGGATATATATGAATGATGTAAAAATCTTAAATTTTTAGATGGTTATATAAGTAATCTAGTTTAATACGTTAATGTCAAAGATTGTAGGTTCTATAGGCTAAAGTGCGATGACTGTCATATTTTCATGCAACAATTAATCTCATTGGTTTGGCATGATTTTCTTCCCAACCTGATGTGGAGTTCTTTGATCGAGCTTAGTCTTTTCTTCAGAGACATATGTGCTACCGAACTATCCACCGACCATATCCAATCTTGAGGCTAGCAGTGTAGAGACTATATGCAAGTTGGAAAAGATATTCTCTCCTAGCTTCTTCAACTCTATGGAGCACCTCATGATTCATCTGGCGAATAAAGCTAGGGTGGAGGAATCAGTGTAGCATAGGTAGATGTATCCCTTTGAAAGATATATGCACAGTCTCAAGAAGAAAGTAAAAAATAAGGTAGAGTCATAGGTTCTATTATGGAGGCATACATAATTAAAGAAATTTTTAATTTCAGTCGATACTACTTTAACCCTAGTATGCAGACAAAACTGACTCATATGGGTTAAAATGATGATAGTGGTGATGAGGGATCAGAGTGAGAGATCTCAATATATACTTATCCCACTCATGAATTTGAGCACAAGTTCGTCAGGTATTAACTGATATTGAAATTCAACAATCAGAGACATATGTTTTGTTAAACTGTGAGGAGGTCGACCCATATATTGAGTAAGTGTCTATCACAATCCTAACTCTTCAATCACTTATTACAATGTACTTATCCTAGTAAGTCAAAGGTATTCAATTTAAATTTTTAAATTTATATTCTATTTATTAATATATGCTTGCTTCTAATTGTAGGAGTACTATCGATTCGAGACTCTTCAAGATGAGGAGATTGGTCGTCGGACCTTCGAGGAGGTGGCCACACGTAGGCTTCGGGATGGGCTATACAACCTTAGGTAGTCCATCATAAAGTTCTCCAGTTTCGAGTCACCATCGGATTGAAAGTCTTTTACAGATCACTGGATGAGGAGGGACATATGGGAGGCCTTTTGTGACCAGTGGAGCAGTGAGGACTATTCTAGCCGACGGCAGAGGGTCCGATAGAATCGGATAGCCCAGCAAGATTTGATCAAGCACATCAACAGCTCTGTTGGCATACATGTTATAGCAAATAGATTGATAAAAATTCTAAACTTATATTAATCTCATATTTAGTTGATCATATGTATGTTTTTATATACTTAATTTTATTACTTGCTTATTGTAGACACGATAGCTAGGTCATGTACTAGGGTAGCTATAGTTGTGAAGGGCCAACGCGTCGTTAGCATGCTTGTGATCTAGTCCCATCCTTTATTAGGTAAGGAGGATCGATAAGCGACCCTGTAGTTTGTCTCCCAGTCCGTAGGCAAGGGCATGCTAACAGACTTCAAGTATCAATGTCCGCCGTCTTGTACGGTCGTGGTCGAGTTAAGCCTAAAACTTAGAGTTTTTCATCCTAAGTGACACCTCTAAGAGTGCTTAACCAAGGTAATATTCTTTTTTCAAACACGCCTTACTCCACTCTGAATTATCTCTCGAGATCTAACTCATATTCTCGCCCTTACTATTATGTGTAAGAGGAGTGCCTTCTGTAGGGGGATCTCTTTACGCGCGCGCGTGTGCGTGTACGCGTGTATAGCATCAGTCTAGGAGGATTAGTGATTACTTAGATTTATATTCAGACAAATTATGGTAACTTAAAATATTATTTATTAAGTTTTTATATATACTGATATGTATGATAGCACTAATGAATTTTTAAGCTATATAGATAGATTATACAGAGTACATCATAGCACGATATGCTGAGGATCCATCCTTTCAGCCCCTTTTTGACCTCGAAGGATGGCTCAGGGCCACCAAAAGGGTGAGTAGGAGTCAGATCATAGGGTTTGGGCATAGCTTCGATCCTCTAACAGCTCGCTGATCTTCGACATCCTCCTCTCAGGCCTCGATGATCCAGATGTGAGGTGATGCACATGTCGAGGAGGTCGTGCAGAGATATTTTTGCCAGCGACCTTAGAGCTTTGAAACGCCATTCGTGAGACTATTGTTGAGATTCTCTAAGATCCGTATCTATATGATCAGCTGAGCTCATTGTCACAGCCATCACAATAGATAAATAAAATAATATTAATAAATTCTTTTACTTATTTTAAATTATTATATTTAGAAGTTTCACATAATTAGTCTTGAGTCGGAGAAAGGGGATCTAGGTGTCAAAAGTCAATCTACCCATCCGATGGATGGATTGGAGGTGTAGATACGTCCATGTCATCGAATGAGATGTGTAAAAATATTTCGTTCAAAAATCGAAGGAGTATATCGAAATATACCTCTCCGTGTCGATTTAGACTTCAAGCGGGAGGAAGGAGTATTCAGCAGGTCAAAATTTAATCTAACCATTGGATGGATAGATCGGAGGTATCTATAGTTCCGTAACATCGAATGAAACATGTATGAACAATTTATTCGAGAATTGAAGGAGTATATCAAAATATATCCTTCTGTGCCGGTTTAGACTTTAAGCAGGACAGAGGAGATACTTAGAAGATCAAAATTCAATCTAACCATCTGATGGATTGACTGGAGATGTCTATAGCTCTATATCATCGAATGAAATGTATAGAAATAATCTGTTCGAAAATCAAAGGAGTATATCAAAATATAACCTTCCGTAAAAGTTTAGGCTTGAGGTGCACCAATTATCTTAGTTTTACGATTTCAATTAATTTAGTTCTCAAATTATTAATAATATTTTATTTTTTTGTTATAGGATGCTGGGACATTCGACTCTCATCCACCTGTTGCTGTAGATGATGTACAGGAAGAGGAGGATCTTCGTTGATTTTTTTTAGTTTTGATGTAATATATTTAATTTTAATATTTGAATAATATTATCTTGTATAATTAGATAATTTATATTTTTTAAATAATATTAATTTTTTTATTTATGATGGTGATAGTTAATTGTTAGTTGTTATAGTGTATATATATTGATTGTTAATTTAATTATATCAAGTTTTAATAAATATATTTTTTATATTTTTTTTAAAAAAATATTTATTAGCGATAATTATTTTCATCGCTAATACTATCATTAAATTTTAGCGATAGCTACAACTTATCAGCGACCACTGAAGCCGTCGCTAATATATTTTTAAATTTTTTAATTTAAATTAAAAAATGATCTAAAAATTATTATAAGCGGCAGACTTGCCATTGCTAATACTTTATTAGCGATGGTTTTTCACTGTTGCTAATAATGATCTTCAGCATCCAATTTTTTTCGATGGGTTGTTGACAATGGTATTATGTTGCTAATAGTATCAGCGACAACTTTTTGATAATTAATGACAACATTTAGCTGCCTTTAATAAGTAATTTTTTTGTAGTGTATTAGGATTCAGGACAAGTTGGATCCCCAAAAAAATCCACCCGACCACCATCCCTAATCATAAGTCCTAAGATCACAATAAAAAAGGCCCTAACTGCTACAAAAACAATTGTTGCTAGTGCTAAACTAAAATAGATTTTAATGAACACAAAGGGATGGAATGAAATAGCATTTTCTTTGGATGTTTCAGATACCAACTAATAGTATGGAAATGAATGAACCTGTACGCCATCTTTTTAGAAAACACTATCCTATGTATTAGAATTAGCAATAGGTATGATACAACTAAGAATAATCTAAAAGACTGATATCTCTTTTAGTGAAAGGGAAATAAAAATATATGTTAGTAGTAATCTCATTCCTTAAAGCCTAATCCTATGTTTGGTTGGAGTCATGAGAGGTGGATGGATAGAGTTAGAAGGATGGATGGCTTTCATCTACTATTTGCTTCAAAAAATTATAGAAAGATGGATGAAAAGGAGGGCTTGTCCATCCATCCTGGCCCACTAATTTGTATTCTCTTAAATTAGGAGGATATGAAGATGGATGGATGGAGCATAATCAATATGCTTATATGATATAAGAAATATTAAAATTTTTATTATTTAATTTTTATTATTTAATATTTAATATTTTTTATATATTTTTTTAAAAATAATTAATTATGAAGACTTAATCAAAAATTAATTAGCAATAGCTCCTCAACACGTGTAGATGAAGCTCGATATCAAATTTAAACTTGTTACGTATGGTAGGGATTAAAAGAAAAAAAAAAAAAAAAAAGGGCAACCAGAAGTTACTTTTTGGGGGACCCAGCGGCTTGGAGAAGATTTGAACGTGGCCTGGGCGGTTCAAATAAAATTCAAATGCAAATGGGCACGCTAGTTTCACATGCGAGTGTGGGTCCGAGTTAGGCATTCACATGGGAGCTGGCGTGCGGAAGTGGGCCCGAGGAGCAGTTCGATCTTCACAGCAGGCGGGTCCTTAGATGTGGGGAAGTGGGTTTTGAATGCGGCTTAAGCACATGGCCTGAGACGCGTGATGCAACACGAAAATAGAACATGGCAGGGAGTCCTTTTTCGTAAGAGACAAAAATTAGGTACGGCCAAAAAACAAGGGGCCAGGAAAGCTATAAAAAGGACCTTAGGCACAAAAGAGCAAAATCATCCAAAAAGAAAAGCAGTAAAAAAAAAAAAAAAAAAAAGCAGCATAGCTTAAAATTTTGGATTGATTTCTAAAAAAGAGATACTTAAAAGAGAGCTTTGTTCCTGCACTATTACCACACCTACACCATCTTGAGGATCAGATCTAAAAAAGAAGAAAAAGAGAAAGTCCAGCATGCTTAAAGGAGTTTGAAGGAAGAAGGAGAGTTCATCAACTATCTTCCTCACGAAGCTGCGCCAATCAACTTTAAATCTTTGTTACAGTTTTTCTTTACTTTATTTACTTATTATTTTAAATTCTTTGTAATTGAATTCTAAATTTAATTAATATAAAAATTATTTTTATGCACTTTAAATTTTTATTTTTTACTTTTATTGCAAGTAGAAACTAAGATCTAGATGGTAGATCTTGATATCAATTTTTTTTTTTGCACATTTAATTTTTATTTTTTAATTTTAATTATTTTTTTAATTTTTTTATAAAATTAAAATTTTTAAATCAGCACTGTCTTCTCGATGGAATTAGGGTGGCAATCAGATCGGGTCGGATTATAAACGAGTTGGGTCAAATACGGATCGGGTTAGAAAATATCAAATCTGAATCCGACCTATTTATTAAACAGATTAGATTTTCAAACCTAAACCTGACCCATTTAATAAATAAGTCATCTGACCCAATCTGTTTAACCTATTTATTAAACAGTTATTCTGTTTACCTGACTCGACCCAACCCGTTTAACCCGTTTATCTTTTAACCTATTTATTAAATAGTTAATCTGTCTAATCAACTCGATCTAATCTATTTAATCTGTTTATCATTTAACCTGTTTAACAAATGAACAACCTATTTAACAGACCCAACCCAACCCATTTAATCTATTTTTAAATAAGACAAATATCACAATTCACAAACAGCCAGCATGTTTAATTCAAGACAAAATATACCATTTCAAACTGGAATACATTATCCTTAAAAGAGAACAAATGCTGCCACTGTTTAACATATGTTCACTTTAAATAACATAAAGCATGAGAAGAAAACTTGCTCAAAAATTTAAAAAAAAAAAAGCTTGCCAACCAAATAAGTAATCACAATATTTTTAAGTCTAATCTCATATCATGCATGAAAGTATGAAACTTGCAATATCCTATTGTAGAATATAAAATACATATATCAAAATATTAAGTTAACATGTTACTATAAATAACATCAGAATTCAGAACATATTCCCAAATTACAACCCAGTGATGACAAAGAAGATAGCAACGCTACAACAGTAACACATATAGAAGATTTAAATAGGATACAACATTAACTCTAAACCAAATCCCATCACCAACAATATGTTCAAATTAAATCGATGGTAGCGGCCTAAGAGCCTAGCTTTTATGAGTTTCAATAATTAATTGGAGAGGCTCGAGGCTTGAGGCTCATATTGCCCATCATCATAGTTCATAGAAGCTTAGAGATGATTTCTTAGAAGGAACTCATCCTGATTCCTGCATGAAAAATTTGTATTTTAGCAATGTTCAATTGAGTACAAAATATTGATAGAGAAAAAGTAAAGGATATAAACATGTGGTACAACTTCAAATACATGAATCTGCTAATCCAGATTCCCAGCCATCTCAAGAATAATAATAAAGTTGGTGCATCTGAAAAACATCAAAATAGCAAAGAATGGAAAAGAAAGATCCATACATATCCAAAAAAAGAAGATGAGGCTCAGATTTGATAAAGTGATAATTAATCCACAGCTAAATCAAAACGACTACAATCAGTTGCCTATAGAAGAAGGCCATCTAAAATTGTGATCGCTAGAAATAGTTGAGTTATCAAACATATATCCAAAAATCATCATAGCCTCCACAATACATATGCATGTCCAAAAATATGAACAATGCAATCCAAAAAAGAATGCATAACCATGAAACAACCTGTTTAACCGATCCAAACCAACTCGTTTAATCTATTTTTAAATAAGATAAATGTCATAATTCACAAATAGCCAGCATATTCAATTCAAGATAAAATATACCATTTCAAATTGAAAGTCTAGAAACATATTATCCTTAAAGGAGAACAAATGCTACCACTATTTAACATATGATCACTTTAAATAACATAAAGCATAAAGAGAAAATCTGCTCAATTGAAAAAAAAAGAGCTTGCGAGCCAAGCAAGTAATCACAATATTTTTAAGTCCAATCTCATATCATGCATGAAAGTATGAAATCTGCAATATCATATTATAGAACATAAAATACATGTATCAAAATATTAAGTTAACATGTTATTATAAATAACATTAGAATTCAGAATATATTCTCAAATTACAACTCAATGATGACAAAGAAGATAACAACGTTGCAACAGTAATACACATAGAAGATTCAAATAGGATACAATATTAACTCTAAGCCAAATCCCATCACCAACAATATGTTCAAATTAAATAGATAGTAATGGCCTAAAAGTCAAGATTTTATGAGTTTCAGTAATTAACTGGAGAGACTCAGATATGATAATTAATCCATAGCTAAATCAAAATGATTACAATCGATTGCCTATATAAGAAGGCCATCCAAGATTGTTGCCGTTAGAATTAGTCGAGTCATTAAATATATATCCAAAAATCATCATAGTCTTCACATACAAACTTTAAAACAATCTCAAAATTGCTTAAAACCCAAATAAGTACCTAAAATTTCAAACAAAGACAGCATAACAACATCTATTGTTCTTAGTCAAATAAAAATCAAAAAGAAGTTTCCAATAAAATACAACATAACAAGATAATATGTCTGAAAAATATGAACAATACAATCCAAAAAAGAATGCATAATCATGATTCATCTCATTATGGGTTGGGATCAATATTGGCCGAGCCTTGAGTTGATTGGGCTTCATTGATGGAACTGAATTTCATGACATCTTCTACAATCTCATCTAACTCGGATTCCAAAACATCTATATTGAAAGATTACAATAGTTAATAATAGACTCAATCAAAAAATATAATAGCAATACAATGATTAAATTATATATCTTTCTTTTCAAATATCCAATCTCGAGTGCAAATCACAACCTCAGCGATATCTGGTTTATGTGAACTACGATATTTATCAAGTACTCACCCACCAATACTAAAAGTAGATTCAGAGGCAACTGTAGATATTGGAATAGTTAAAATATCACGTGTCATGAAAGAAAGATTAGGATATCGAAAATGATTGACTTTTCAAAATTCAAGGATGTCTAATTTGGATTTCTTATCAACTCTTGGCTCATCTAAGTATAATTCCAATTTAGACTTCTGTGCAGTAGTCACAAATTCAAAGCTTTCAAATATATCAAAATTCAACAACATTATAAAAATAAAATAAGTTATTTATTAGAACTAGTATCATATACAAGATAATAAATTTATTTTGATAAACAAAAATTTATATTCTTTAAAAAATATCTATTTTTCTACATGGCTTAGAAGTCTCACAAGAAGTACCACTATTAATGTTTGCATCAGTTGATGTACCAACAGCTGGAGTTTTAGAAGAAGAAACTATATACTGACTAAAGAGAGAAAACATGCAATCACGGATATGGACGGTCTCGATACAGCCATATCCATACAACTTTCTATAATAATACTCTACAAACTAAAATTTATATCGAGGATCCAAAATAACTGCCATGGCCAAGATTAAACAAAGATCTGACCGATATGTTTTAAATTTTCTATACATTTGTCCTGCCATTTATTGCATTGAAGCATCTACACTCTCCATCTCTTGTCTTAAAGTGAGCTCAATCAAAAAAATATGAGGAAAGTATAAATTTGCTGTAGTATATTTAACTTCAAAAAATACAAGAGTAGCATCATAGAATATACTCAACAACTTGTTAATCTTCACAATTTTGTCCCACTCTTCTTCAGATGGATAATGCTTGTAATTGAAGTTACTTAATTTCAAATAAGAAAAAGTACGTCGATAAGCAAGAGCACTGTCTAGCATCAAATAAGTTAAATTTCATCTTGTGAGAACATCTTGCCTTAAACCTTCTCTACTTTCCAAAGATATTTATCTAATATATTCTAAAAACTTTTGTTTTTAAACTTACGAACCTCTCATATGTTTAACACTTTCACGAACCTTATAAATAGATTCATCTATCTCCTTTAATCCCTCTTATATAATTAAATTAAGAATATGAGCACAACATCGAACATGAAAAAACTCACCATTTGAGTAAAGTGCATTTTTCAAATTAAATCGAATCTTTAACATCTCAACAAAAATATCATTTACTGATGTATTATCCAATGTCATATAAAATAACTATTTTTTAATCTCCCAATCAATTAACAAACCATAGATCATTTCACACAAAGATATGCCATTGTATGGAGGAGGCATAAAATGAAAGTTAAGAATTTTCTTTTGCAACACCTATTCTTCATCAATAAAATGGGTGGTTAAACACCCATCAGTGGTAATAGAAGTCCACAAATCTAAAGTCAAGCTTATCATAGTAGAAATTAAGTGTAGTCATAATAACAACTTTTTTTTTTCTTTTTTATACAATTTCAGCATATCTGTCTTAACAGTATTTCTTGATACTAACTTGACATCCTCACAGACATAAGCAAATAAGGATCTAATACTTTCATACTCAACAAATTGAAATGGTAGATCATGCTTACTAATTACATATGTCAACAATTCATGAAATTTTTTTAGATTAAATTTACTAGACTGCATTGATATGGATCCTTGAGATTGTGATAAAATCATTTACCCATATCACGATTCTTCTTACAATTCTCTATATATTGTTTTAAATTTTCAGTCCCAACCTTACCACCAAATTGATATTCTATGCCACACTTGATGCATTTGTATTTTTTTGTTGCTTCATTTATTTAAAAAATTGATAAACTGATGAAGTTAACTTTCTTTTACATTTATCAGTGAAATCATCAATTGTAGCTATATTTGAAGCTACAGGTATTGATTCATTGGGACCATCATCATCACTTTCTAGATCTAAATTGATGATAGGCTCTTTATCCATCTATATCATATAATAAAAGCTTATATTAACCAAAAATAAAAAATAAAAATAGTTAGAATATTAAAGAAAGGAAGAGGAAGAGGAGGCTCAGATTTAGTATTTCATCAACAACTAAATCAAAACAACAACAATAGGTTGCCTGTAGAAGAAGGCCGTTCAAGATTATTGTTGTTAAAAATAGTTGAATCAATAAAAAGATATTTCAAAATCATCATAGCCTCTCTACACAAACCTTAAAATAAACCTCTACACATAGGCCATACTGCACACTTTAATATTCAGCATAAAAAATAGAAATCAAAAAAATTTCAAAACATTAAAAAATCAGCATCTTATACCCTAAATTTCAGCATCAAAAAATAAAGTAGCAAAGCTTTAAATATGCACTAAGATAAATTTTAGAATATACCAGCAAATCGATGTATAAATGAGACAATATATAAATGAGACATGCAAGATAATATTTTTATTAAATAAATCATAGGAGAACAATGATCGTCTGAGAGCCAGATTGAACATTAATAGGTATATGCCATTGAACCCATAAATCGAAGCAAAATCAAGAAGAAAAAAAGAATTGACTACTAAAAAAAGACTAAAACTCTTAATTTAAACCAGGGAACAAAGAGAATTTCAAATAATATATCATATCACTATGAGATCCCAAAAATCCTAATGTAAATCCAAAAAAGAACCAGCAAATCGATATATAAATGAGACAATATATAAATGAGACATACAAGATAATATTTATTAAATAAATCATAGGATAACAATGATCGTCTGAGAGCCAGATCGAACATCAATAGGTTAATGCCATTGAACCCATAAATCAGAGCAAAATCAAGAAGAAAAAAAGAAATGACTACTAAAAAGGACTAAAACCTCTAATTTAAACCAGCCGAACAAAAAAAATTTCAAATAATAGATCAGATCACTATGAAATTCCAAAAACCCTAACATAAATTCAAGAAAAAAAAATCCAACCTAAGAACAATCGTTGGATGTAGATCGAATACCAACCCCAAAGATCGGAGAGAAATACCTAAGCTTCGGACCAGCAAAATCTCACAATTCCTCTGAGTTTGTCATTGTCGTGATGTCGCACATTACAACGGCTAAAGATGGAGGCCAGGTCTTGACTGGCACTCCCATGATGGGAGATCGAGGAGTAGCATCTAAGGAAGGAGGTTGAGGAGGAGGAGGAAGAGAATACTTAAGCTTTGGACTAGTGGAATCTCGCGATTCCTCCGAGTTTCCTTCAGCACAGTCATGAATGGAGAGAAGCTAGTAGTAGACGGCTATCTATTGCTGATGGTGGAAAAGATGGTGGGGGATCCTCGATCGAGAGGAGGGATGCAATGGAAAACCCTAGAGGAGGGAAGGTGAACAGCTGTCGAAGTGGAATCGTCGAATGGCGAATGGTGGAGTGGATGATCGAATGAGTAAAAAGTAAAAACTAAAACACTCAATTTATCCTAAGGTGGTAAGGCCTAAGGAGTAAAGGGTATAATGGGTTAAACGGGTTATAACCCAACCTGACCCGATCTGATTTGACCCATTTATTAAACGGGTTAAATAGATCAGTCGTCTGAAATCTGAATCCGATCTAATTATTAAATGGGTTAAATAGATCGATCAGTTTACGATCCAACCCCATTTAATCTAAATCCAAACCTGTTTAACACGGGTCGAATGCAGGTCGAATTGATGGGTCGGATCGATTTTTACCACCCCTATATGGAATCGACTCGATTTACTACTTTATATATATATTTAATATTTTTAAAAATCAGATTTAAACTGATAATCATAGTGTCCTAATGATAACATCATGAAATATCAAGTTTTTGGCATCATTATCAGAGAAGGCACGAACGCTAAGATTTTTGATTTCTTTGATTTTTTGTAAATATATCTTTCTAACTTTTCTTATTTTTCTTACAGAAAAAAAGAAAGAAAGAAAGCTTTCAATTTCACTTGGTGAGATCAATCCTAACCCTAAATTTCTTTTCTTTTTAGTATTAGTTACTTTCTTTTCAAATTAACTTAAAAATGATCTACTTAAACCTAATCAAAACTTCATGACAAGAATAAAAATTCTAATTGCTTAGAGCATTCATCATTTAGATTTATTTATTTTTTTGATATTTATTGGAGACAAGGTGAGCCTCTCAAGTTTAATTACTTTTGTGTATCTAATTTAATTACATAGAACCCCTTGTTTGAAATTAATTGTGTATAGTCATCTTCAATCAACTTAAGAGCAATATCCATTAATAAGATAAGGTGAAGATTTCATTACCCTTTCTTAGTCCAAAAATAATCAACCAACATCCCCATTAATCTAAGCCTAATTAAAACTAACTAGACGTCTGCTCCTAAGGAACTCGAGCTCAATAGGACAAGTAACCCTGAAAGTTGAATCGGATCGGCCTAGTTGATCAGTTGGTGTCTAGAAAAGTGATTCAGGGACTACATCCTGAAGGAAGATAGTTATTTAATTAGTTACGTTCGCTGATCTAGCCAACATAGTTGATGTCTAAGGAAGTGTTGGGTATAGAATACCCTCAGCCGAAGTTCAAAGCAGGATTGATCCTCCCGAGACTCATCCGGCTTTCGACTGCAGATGGTAACTCTCCAGACTTCTCCAACAGTTGGATTTCCACGGTGTTGACCGAACTCCCCGAACTTCCACTGCTCCACCCCGAACTCCTTCAACATGAGTTCCCCCAGTCGTCTATCAAGCCGCCCCAAGCGCTCACTAAGCTCTGCCGCCAGCCGACCTCCTATGGCCATCGGTTGCTCCCCAAATTCCTTCCAGACCTCTTCCAGCTAGGTTCAACTCCAACCCGAACTGCCTCGGACCTCGCCAACAGCCGAACTTCACCGACGACAGATTTTTACAACTACCGGACTCCTACGGGAGCCGGATCTCGTCTCCAACTTCAGCTATAGGCAGACTCCATCCGGACTCCTACGGGAGCCGGACCTCGTCTCCGACTTCGGCCGTGGGGAAACTCCGCCCAAACTCCTACGGGAGCCAGACTTCGTCCCCGACTTTGACTACCGATAAATTTCGTCCGGACTCCCAAGGGAGCCGGACTTCATCCCTGACTTTGATTGCAGGTAGACTTCGACCGAACTCCTACGGGAGTCGGACTTCGTCCCCAACTCCGGCTGCAGAAAGACTTCATCCAGACTCCTACGGGAGCCGGACTTCACCCCCGACGCCAACTGCAGGTGGACTCTGCCCGGACTCCTACGGGAGCCGGGCTTCACCCCCGACTTCGACTAATGGTAAACTTCATCCGGACTCCTACGGGAGCCGGACTTCGCCCCTGACTTTAATTGCAGGTGGACTTTGCCCAGACTCCCACGGGAGCCGGACCTCGTCCCTAACTCCGGCTGCAGGAAGACTTCATCCGGACTCCTACGGGAGTCGGGCTTCATCTCCGACTTCGACTGATGGTAAACTTCATTCGAACTCCTACGGGAGCCAGACTTCGCCCCCGACGCCAACTGCAGGTGGACTCCGCCCGGACTCCTACGGGAGCCGGGCTTCATCCCCGACTTCGATTGCTGGTAGACTCTCTCCGGACTCCTACGGGAGCCGGACTCCGTCCCTGACTTTAATTGCTGGTAGACTCTCTTCGGACTCCTACGAGAGTCGGACTCCATCCCTGACTTTAATTACAGGTAGACTTCATCCGGACTCCTATGGGAGCCGGACTTCATCCCCGACCTCAACCGCTGGAAGGCTTCACTCAGACTCCTACAGGAGCTGGGCTCCGTCCCCGACCTCAATTGCAGGCAGACTCCACCCAAACTCCTACGGGAGCCAGATCTCATCTTCGGCTCCAGCTGCGGGAAGACTCCGTCCGAACTCCAACGGGAGCCGTACCTCGCCCCCGACTTTGACTGAAGGAAGACTCCATCCGGACTCCTACGAGAGCCAGACTCCGAGCTCCTCTCGGACGGGTGGCTAGCCACCTCTCTCCACCAGACACTCCAGTCGAACTTCAGCCGACAGGCCTGGACCCCCTGGCAGACCGCAGCAACAGCCACGACTCTGCTCCACCTCCTACAACAGATTTTGCGCGGCTCCATCACTCCCTGATAGGCCGCAGTAACGGCCACGACACTGCTCCACTTCCTGTGATGGATTCTGCACAGCCCCATCACTCTCTGACAGGCCGCAGTAACGGCCACGGCACTGCTCCACTTCCTGCGACGGAAACCGCGCGATTCTTCCACCCTCTGGCAAGTCGCGACAACGGACGTCGCTCCACTCCCTGTGGCAGGCTCCACGTGGCACGTCTTGGTGATAGCCATGAGTCCACCCCACTACTCTTCGCAACAAACTCCTCCTGACCATGGGCAGCCTACTGCCAGACGGTTACAAACATTGTTATCAGTCTGTTGCTCCTTCCGCCTATAAAAGGGGGACCCCAGATACGTTATTCTCTAAGCTCTCATTTCTATCTCAAAACTCTACTAAAATTTTCATTCGAGCACCCCATTCTTGTTGAGGCAGAGAACTGACTTGAGTGTCGGAGGGTCTTGCCGGAGCAACCCCACCTCCGGTTTAGACTTCTTTTGTAGGTCCCGACAGCGACCGTGACTCCCTCGACTCCAGCATCTCCGACGCAAGCGGAGTTTTGCACCAACAAGATTGGCGCTAGAGGAAGGGCCCTATGTCTTCACAGTACCCTTGTTCTTGAAGGAGCGCTCAACGAGACCACCTCTGGTCATCTTCTCCGACATCCACTCCTCCTTCTCCCACCTGATCTTCGCCCGATGTCTCCCCACAGGGCATCCACACGGTGATCTACGGCCTCCATGGCCAGATCACAGGCTCTGGCCTCACCTCCAGTCTCCCAACCTCTGCCTCCTCCTCCGGTGACGGCAGTTGGCACGGAGCAACTCGACCTACTGGTGCAGCAGGTCAGAGGCCTAACTGAGGCTGTGCAGGCCATGCAACAGCAGCAGCAGCCGCAGGCATCGGTGCAGTCGGAAAGAGCATCGTCGGAACTCCAAAACCTGGTGGCGGGGCGCGCCGCTTGGGCCAGCCGCCCAGTCTTTCCCGGAAAGACGAATCCAAGGGTGGAAAGCCCCCAGTCCGACCACGACTCCACCCCTGGAAGATCTCTACCCCCATTCTGCTAGAGGACCCTCGAGACCCATAGTCGAGAGGATTTCCTAGATCGAAAGCTCCAGGAGATGAACCGACGGATCGAAGAACTCCGCCACGCACCCCCCGCTTATGGTGAGGATATTTGCACTGACCCCCCCTTTTTTCCAAATGATCATGCAGGAAACCATCCCGCCGAACTTCAAACTCCCCCAGTTCGAAAGCTACGACAGGACTTCGGACCTGGTTGATCATCTGGAGGCCTTTCGGATGATGATGCTGCTTCATGGCGCACCCGATGCCACTCTATGCTGAGCCTTCCCATCCACCTTGAAGGGAGCGGTGAGAAACTGGTACTCAGCACTGAAGTCGGGTACCATCTTTTCTTTCGATCAAATGAGCCACCAATTTGTGGCCCATTTTGTCAGCAACCGGCGCCTCCGAAAGGATTCGAAGTCCCTCATCAATATCAAGCAGAGGGAGGGGGAGTCCATTCGAGTCTACATCAACCGCTTCAATGTCGCCGTGCTGGAGGTCCGAAACTTGGACCAGTTGGTAGCAATGGCCACTCTGAAGGGCGGCCTTCAGAAGAACGACCTTTTGTTCCCCCTGAAGAAGAAGTACCCCAGGGATTTTGCTGATCTGTTGGCTCGGACTGAAGGGTACGCTCGAGTGGAAGAAGCCTTCAAAATGAAGGACGAGGAGACTGCGAGAGAACGACAGGCGGGAGACTCGGGTAAGCCCACAGTCGAAAAAGGGCCGAGAGAAGCTCGGCCACGCTCTCGATCCCCTCCTGGGCACAAGCGTGTCCAAACTCCACCTTGGGTACGTAGGCAGAGAAGTCCGGATCGTGGGGTTCGACGGAGTTCTCCACCGAGAAGATTCTGCAACTATGCCCCCCTCAATGCCTCGAAGACCCAGGTGCTGATGGAGGTCAGGGAGCAGCTCCCCAGGCCTGAGAGGATAAGCACACACCCCAGGAAGTGCAACCCCAACAAGTTCTGTCTCTACCATCGAGACCACAGCTACGGCACGGAGGAATGCATCCAGCTCCGAGACGAGATCGAGGAGCTCATCCAGCGAGGTCGACTCGATAGGTTCATTCGACGTCGGCCTGAAGGTAGAGAAGATCGGCCAAGGGCCCTACCGCAACCCAAACTGCCAAGGAGGGAAGAGCAGCTCGGAGATCGGCCTCCAATCGAAACCATTGACTCCATCACCGGAGGGCCTCAAGGAGGGGCGGACCTTTCATGACCGCAAAACTCGAGAAACCTGTAAATGAGGGGAACCTCATCCTAACATGAGCCAAATGAAAGTCCGATTATTGTAAGATCGGATCAGGAGAAGGCCTGTTCAACGACACTCGAATGCCCCCTGAACCATGTTAGGGACAGGAGGAGAACCTCGCCCTAACATGAGCAAAGTCAAAGGCCCAGTTCTTTTAGACCGGATGGGGGGAGAGGCCCTACAACGCCCTAACGTGCCCCCACAGCCTTGTTAGGGACAGGAGGAGAACCTCGCCCTAACATGAGCAAAGTCAAAGGCCTGATTCTTTTAGACCGGATGGGGGGAGAGGCCCTACAACGCCCTAACGTACCCCCACAGCCTTGTTAGGGACAGGAGGAGAACCTCGCCCTAACATGAGCAAAGTCGAAGGCCCGATTCTCTCTAGACCGGATGGGGAGAGAGGCCCTGCAATGCCCATATGCGCCCCCACAGCCCTGTTAGGGACAGAAGGAGAACCTCGCCCTAACTTGAGCAAAGTCGAAGGCCCGATTCTCTTTAGATCGAATGGGGGGAGAGGCCCTGCAACGCCCATATGCGCCCCCACAGCCCTGTTAGGGACAGGAGGAGGACCTCGCCCTAACTTGAGCAAAGTCAAAGGTCCAGTTCTCTAGACTGGATGGGGGGAGAGGCCCAGCAACGCCCATATGTACGCCTACAGCCGCGTTAGAGACAAGAGGAGGACCTCATCCTAACCAGAGCTGAAACCTGTTATGACAGAAATAGGGAAAGAACCTCGTTTCGGCATCAATTAAAGTCCGATCGTTTAAGACCAGAAGAGAAAAAGGGGGGACCTTCCCCAGTGGCCCCTTCATAATAAGACTCCATCCGGACTCCTACGGGAGCCGGACTTCGTCCCCAACTTCGATCGCTGGTAAGTTCCATCCGGGAGCCAGATTTTGCCTCTGACTTCAATTGCAGGTAAACTCCGTCCGGACTCCCACGGGAGTCGGACTTCACCCCGACTTTGCTTACGGGAGCCGGACTCCCGTAGCCCCACCAAGAGCGGGGGAAAAATTCCAAATGAAAAAGAAAAAGGGAGGAGGGGCTAGAAAGGAAGGCGATGGACCACGTCAGTGACGAATGAAAAACAAACAGCGTCGAAGATGCAGAGAACCCCATCTCAGCAAGGATTGGGGTTCTTATCAAGGACCCCAACTCTTGAGGAACCTCTCAACACGAGCCCGAGATGAGACTTCCTCGGGGTGACGAAAGATCAGATCTCTGAGCCCGAGCCCTGATGGGGGGCACCAAACCCGAGCTACCCCAGACAAATCTGCGGCCATGGATGAAAGGGATGGGTCGATACGATGGCAATCGGATACCTCCGAATGACGCGAAGGCCGAAAAGAAGCTCGGCAAGTGACAATTCAACACGTGAGTATAAGAGGTAGCAAAAATTTCCCTTCTCATATTATTCATCCAATATACATTACAGAGCCATTAGTTGAAGGAGAAGGACAACTGAAAGGCGAGCCGATGTGGCAACTACCGGCAACCTATGGATGACATCAAAAAAAAAAAAAAAGAGGGAGAGAAAGAAGAAGAGAAGTAAAGAGAAGGGAATACAACAACAACAATGGTAAAGAAAGAAAGTTTGGCAGACAATAATTCGATACAAAGCGCAAACGAAGTAACAAAATCTCCTTCTCATTTCTCGATGTACGTTACAAGACCCGGAGGGCCAGAAAAAGAAAACATCATTACAAGACTCGAAAGGGATACACCGGAGGCCACTTCGAGCTGTAGACTTCTCTTCCCGGTTCTATCCTTCCCAGCAGCATTTTCCAGTACGCGTGACAAGCCTCTCGACTCTCGCCCCCCGCCTCATTCCGCTCCGCCTCCAAAATTCCAACCCTAGGGGGAAAAGGATGGGATAGATTCCAGGGGGCAGCAAGGGCAATGGCAGCGGCGAGACGACCTATTTCAAGAAGAACCGGGATTACCCCGGAGGCAGCGGTGGCACCGAAGACATGCGCCACCGCCATGTGCTCCATGACAACCACCATCCTGGGTGCTCCGGTAAGGTCGGCATGCACTACTTCCACCGTCCCTGCAACAAGTTCTGCTGCCCCGCCGTCGTCGCCGATCCCTTTCTGGTCCCTCGGCCCCGACGGCATCAAGGATCCCGCCACGGCTTATGACGAAGGCTCTGCCCCCTTGACCGATGTCGTCCCGTTCGACTACTCCGAAGTTCTCAGGCAGAATGTCTTCACCGGTTGTCCTCGTTATTAAATCCATGTTGTTGAAGGAATTCTCTCTTGAGCCCCAGTTAAGGCGGCGGGAACCCTCAGCAGCAGTTTGACAATCAGAGAACTCGCAGACTGCTGTTCTCCTCCTTGCACTCTTCTTAGTCTGTGACATCATCTTGAGATTGGCCTCCGGGGTGGAGGCCCCAGCAGGGGAACCCCTTGGAGAGACTCGGGGGACCAGAAGCGGTGGAAAGCTGGCGGAGATGGCAAAGACCGACGCGAAAGACGCTCGGAGTCGGAAGGGGCACCGATGGAGTGGCTGAGTGGCTAAGCTCTCAGGCGAAAGAAGGATGTCGTGAAGCCCATGGAGGAAAGGTGGGGGCTTAAATAGGCAACGGGGCCTGGCGCAGTTATGGTGGCAGGTGTCCCTGGGCCAACCAGTGCCCACCACGTGTCCCGCGTGTCCCACTCACCGTGACCTAGGGTTGACCGTTCGCGGACTTTCATGGCACGATGCTTGGGGTCACGTCCCGGTGGGAGTTCCGAAAAGACTCTTCGAGTCGCCCTAATCGGAAAAAGGCTCCAGCACGCGCACATTAAATGCCAAAATATCCGAGAGTGGTCGCGCACAGGATTTAAGGGGATAACTTCGGCTGCAAAAATTTTTTTGTACTTCCTTCATTCGAAATTCGAACTCGGAAGTAGGGGGACTGGTGTTGGGTATAAAATACCCTCAGTCGAAGTTCAAAGCAAGATTGATCCTCCCGAGACTCATCCGGCTTTTGACTGCAGATGGTAACTCTTCGGACTTCTCCAACAGTCGGATTTCCACGATGTTGATCGAACTCTCCCGACGGACGAACTTCCACTGCTCCACCCCGAACTCCTTCAACATGAGTTCCCCCAGTCGTCTATCAAGCCGCCCCAAGCGCTCACTAAGCTCTGCCGCCAGCCGACCTCCTACGGCCGTCGGCTGCTCCCCAAATTCCTTCCAGACCTCTTCCAGCCAGGTTCAACTCCAACCCGAACTGCCTCAGACCTCGCCAACAGCCGAACTTCACCGACGGCAGATTTCTACAACTATCGGACTCCTACGGGAGCCAGATCTCGTCTCCAACTCCAGCTACAGGCAGACTCCGTCCGAACTCCTACGGGAGCCGGACCTCATCTCCGACTCCGTTCGCGGGGAAACTCCGCCCGGACTCCTACGGGAGCCGGACTTCGTCCCCGACTTTGACTACTGGTAAATTTCGTCCGGACTCCCAAGAGAGCCGGACTTCATCCCTGACTTTGATTGCAGATAGACTTCGATCGAACTCCTACGGGAGTCGGATCTCGTCCCCAACTCTGGCTGTAGGAAGACTTCATCCGGACTCCTACGGGAGTCAGACTTCACCCCCGACGTCAACTGCAGGTGGACTCCGCCCGGACTCCTATGGGAGTCGGGCTTCACCCCCGACTTCGACTAATGGTAAACTTCATCCGGACTCCTACGGGAGTCGGACTTCGCCCCTGACTTTAATTGTAGGTGGACTTCGCCCAGACTCCCACGGGAGCCGGACCTCATCCCCAACTCTGGCTGCAGGAAGACTTCATCCGGACTCCTACGGGAGCCGGACTTCACCTCCGACGCCAACTACCGGTGGACTCCACCCAGACTCCTACGGGAGTTGGGCTTCATCCCCGACTTCGACTGATGGTAAACTTCATCCGAACTCCTATGGGAGCCGAACTTCACCCCCGACGCCAACTGTAGGTGGACTCCGCTCGGACCCCTATGGGAGTCGGGCTTCATCCCTGACTTCGACTGCTGGTAGACTCTCTCCAGACTCCTACGGGAGCCGGACTCCATCCCTGACTTTAATTGCTGGTAGACTCTCTCCAGACTCCTACAGGAGCCAAACTCCGTCCCTGACTTTAATTGCAGGTAGACTTCATCCGGACTCCTACGGGAGCCGGACTTCATCCCTGACCTCAACCGCTGGAAGGCTTCGCCCGGACTCCTACGGGAGCTGGGCTCCGTCCCCGACCTCAATTGCAGGCAGACTCCGCCCGGACTCCTACAGGAGCCAGATCTCATCTCCGGCTCCAGCTGCGGGAAGACTCCGTCCGGACTCCCACGGGAGCCGTACCTCACCTCCGACTTTGACTGAAGGAAGACTCCATCCGGACTCCTATGAGAGCCAGACTCTGAGCTCCTCTCGGACGGGTGGCTAGCCACCTCTCTCCGCCAGACACTCCAGCCTAACTTTGGCCGACAGGCCTGGACCCCCTGGAAGACTGCAGCAACAGCTACGACTCTGCTCCACCTCCTGCAACAGATTCCGTGTGGCTCCATCACTCCCTGACAGGCCGCAGTAATGGTCACGGCACTGCTCCACTTCTTGCGATGGATTCCGTGCGGCCCCATCACTCCCTGACAGGCTGCAGTAATGGCCACGACACTGCTCCACTTCCTGCGACGGATACCACGTGATTCTTCCACCCTCTGGCAAGTCGCAACAACGGACGCCGCTCCACTCCCCGCGGCAGACTCCACGTGGCACGTCCCGATGATAGCCACGAGTCCACCCCACTACTCTTCGCAACAAACTCCTCCTGACCATGGACAGCCCACTGCCAGACGGTTACAAACATTGTTATCAGTCTGTTGCTCCCTCTGCCTATAAAAGGGGGATCCCAAATACGTTATTCTCTAAGCTCTCATTTCTATCTCAAAGCTCTGCTAAAATTTCTATTCGAGCACTCCATTCTTGTTGAGGCAGAGAACTGACTTGAGCGTCGGAGGGTCTTGCCGGAGCAACCCCACCTCTAGTTTAGACTTCTTTTGCAGGTCCCGGTGGCGACTGCAACTCCCTCGACTCCAGCATCTCCGGCACAAGCGAATTTTTGCACCAATAGGAAGCAATGGGAGAACCCCCACCAACCTTATACTTATTTGATCAGTTGGTTGGTTAGGTTCGCAATTAGAGTGCTTGAAGGTGCACTTGGAAAAGTTAGGAGCTATCTAGATTTAGGATAACCTCAGGATAGAGAGTCTACTTTATGCTAACTTGATTGCAATTAACATCTAATCACAACTAATTCTTCTTATTTATCGTCTCTAGGTCTGGGATTCTCTTAGGGTTCTCATCTTTAAAACTTCTCTTTTTTTCTCTTCTCTTCTTCTTCCTCTCTCTTTCTTTCTTTTCAAAAAAAATCTAAAATCCACACATTAGGGTTTGCACTGGTACATGCATGGTAGGAGATCTCTTTTTTCTGATCTAGTTGAATCCAATTCTAAAATTGAACGGCTGATCTATGTTAAATCTGATAATCAACTAACTGAAAATCCTAAAAAATCATCTAGATAGATGAAGAAATACTTTATTTCTTCCACCTATAACCCATCGACTTATATCCACTTACTTAATATTTCTATAAGCCATTATGAGATCAAGTCGATCACAATCTAGATGCACCCATCTTTTTATAGGAACATCAATGAAGATCCTTATAAGCATCTAGATGAGTTCTTAAAAATCTGTTCCATGGTGAAGATCCAAAATTTTATTGATGTGCACTTAGATTGATCTTATTTTTTTCACTAAAGGACAAAGTCAAGCACTGGCTTGGCATAATAAGGAGACCAATCCAAACTTGGGTTGAAATACAACATGAGTTTCTTAAGAAATTCTATCTCATAGGTCGAACCAACACCATGAGGTGAGCTATCACTGGATTTGCTCAGCTTCTAGAAGAATAAATTTACGAGTCATGGGAGAGACTTAAGAAACTTCTTACAAAATACCACACCATAGTCTAAGTGGTAAATTGTTCAAGCTTTCTATGAGGGTTTAGAAAACTAAAATAAATAGATGGTGGATGCATCTTATGGAGGTGCATTCATGAGAAAGAGTGAAGATGAAGCCTATGCCTTGTTGAAAATTTTGAGTGAAACCTCGATCAATCATGCTTCATTATCTTCCTATAAAAGGTCGATTCCTCACCAAAAGTAGATAATCTATGAGGTTAAATATTCAGACTCTAGTTCTAAGGCTAACTTGAATCTAATAGCTCAGAAATTAAATAAAATCGATCTTCTTGCCCAGAAGTTAGATCAAGTCCTAGTCCTAGGTCAACAATCTCTTGCATAATACACATTACCTTTTAATTATTAGGAGATTTGTTCTATCTGTGCTAGTCCAGCACATTATATGAGTGAATGTCCCACAGCTGCACAGTTTCTACCTTTCATCTAAGAACAAGTCTAAGCTGCATAATGCTACTTCAAGCTAGTTAATGATCCATTCTCGAATGCATAAAATCCAAATTGGAGGAACCACTCTAATTTTTTTTGAAAATTCCAATAGATTCAGGCTCATATCCAAATTCTTCTTATATAAAACTTTTAAAATAAATTCCAATACAAAAACTATACCTATAATAGAGGTCAGTTTAATTAGCTTATCCAACCACCATATCACAATCAGCCATCATACCCACCCCAATAGATCAATCTAGCTGATGATAGGTTTAATCAACTTCAACAATCGATTATGACCCAACAGTAATCCATCACCAAGCTAGAAGCACAAATAGGATAGTTAGTTGAATCCACCATGAGGAGAGAATCAGATCAATTATCGAGCCAATCGATAGTAAATTTCAGGAACAACCCACCCAATATCCACCAACCACTTGGACCTAGTCATTAATCCAATGTCCCACCTAAGAATCTTCAATTTGAGAATGCTAAAGTAATTTTTGAGTTTAGCAGTAGTAGGATTCTTAAGGACCCATACCAAGATCAAATGAGAGAGGTTAGTACTGATGCTAGTCAAAATTTGAACTTAGAAGAAGAGATTAGTACTGAGTTTAACCACATAGAAGAATCTGAGTCTGGAACTGATACTGATGCTGATTCCAATTTGAGTGAGAGAGATAAAGAGAAGAAGAGAGCAGATGAGTTATCCGAGATATATAAATCTAAAGTCTCATTCTCTTCAGTCCTAGCTAGAAGTCAGCTCTTCATGCAAAAAGCGAAGAGTATGCAATGAAGAACTAATAGAATTATTTAATCATTCATATTAATCTATCCCTCTTTGATGTGGTTCAGCACGTTCCAGCTTATGCTAAATTTCTTAAAGAATTTTGCATCCAAAAGCGTGAGTCAGGAACCATAAAAAGAATTGTATTGTCTGAGGATGTAAGTAAAATCTTGTTGAACCTATTGCCTCAAAAAATGAAAGGCTTCGGTACTCCTTTGATTTTATGTGTTATCGAAGGTATCACCTTTGATCGAGCTTTATTAGATTTAGGAGCTAGTGTAAACCTACTTTCAATCTCGATATATAAAAAATTGATCACACCTAAGTACGCATATTTGGAATCAAGTGACATCCTTCCGATACCCATTACATCGGACTCAATTCCTAATTCAAAAACTCAATTTATGAGTATTTTAGAAAAATAAATAGAAAAAATTCTCAACAAACAGGGATCTGTGAATGGGCTCATAAATTATCTTCTTAAAATTAGAAAGATAAAACTGACTAAGAATAGGGTTGTAAACAATTTTCTGGAGATTGATAATAAAATACTAAAATTTATCAATAAAGGGATCGTAGGCCATCTTCCTGAGATTAGCAATCCAAAATCATTAAAATTTATCAATCCAATATTCAACATGGGATAGGCAGAATCATGAAGTCTGGCTAAAGACTTGAAACTTAGTGCTTGTTAGGAGGTAATCCAGCTTTTATATTTGAATCTCTTTTTTATTTTTAGCTTACCTTCTTTTTAAGTTTAGGACTAAGTTGAAGGGAGAACCAATTTTAAAGAGACTTCGAGTGAAATCATAAAGGCCAAGCTGAACCAAGTATACATCTGGGTTAGGTGACATCTCTCTTTTTCTTCCTCTTTGTCTGTCATACTTTATTTTCCTACTTCATTGAGGATAATGTCAATTAAGTTAGGAGAAAGAATAATAAAAAAAAATTAATAAGTCCTCGAATAAGTTAGTATTTCATATTTAAGCATCCGATTACGCTCAAGAATCGAGTTGAACCAAGTATTTTTTTTAAAAAAAATTAATGCATAGGCTAGAGAGTTTGTGAGATATCGAGGGATTAAGTATTAAGAAATTCAATAAAGAGTTTAGTTTAGAACATAAATATTCTTTCTGTGAGTACTTCTAATTCTTCTTACCAACATCAAAGAAGAGTTTACTTTCTACGAATTTGTATAGAGTAACTATACATTTCTTCATAAAATAAACTATTTTATAGAATAAATTTTTTTTTTTCAAGAACTTCATGTTGAGTAATCGGGCCTCTTTGCCTAAGCAAGCATTGAGTTTTACATCAAAAGGTATAAAAGGCAAAGAAGCTCTATTATAAAGTTAGTCTTAACTTGCAGCCTATTTGATTCGAGCTAGTAAGTCCGAAGGATATTTTATACCTAGTACCCTAAAGCCATCTGGTTCGAAAGTCCTTGACTAAAAACTCGCTCATGGGTCAGACATAAAGCTTAAGAAGTTAAGACACTTAATAGTAGTACAACGTTAAAGAAATATAAAAAAAAAATAATAAATAAAGGATGAAAGTAATAATACACATGTCCATATGAAAGTTAGATAATTTAGAGATAAAGGTAGGAGGCAATTTAGAAAAAAATTCAAAAAAAATTTAATGTTCTTGGCTTAACTCTCACATTGATTAGTACTAATATCTTAATGACATAACTAACTTATACTCTATTGATCATCAATGGTCCTTTTAAAAATTGTTTGATGAAATTCGAAACTCTAAGCTAAACGGTACTTAGTCCTAAATCTTTTCTTCACTTGAGGACAAGCAAAGTTTAAGTTAGAGAATGTGATCAATACACTAATATGATATAAAAAATATTAAAATTTTTATTATTTAATTTTTATTATTTAGTATTTGATATTTTTTATATTTTTTTAAAAATAATTAATTATGAAGACTTAATCAAAAACCAACCAGTAATGGCTCTTCAATACGTGCAGATGAAGTTCGCTTCAAATTCAAACCTGTTATATACATGATACGCAAAGATATATGAATGCCTAGTAGAGATCCAATGGATAAAAAAAAAAAAAAAAAAAAAGCAAGGTAAACAAGGGGTTACCTTATTGGGGACCCAGCGGCTTGGAGAAGATTTGAACGTGGTCTGGCAAATTCAAATAAAATTAAAATGCAACTGGGCGTGCTGGTTTCATGTGCGAATGTGGATCCGAGTTAGGCATTCACGCGGGAGCTGGCACGTGGAAGTGGACCTGAGGAGAGGTTCGGTCTTCGTAGCAGGCGGGTCCTTGGACGTGGGGAAGCAGGTTTTGAACGTGGCTTAAGTGCGTGGCCTGAGACACACGATGCAACACGGAAACAAAACGTGGCAAGGAGTCCTATTCCGTGAGAGACCCAAAGATTGGATACGGTCAGGGCTAGAAAAGCTATAAAAAAATTCCAGACACAAGAAAAAAAATATCTAAGAGAGAAGGGCAGTATAGAGAGAGAAAGCTGCATAACTTAAGATTTTGGGCTGATTTCTAAGAAAAAAATGCTTAGAAGAGATCTTTATTCCTGTACCATCACCATGCCTACACTATTTCGAGGATCAGATCCAAAGATGAAGAAGAAAAAGAAGCTCAGCATGCTCTGAGGAGTTTAAAGGAAGAAGGAGAGTTTATTAACTATCTTTTTGATGAGGCTGTGCCAATCAACTCTAAATCTTTGTTATAGTTTTTTTTCACTTTATTTATTTATTATTTTAAATTTTTTAAATTAAATTTTAAAATTAATTAATATCAAAGTTATTTTCATGTATTTTAAATTTTTATTTTTTATTTTTATTGCAAGTAGAAGTTAATATCTAGATAGTAAATTTTAGTACCAAGTTTCTTTTTCATATGTTTAATTTTTATTTTCTGATTTCAATTACTTTCTTAATTTTTTTTATAAAATCAAATTTTTTAAATCAGTATTGCCTTCTCTGTGAAATTGATCTAACTCATTATTTTCTATATATTTTTAATATTTTTAAAAATTAAATTTAAACTAATAATCACAGTGTCCTAATGACAATATCATGAAATATCAGAGCATTAAGAAGTAATTTTTTATATTAATAAAATTACCTCTCATTAATTTTTTTGATAAAACTATAATACTTCTTAACTTTTTATTCATATTATTTATATATATTTTTATTATATATATTATTAATCATATATTATTAAATTTTATTACTAATTATTTAATTTTATTATAATTATAATTAAATAATTAGAATTATCTTTTATTTTTCTACTTATATTTACTATTTTTAATTAACTATTTGTATAATATCAGTTAACTATCTACATTAAATTATAAATTAATTAGTTATTTATATAATTAATATATATAAATAATTTATTAGTCATTAATTTATGAAATTATTTATTAAATTAAATTAAAATTATATATTTATATTTTTCATATAATTATAAATTATAAAGGTTATAAGTTTATACATTATTTACTTTTTTGGTATAAATAAGTATTATAAATTAATAACAATAATATTTTTTATCAAAAGATAGTTTGGTAAAAATTATTATACGAATATTATCCATTCTTTTTTTCGTTCATCCTATACCAAACAAAGAAAAACAAAGGCCTTCTATATTTCACCAAATATATAAGAAGATGGATGGATCCATCCATCTTCTCCCTCATCCATCCTTCCTTCTCTATCCATCCTTCATACTAAATAGAGGATAAGGAATTAAATTATGAACTTTTTTCTCTCATGGATTTTGTCTCTAGTGCATGCCCATCCATCCATCCTCTCTCTCCTCCATCCTTTCTTCTCCATCCATCCTTCATACCAAATAAAGGGTAAATAATTAAATTATGAACTTTTTTCTTCCTTGGGTTTTGTCTCTAGTGCATGTCCAATGAATCACCAAAGAAACTCTAAACATCAAAACCATATCTTTTAGAGCTTATAGTTGCATAACTTCACCTAGAAATAAGGTTAGAAAATAAATACATATTGCAATAAATTTCGTATCAATAGCAAATGAAACCCATAAACCCTGATAGATCAATCGATAACCTAGATCATAGAAAATGAAACCAAAAAAGGAAAAGCTATGAATCAAAGAAGTAAATGTAGGGATTAATGTATTTGTATAATACCTAGGAGAAAATTAAAAAAAAGTAGATCATAGAATCAAGAGTGACACCTCCGACTAGGCATCTTCCAAGCAATGTAGTTTCAATATTCGAAGACCATGCTCTTTCACCTCATCCTCGAGTCTGCCTCATTAGAGCCAGGCTTCAAGAACTCCATCTGCAGCAGCTCCACTAGCACTCCAACCCAGGGTTCCTCGGCCACTGCTCCAGAGACCCAAAGGCGGTGCCTCCCTTCTATCGATGTTGGGAAACTCCACGCATCAGAGCCTCCAGTAGCTTCCAATGAAATGCACTTATGAAGAAGACCAACCATAGGTAGAATCCTTTGTATCTGTGCTCACATTTTGCCATCTCAAACCCCCACATCTTGAGTCACATTGAAGGAAATCAAAAGTTGATGACTAGAAGGTGCATCAAATCCACTAAATTTGCTACTAAAAGGAGAGATCAATCGTTGCCCACTGATCTTGAAATCCTAGAATGGGATGGAACTGACCAAGATTTTATTTCGAAAGGGGAGAGAGAGGAGAGAGAGATAGAGGGGGAAAAGAGAGGATCAGGAGCTAGAGCATTCTCAAAACCCTAGCTTCATGTAGCTCCAGTAGCTGGAAGAACATGGCTCCAGGGATCAAGAGATGAAAGAGGAAGAGGGGTATTGAGAGGCGAGCTGTGGTACTTCCTTCAGGGTGAATTTCCTTTTAGGACTTGTTTGACTCGTGAAAAAAATTTTCTTTCAAGAAAGTTACTTCTTGAGAAATTATCTACTAAGAATAGGATTTTGGTATGTTTGGTTGTTTTGAAAAAGTGACTCATTGAAAAATAGCTTATATTTGGTTGAGCATTCATTTTTCTGAAAAAACTGTGTAGAATACCTATCATGCGCTTAGTAGAAATAAGACCATATCAAATTGCTCCTAAATATTTATATAAATAATAATAGTATATCAATATTAATATTAATATAATATTAATATATTATAATATAACATTAGATCATAATAATTTATTATATTAATATAATGCGAATATATATTAATATTATGTTGAGATTTTAATATAATAATTTATTAATATAGATATAAATATCATATTAAATATAATATTAAATATAATATTAATATACTAATATAAATATTATATCAATATTAATAAAAATACTATATTAGTATAAATATTAAAATATAATAAATATTATAATATTAATTTAAATATAAATATTATATTATATTTATATAAATATTAAGATAATATTAATATAATATTATATTAATATATAAGCAGAGAAAATAGACATCTTGGCATATATCATTATTCAATATTTCATCCTATCCATCCATTAATATTTTACAAAATTTTAGTCGTAGATCTTAAAAAAATATTTAAAAAAAAAGCATCATCAATTTACATCCCGTCGGAAGTTTTAAAACCCATCTCTCCGATGAATTTTCACTTCCTATGAAATGTGAAAAGTATCTTCTCATAGGAAAGATTTTTTTATTCTCTTTCCTCTTAAAACTTTAATCAAATAGGAAGTCCCCTCTCTACTTCTCAGAAATTATCTCTTCCTCCTACTTTTTGTGAACCAAACAAATCTTTAGTTATCAGCGAATCAAAAAATAATTAAAAAATGGATTGGATCCGGGAGGAAGAGACATATTGCACTGTGCTTGAGGGTTGTTTACTAATCAGAAAAGGATTGTTTGCAATGAAGAAAGCACTCTGGTTGACCAGTCAATAAAATCATGAACGGTTTTGAAATTTGAACAGGAATCACCATTGAACCTTTATTTTTGGCTAGTCAAGAATTATCACACTTCTGCAACAAATTAATTAAAGCAAACCAAATTAAAAACTAAATTGGCTTCTAATGATCAATATACATTCTTAGTTTTGCAACTTATAGCTTACTGCTAGCCAGTTTGAACCTTAGACCTCTCACTCTATGGAGGTGCCACCCACTCGACCCTATCAGCTCGGAAATTTATTACATCAAAAGGCGTACCACATACTTTCGAACTCATCTCTTGTCATGCTATCGTCTGGGGACTTATTTTGATATTGATGATTGTGGTGATCTTAGATCGTCACGTCAAAATCTTATTTCACGGACGAGGCCCGTCGCTGCTACGGATTTGCTGAGTATAACTTAAAACAGAGAAAACTGTTTGAATAATGTTGAGGGGAAGAAGAACAGCAGCTGCAATCACTGAAATGGTCATCCACGGATTGCTGAAATAGTCATGCATAAGTCTTGCCCGCCACCTATTCCACCTCGAGTCGCAGTAGGCATTCACTTCCTTGAACAATCCAGCCAGGTAATTCTTCTTGGTGTCAAACGTAACGCCTTTGGAAGACTAATGCAATGTCCCTGTCATTGACAAGCCGGCGGTCAATGATCCCCTTCTGGCTAAGCAGCGCCACATCTTTTTCAGTGTCGATGATGGCATCCATGAAAATAGAGTAGCAGGTTATCTGCATGCCGACATCCTTGCAGCATTGCTCCAAAGCGATGAGGTTTCGGATGATGAGGTTCGTGGAGTCATCGACCTGGATGGTTGGAATCTCTAGCAACCCCTTCCTTTTGTCAAATGAAATGTTTAGAAAGTTATCCATTTGGCGCACCTTGATGTCGATTCCAGCCTCCACAAGCTCTGTCACAGTGGGGACAACCAGTGATGGTTTTTGCAGGGATTGTGGACCAGAGGATGATCCAGTGTGCCTCTTCTTCCTCCATGGAATTCTCAAGATCCTCTCGTGGAGCAAGTGGAGAAGATGGTCCACCTTAAAATCTTGATTTGGTTCTTTTAATGATGAGACCTGCTGGGACCGTGGACTAGAGGATACCGTGTTGCTTTCCTTCTTCAATGTAATGCTGAACTTCTCTATGAGCGTGTGGAGTAGACGGGCCGCTCTTTTTGGTTCCATTGGTGATGATCCCATTAATGGTGATAAATTGAAGAATCGTAGCAAGACTTCATCCAATCTCCCTAGAATACACTCATGAAAGCGGAAGCCCGCTAGTTCTGGTATATTTAGGACACTAAGGAGATGATCGAAGATGAAATACGGAAGCTGGTTTCCGAGCGGGAGCAAATCTTGAAGGAGATAGACTTCAAGCCAAATACTCCTGTCCAACGGATCCTTGAGCTCCTGGACCATCGATTTACGGGGGATGAATAGTTGGATGACAAAGCAGCTGTCAAGCAGCAGCATCTCCGCAAACTTGCGGCTTTCCATATCGATCACTTCGGAGTAACAGCTTCGGGCCTCCACCTCCAATTCTTGCATCTGTTTTAGGTAACGATGGATGCCATCTTTCGGAGCTTTCAAAAGGAGGTCGTCTAGTATCTGCCACTAGATTTCCTCCATAGCCTGAAGGCTAGGTTTACCGTGATGGTAAGGACCGATGGAGACAAGCTTTGGCTCATAGCCATCCAGATTGCTTGATCGCATGATTGGGGGGACTCTGAAAATGCTTGGCTTAGCTGGGCGTTTGCGTTGCCGGGATGTTTCTATGTTACCTAAAACCTTTTTCTCCCATTCCGGATCTATGTTACCTAATACTTCTATCTCCCATTCCGTATCCATCTCCACGATTATATCTTGGCTGGCTTCTTTTGCTTCAGATCTGCATCGACTCATTCTTTTGTTTTCTGCTCTTGTGCTTGCACAGATCTCCTGGGTACGTGGCTTGCAACGAAGATTCCTGCTGTCGGATGCTTGAATCAGGCACCCGTTGGCTTCAATCTACGATACGCGAATAATGAACTAGCTATGAGAATAAGGACCATTATATGACAGATTTACCTCATGTACTTGCAAACTACATGTCTGTTGAAAATTAATATTTTGTTTCGTGAACATGGATATAAATCAAAAACTATCATTATTTGGGCAGTGAGTTTTCCCTGCTTCTAGTATTAAATCGAAACTTTGCTAGTAATATTTTTGGGTATTAAATTTGGCATTGCTTATGTCTAGTCAAGTCAAGGTATTTTCTGAGAAATAAGGGTTGAAACAAGGTTGCAGACCAAGTGTTCCCAAAATGTGAAACATGTTGACATCAATCCCCCAACCCTAAGATCCAACAAGGAACTGTTAGATTGATATTCCACTCTTTCAAAGCTCTATGCTTAATTGTTTAATCCTTGATGGGGTCTACACACCCTTTGCTTAATAATAATGTTGTTGATGATGAAGATAGCAGTAGTAAAGCTTGGGTAGCTAATATGATTGGTAAATGAAAAGCAATGGATGTTTAACTCTCAAACAAGGGCACATCTAATTATATCATTGTTTGCAGGGCAAACATTATTTCTATACTGACATGGACATTCAGGTTCACTAAATATACTTTAGTTGGATGAATAGTGAAAATGTCTACTAATCTGATTATGTAACAACTGTTAGATGTAAAAATGGTTAGAAGATTGCCTGATTAGAGCTCCATGTCAGATGAAAACAACATTAAAAGGATGATAATCATGAAATGACACAATTCGTTAAGAGAAAAAAAAGGAGAAAAGAGGTCTTCCCAACTTCGACAGGTTTTTTTTTTATCATTAAAAAAAAAAAAAAAAACTTTGACAGGGTTTTGGGATACCTGGTTAGAGGCTTAGTCTCAATGCCTCAGTAGTTATCAGCAGAAGCAGGAATAACTCTTTCAACGAGATCAAATAAGCATACAAGCATTTAAATAAGGCAATACCTACGGAAAATCCCATCCCATCCATAGTTCAAGAAAGGCATAAGAAAGCGGAAAATAATAAAGATGAGCTGCTGTGAAGGAATTCCGCTGATGTAGATGCCCACTCAAGGAATTTGCCTTCACTTCGTGCGTCTTCAATCACACTCACAGCCCCCATTTTTCATGACAGTCACATATTTCTTTAGATTCTCACCTTCGTGGTGTAATATCATTGCCTGTTGATCGGGTTGCTGATGTTGCTTTGGCCAATATAAAGTTATCAAAATGTTGGCACGTAGAGCCAGATTAAGGTGCGACATCAGATGGACTTCGGTTTATGGGAGATGGGTTTTCTACCATCACAAGGTGTGCTCTGTCCAACAGTCTCGATCATGGGCTAAAGGTCTGCGACCAGTTCGAATGGGACTAGACACATGTTCAATGCTTGTATATTTCAACATATTCAATGCTTGCATATGTGAGAAATGCACTGCTACACCTTCAAATGAGTATTCTTTTTGCTTGCTATTGCTGGTTATATGGCAAAGTGGGGAGAAAATATTCATTGCGACAGTGATACCACGTCAATAGTTGGGAATGAGTAAAATACACGAGAATAATATAGGTTATAATCTACAAAAATCGATGAAATACACAGCAATTGATGAAATATTAAGGTTTTCATTGGTTTGTTACAAATTTGATATGGTATCACCGTTGTAACAAATATTTTTTCCAAAGTAGGTTAGAGAGAGAGAAGCGTTATAAACAAATCTAGTCATCTAGCTTTCAATTAGTTCTAATATAAGATTGTACGGCACATGGAGGGGCAATAACAGAGTTGGGAGGTAGATACAAGATTTTCCTTGGTAGATGCTTTCCATCTATGGCCCAAACTGAGCAAACCACTCATAGAACATTATGAGCCACTTGGCTGTGCTCGGAGTGACACCACATAATGACTGCTTGCGCCATTTGCAGTAATCTAAAATAAATACGTTGGAGGATGGCAAGTCCGTGCAGAACAACTGCTAATAAAATGATCGCCCATGTGCAAATTTTTTAGGCCATTAGGCCGTCTTGATCGGTTGGAGCCCCATAGGTGGTGCCTCTTACAGCTTAAGTTGTAGGTGCAATCTAGTCCGCTTGCAATTCAAATTATACAGTATATTGTATTGTTCACTAGGCTGCAACTTAGAACTATCATGTGGTAGGCCATCTTGTAGTCCAAATAGTTACAGATTACTTATAGCCACTCGCATAAGTATCTTGATTAAAATAGTTATATATATCTCTTCCTTTCTCCTCTCCTCTCCCACCCCACTCTCAAAGCTTTCTCAACCTTCACCTTCGGTGTTACTATCATCCCCTGCCACTTTCAGGAGACTCATACCCATCACCTTCACCTTAGATTTCATCATAGCAGGCCTCACCTACTCCTTCCCTTTCCTGACATCCTCCATCTTTCTTTCCCTCTCCTTATCATTATGTTCTCTTCATCATCACCATCAGTGTCACAACTAACCCCACCACCTCTAGGAGGCCCACGGTTGCCTCTTCTCTACCTCGGGTTTCACCATGGCAGGCCTCTTCCTCCTCTTTTCCTTCCCTTTTCCTCTCCTGTCTGTTTTGAGTCCCTCTCCTTGCCACCACCGTCAATGCTATGGCTATCCTCTACCACCACTAGAACGCCCATGACAGTCTCTTCCATCTTGAACTTTATATTAATTAGAAACTTTCTAGTTGCCTGCCTCTTCTACCTCTTCGCAACCAATATTTGTCTTGGAAGCCATCTTTTCCAAAATTTGCTCCTGTTCATAAACCATCTTCCATTGTTTGTCTTCAAACATCTCCTTGGCATCCTAAACATACAAAAGCTAGGGAACTTTCTCCTTTTCTGGGCCATACTTATGAGCTTGGATGAATTCTTACCAAAATTCTTAAAGGTCTCACCAACCACGTAAAGACTTCAAGGTGGCCCATCTTCTCCACTTGCTCCACTGGAGGATCTTGTGCATTCCATAGGAGAGTGAGAGCAACATAATGCCCGTTGGTCCACAGTCTCAGCAAAAATCATCATTGCTTGCCTGTCCCCACTTCTCATGATTTTGACAGCAAATTGCTTATAGCATTTTTTATTATACGCCGGTAAATTTTTTTTACTGTATTTTGATAAAAATATTATTATCTTTTAATAAGTATTTTTTTATTAATATTTATTTTTATAAATTTACTATAATTTATATTTTATGGTATATAACTTGAAGTGTCTGAAATCAGAACTGATATTGTGGCATTTAACTAATATGCTGGTAAACAATATCATAATTTATGAAATCTTGATAAATTATTGCTAAATAAGTATTTTTTATTAGTATTATTTTTTATAACTTCTATTATAAATTTATATTTTATGATATATAATTTGAAGTGCCAGATATCAAAACCGATATTATGACATTTAACTAATATATTAATAAATAATATCATAATTTAAAAAATCTTGATAAATTATCATTAAATTTTAAATTATTAATTTTTATATAGAACTTGGTTGAGTCATACTGATATCATAAAATATATTATTATACATATATATTCTTAGTATTACTTATTTAATGACATGAACGTATGCTAATAAGTTAAATAAACTATTTTTATATATTAATAATATAAATTATAGTTTGATGGTTAAGAGCTTGCCATTCAAACAAGAGATCACTAATTCAAATCCACCCTTTATTCTAATTCTAAGATGTATAGGTTATTTTTTGATAATTTTCTCAGCACATAAAAAATGCCAGCATCAAAATTTTAAAAGTTCTTATATACAAAGAATTGAAACTTTAAAGGCACTTATATATCCCACTAAATAAAATTTTTTATCGATATTTTTTTTTTAAAATATTAATAATTAATTACCAATACTATCTCAAGATGCTACATAAGAAAAAGCTACAAAAATATTGATAAAAATATTTACAGTATTCTTTCTTATCTATAATAGTATTTAAAGGTACCGCTAACGGTCATTTTTATTGTAGCATCTATAGAAGAGTGAGAGTAACATAATGACCTTTGGTCCACAGTTCCACTTGCCTCGCCCCACTCGTGATAGAGTTTGTGGAGGATAGAGGGAAGTTCAAGATAAGGAAGGCAAATAACTACGAGAATCCAAGATCTCACCCAAAGAAGGGCTAGCCAAAAACTTATTTGCTTCTTTGGTCTTGTACAAATATTCAGTATTTACTCAACGTATGACCAATATGGAACTAAACATATACCCCAAAAGGTCCTCACACACTCCTCCAATTTAAGTTATGACATTCACACCATGCCAAGAGTCCAAATTTATCATAAATACTATAATTTGCCCCTCTCAAATGGACCTATGCTGCAGTTATACCTAGTCCACATATATGATGGGTTATGTTTGCTCAAATGTCATCGATAATGACCTTAAACATCACCCAA
>NC_025998.2:28375989-28393302 GCF_000442705.2 Elaeis guineensis | reverse complement strand
GGATAGTCATTGTATCCCTATCAAGCATTTTTCTATTGCCGCATCTCTTACAAGGGTAACGAGCCCATTCCTGATGTAAGAGTGCCACATTTTCAAAAGTAAAATCATAGAAGTACTATACATCCCTCTATATTCAGTAGAAATCACTTCGTCGACTACTCGACAGTCTATCCAGCTACGGTCTATAGTATGCTACCTAAAGATTCTGTATATAAATATAAGATAATTGCTAAATAATATTTTATCATTTCAAAAGGCTTATATAATAAGTGCATCCTACTAAAGTATCGAGCAACATTGCAAATGAGGAGGGCTGGGACGAGCATCCCATACATGCAAGCTTCGACCACAGGACAATCGGGCTGTGCGACCCGCGCATCAAGGACTGTTGCCCAAGGTAGTCCGAGTCATGCATCCCATGTCGATGGGCCGAGTTGACACGTCTGCGAAGACAGTACCCCTACCATCCCAGCAGAGTATCCAGGCAAATCCCACTTCAAGGGTTTCAAAATACAGAGTAGCATTGTAAATGGGGAGGGCCAGGATGCACATCCCATGTATAAATTAAATTCAAACATCATTAATTTAAATAAACATCATAAACTTTAATTCAAATAAAAAAATTTTTGAAGAGAAGGAACGGCGTGTGATGACAGGCTCCCATCGCCATCATCATCGCTGTTATTAATACCCATGAATGGAAAGAAGAGGAGGAACGAAGGACGGCGAGGATGTGGGGGATGGCGGATCGGAATGAGGGACGGTGGATCCAATGCGAAGGATGGCGGATCCAGCATGGAGAATGGAAGATCCTGCATGGGGATGTGCATCCGATATGGGGATGGCAGATTCGGTGCGGTGACGGTGCACGAGGATTGGGGCCCGAGGATGGGGCCTCAGGCAGCTTTTGGCTACACGACGGGGAAGAACGGGAGAGGCAGGGAAGAAGGGGAGGCGGGGGTGTGGGGACATCAGATCTGGTATGGAGACGGCAGATCCAATGCCAGGATGGCGGCACATGGACTGGGGCGTAGGGATGGGGCTCCAACAGTGCAGCGCAGAAGCTGGTGGACCAGAGGTGGGGGAAGAATGGGGATGCAGGGGCACAGTAGAAAAAATTGATCAGGAATGGGGGTGATTTTAGGGCTTTGTATTAGTGACAGCTAAAGCTGTATCGCTAAAGCCGTTGCTAATAATAATTTATATTATAAAATAAATATTTAAAATTTAAGCAATCACTAATAAACAAAAGTTCCATTGCTATTAGATGTTCAACTCTTTAACAACGGTTTTCTTCTCAATCATAATTTTTAATTGATAAATATCACTATTAGCGACGGCTGTCTTACCATCGCTACCAACGTATATTCTTATAGTGATAGTATCCATTTAGCAAAACCCTCCTATCCAAACCCACAAAATATCTTTGGAACCACTACTAGCCCACTAAACATGTAGAGAGAGTAAAAGGTTGAAGAAGAGAGAGAGAAGAATTTTTTTCCTTCTCTTTTTTTTTGTTTCTTGTTTTGTTCTTCTTCTTTATGGAAATATATAGAAGGCAAAGAGGCTCAAGGGTTGGCCATTCCCCAGTGGCAACCTATTGTGGTAGTAGCAACCACATCTCCGGCCCTCGACAACCTAAAGCATAGCAATGTCCCAACAATGATAGCCGGCATGATAAAATAAGAAAAGAAGAAAGAAATAGGGAAAAGAAAATACCGGATAGGGCATTGGGTTTTCATCGATTCCAATGACTCATCGATGGCAATTAGGCCTTGACAATGGTGTAGGAACCCTAAGATAGGCATAAAAGAGAGATTGGGGGTGAGTTACCTCATTCTGATGGTTAATCAATGATGAATCACCAAGCATAATCAATAGAAAAGCAAGATGGATCTGAGAGATTCCACCGACAGCGGGTTAGCGATGAGGAGTAAGTTACTTAGAGAGAGGAAGGAAATTTATAGTTGGGATCTAGAGCTCCAGGGAGCCCTAGAATCCCTTTTTGTGCTGGACTCAGGAAGAATGAAGACTTCTATTGGGAGTCCTCCCCTAATTGCATGCGCCAACGCATGCAAGGCGGCTTAGTCGGCCGGTTCAGGCCCATCCAAGCTGGACTAAGCCAAAATATGATGGGCCTCTACAATTATTGCCCGTGCTTGCAATGTAGCACTACAGTCTTATATTAGAACCGATTGAAAGCTAGATGGCTAGATTAGATAATTATTCTCCCTCTCCCCAACCCACTTTACCAACCAGCAATAGCAAGTTACTAGAGTACTCATTTGAAGGTATAGCACTACATCTCGCACAATATACAAGCATATTTGAATATGTGGGAATATACAATTGCATTGAACATGTGTGAAGTCCCCTGCAAACTGGTCACAGACCAGTCCATGATCGAGACGTTGGACGAAACATGCCTTGTGATAGTCGTAAAATCCATCTCTCGTAAACCGAAGTTCATCTGTCGCATCTCAATCTGGCCTCCTACGTGCTAACATATTCTCCTAACTTTATATTAGCCAAACCAATATCACCAACCTGATTCACAGGCAATAACATTAAACCACGTACGTGAGAATCTAGAGAAATATGCAACCATCATGAAAAAAGGTGGCTCTGCGAATGAACGACGACGCACAGGGTGAAGGCAAATTCCTTGAGTGGGCATCTACATCAGCGGAAGGCCTTGACTGCGGCTCATCTTTGTTGCTTTCCACTTTTCTTATGCCTTCCTTGAGCCATGGATGGAATGGAATTCTCCCAAGGTATTGCCTTATTTAAATGCTTGTATGCTTATTTGATCTCGTTGAAAGAGTTATTCCTGCTTCTGCAGATAACTACTAAGGCCGGCATTGAGCCTAGGCTTCTAACCAGGTATGTAGGGGTGGCTGAAGGGCAAGGCCACCGAAGTCCTTGCCTTAGGCCCCCGCTCCCAGAAGGCCCCCGCTCGCCCACATCCCGGCGTGGTGGCGTCCCAATCCCGCCTCTGCCTCCACGCTCCGCCTCCACCTCCGACATCCCGATCCCGCCTCCATGCTCCACCAGTGACCGCATCCCGGCATCCCGGTCCCGCCTCCACGCTCCACCGTCCCGATCTCTCCGGCCCGGCAAGGCAAGACCACCAAGAGGTGAGGAGGTCCAGGACCACCATGGCTCCACTCCTCCATCAGTGATCGGTCCACCCCCCCTGCCTCCACCGGTAAGTTTCTTTATTTTTTTTTCTTTTTCGGCACCCCCCCTTCGCTCGGCGCGCCGGGCCACCGGTCCGCCAGAGACTATTTCTTTTCATTTCCCGAAAGCCGGAGTCCGGAAGAAGGCCCCTCCCTACGGCCTGCCCCCAAATCCCCCTACCAGCTGAGATGATTTCTTTTCATTTTTCTCGGAAGGCCTCCCCCCCTTCGCCTGTCCTGCCGGTCCTGGCGACTGCGAGTAGATGAACGGTGCCGGGTTTTTTTTTTTTTTTCATTTTCGGAAGGCCCCTGCCCCAAGTGGTCGGGTGATAGGTCCCCCCTTCCTACTCGGTCCGGGAGCGAGAAGATGACAGTGCCGCTCATTGGAGGCCCTAAGTGGTCGCTGACGGTCGATCGACCGATCATAGTCACAGAGCAGTAGAAGGCAAAAGGTCTGTGATATTAGTTTTTTTTTTCCAGAAATCATGAACACATGGCAGATTACAAAAGGGACACTATAAGAAAATAAGTTATTAACTATGAAAAATTTTTATCGCTAATAAGTCAAATTTATCGTTAAGAATAATTAGTGACAGAAATTTCGTCGCTAAAATTTTGTCACAAAAAATACCGTCATTGATAATATTTTACAATGAAAATTTTTTCATCACCAATAAATATAATTTGTGACGAAACATTTTCATCATAAAAAATTTAAAACGAAAAAACTGATTCATAAAAAAAAATAATTTACGACAAAAATTATTCATCGCTATTATTTCAAACTTTTTAGCGATGAAAATTTTCCTTCGCCAAAAATTTTATTTAATTAAAAAATAAAAATTTAAAAACTTTAGCGACTAATATTTACATCATAAATAAATATTTTTTCGATGAAATTTTATGTCGCTAATAATTATTTGTGATGAAAATTTTTCATCACTATTAATTATATATTTTTTGAAAAATTAAATCATTTTTATAATTTTTTTCATGATGAATATTTCATCGGTAATAATTTCATCACTAATTATTTTTTTAAAATTTGGATATATTTTTTTAAGTTATACGTATAATATTTTCTATAAATTAAGAAATTTGAATAAGAAATTTGTACAATAAAATGATAAATAAATTTTATTATTTCATTATATCAAATTAAAATTACAAGAGTTTAAAAAAAAATACATCAAAAAACCGTCACATATCAACATGTGGAGAATGCGGTGGGGATGGAGAATGCTCGACGGAGCTCGGACCGGCCTGCTGCTGGCTCAATATCTGAATCGTCTGCTCCATGTGTGCCATTCGCTCCATCATCTAGATCTGGAGCTACTGATACTGATCGATGCATATAGCCAGCTCCTGAGCTTGCTGCTCAACCTGCTGTCAATCCTCGACAGCCTACCTCTGCACTTCCATTAACCAAGCCTGGCACGTAGAATGGATCTCAGCCCTAGATGATCGTGAAGATAAAGGAGCAGTGATCCCATATCCTAGACCCCTAGCATAATAGGATCTCGTACTGAGCACCCGATCACAGATCTCATCATTTGTGGGTGCGGTCGAGCCCTTAGGAGTAGGTTGGGATCTCATGTCGGTTATACGATCCTGAAAATAAAAATTAGAGTTATTTTAATTTTTTAATAAAGATCAAATTATGAATAAAAAATTAATTGAAAAAACTTATAAAGAGCTCCTGGCTCCCCATCGTCTACTTTCCTGACCGTCGCTGGTGGGTCCGCTGGTAGATATTGATCCTATCAGGAAGCTCACCACTCTCAGCATCTCTTTGTAATTTGAGAATTATTTAAAAAAATTAAATAATTAAAAAAATATAGCATAATTAAAATTTTAAAAAGTACGTACCATGTGCTCCATGTGGCGACCAAATGATCTCGAACCCCCATAATGCGGCACGATTTGTCTCACTCGGTTCACCACATTCTGAGCACATCGTCTCTATAAAATTAGTAGATAACAAATATAATTTAAGAATAAATGACTAAGTCATTAAAATCTAAAAAAAAGTTTAGATGTGTAACCTGATATGTCGGATCCTCATAATGCCGGCATATGGTAGTCCAATCGTCGATGGTGATGCTGTCGTAAGGCTGTAGCCGCGCTACCTCCTGCCCATGAGCCTGCACCACCCGATACCAATGCTGATGCATGTAATAGCGATAATCCTTGAAGCGCAAGGATAGATGGGTATCAATCGCTCGCCTCACACGATCATCCTCAAATCGATGATGTCAGATATACCCTGTCAATAACAAACATTAGAAGAATACTATGCAAATTAAATATTCATAATATAATTTATTTTACCTGTAAGTGGGTGTAGAAAATCTATCTTTGAGCCGGACAATATGACGCCAATCGAAGAGCATCACCGGGGCATAGTTGCGGCATATAATGCCCAGCTCGGTCTGCCATGGCTCACACCATCCCCTAATGGGTTTGGTGTAGCCGGCTGATATCTGTATCCAAAGATATTGTCCGGGTGCTCACATCTCCAACGCTCTAAAGCAAGATTCTTCGATAGACCTCCCCTTGCCTGATTACTGATGTAGACTGACCTGAAATAACAATAAATAAATATTAGTATGATTCAAATAAAAGAATCAAATTTGATTATATATAAAGTGTAATGATTAATACCACTGGGACCAGCCTCACTGAGACCCGCCTCACTGAGATCCAACTCACTCGTAGTCGGCTCACTAGGACCTGCCAGTGCAAAACCCTCTGACACTGGAGCCGGTGAGGCAATGAAGATCGATGAAGATGCCTCAACCTCCAAGCTATCTGCAGATAATTGTGAACGCGACCATCGTCGTCTATCTCTTGATACCATATCTGCAAGAATTGAGATATAAATAAATATAATATTATATAATAATAATAATAATAATCAAATAACATTCTAATGAATACAATTATATCACATACCATTATTGCAATACAAAATTGAACGAAGAATAAAGATCTACTCATCAATATTCGTATCTTCCTCAATGTGTAGATCCTCGTTCGAATCACAGTAATCGATATATGTATCATTTTCTATCTCATCGTCATTTATGAACTGATCGTTGCCCTCCGACTCATCTAGATTAGATACAAAATCAGCTTCAACTTCGTTAGACAGGAGATCAGCCCTATTCAAAGGTGCCGTTATAAGTTCTTTATCAACCAAAAACTTGGCTGATGTTTGTTCTTCTTGCTGAAAAGCTTCTCTTCATGTAAATCCAAAATTTATCCATCTCTAATCGAGTTGGTATGTTATATACACCTCTAGGTGTTATTTTTTGTACGACATGCCAATTACCTCGATACTTTAGGTCCTTCAAATATATTACTTGTTTCGCTTGAGTTGCTAATATGTACAGCTCATTTTGGTACCATGTTCGTGCAAGATTTACACTAATAAATTTTGAATCGACATGAATCCCGATCTTTTTATTGCTAATATCCCACCATTCATACTGAAACAAAAATACAGAATTACTGGACCCATACTTCAGTTCTATGATATCTACCAATACACCATAATAATCAATCTCTTCTTCTCCTTCATATCCTATTGCAGCAATTTAACTATTCTAGGTCCGTCGTTGCATCTCAAGCTCCCTTATATGAAATCTCATTCCTCCAATTATACAGGATGTGTAGTGATTAACCCTTCGATCGGACCACAAACTAAATCATGCAACTCATCGGTTGCACCAACTTCTTTATTGAAATACTTATGTTTCATCTACATCATAAAATAAAAAATTATGTTGATTGAAATAATATTATTTATAAGTAAATAAATAATATATCACTAATGTAACTTACAAGATCACCAAACTATTTTATAAATTTCTTCTTATGTCGATCATCTACATCAGTATTATTCTCTCTACATAGTATACTCTTGTACTCACTGTAAGAAGTTACAATTTTTAATTTTACACCAACATAAAAATTTTTTTGACCATTAAACAGTATCGTAAGATGATACTTACTCAATAAAATCTTCAATTTCTTCATAATTATTTAGAACATAAAAATATACCTTGGATAGCTCATTCACATCCATAAATTCAAATTTTCTTACATCAATAGGTCGAACCGTTTATTTAAATATAGACAATGTCGGCTCATTGTCACCCTATTCACGATCTGCATTATAATCTGTATGATTAAATCTTGTTTCGATATCATCAAGATACATTGAGCAGAATGTGACAGACTTGGTAGCTACATATGCTTCTGCTATAGAGCCTTCAAGCCTTGCTTTATTGCTCACATACTTTTTTAAGGTGCACAAGAATCTGCAAATAAAAATAAATTTTAATTTTAAAAATATATTTATATCTTATAACTGATATGATAAAATACATATAACTTCTTTATCTTTCAATAGATACATCCATCGATAATGTACCGATCCGACTAAAAGAGCTTTTTTTGAAAGATAGACAGCCAGATGCACCATAACATCAAAAAATAATGGTAAAAATTTTTTTTCTAACTTAGAAAGAATAAGTATGATATCCTTCTTTGATCTCTCAAGTAATTAATCTTTAATATTCGACAACATAGTTCTCGAAAGAACACTCCCAGCTCAATCAATGCGGTTTGAACATCACCACCCAAATAGCCATGCATGACCACAGGAAGCAAACGTTGCATTATCACATGGGAGTCATGACTTTTAATGTCAGAGATATTACCGTCGTTGTTTCCAACACACCATGATACGTTTGAAGCGTATGCATTAGGAAACTTTACGGTTTTGAACCATCCACAGAAATTTTTTTTTTCTTTAAACAGCGAATAACATGTGGATGGCATAAAGAATCTCTCACCTTGATGAACTAAATGCAACTCTGACCGAATTCTCATTTTCTGCAGATCAAGATGAGCTTTTGTACCATTTTTTATTTTTTTAAAATATTCAAGACAGTACCGATGATATTATCATAAATATTCTTTTCAATGTGTATTACATCTAGATTATGATGTAGTAGTAGCTACTTCCAATATGGTAGTTTGAAAAAGATGCTTCACTTCGTCCAATTTAGTTCAGCTTCAGTACGCTTCCGCTTGCGAGTATCCGATATTTTTTCAAATCAGATATTTTCAATGACTTCAAGTTGTTCTAAAATTTTTGATCCACTTAACTCCTTGGGTGGCAGACATCAATCGAACTTACCATCAAAGAATTGATTATAACGGATCCTCCAAGAATGATTAGCAGAAAGAAACCGTCGATGACCTATGAAACATATTTTTCGTCCGTGCTTTAAATATAAGGAGGATGCATCCCTATTGCATATTGGACATGCCAGATATCTTTTGGTGCTCCATCCAGATAAGTTTTCATATGTTGAAAAATTATTTATAGTCTATAATATCGAAGCATGCAACTTAAAATTACTTCAACTCACAGAATCATATGTCTGAACCTCATTTTCTCATAACTCCTTCAGATCATTAATCAAAGGTCATAGATATACATCAATTTCATTACCTGGTGCTTTCGGATCCGAAATCAACAATGACATAAAAATAAATGATTCTTTCATGTACTTCCAAGATGACATATTGTATATAACTAGCATCACAGGCCACATGCTGTAAGAGGTACTCATATTGCTAAAGAGATTAAATCTATCTATCGCTAGACCAAGTCTGATATTGCGCGGATCACTCACAAAGTACGGATACTTTGTATCAAAGTCTTTCCACACTAAAGAGTCGGTTGGGTGGCTAAATATATCCTCCTCCAAAATTCACTGCTCATAATGTCATCTCATTTTTTCTGCTATCTTTGTGGACATATACAATCTTTGAAGTCTTAGAATCAATGAAAAATATCTCAAAATCTTTTGAGGTATCTTTTTTCTTTTCTATTATCAATTTTGTATCTAGGCTCACCGTAACTCGGACATTCAGTTGTTTATTCATTATCCTTATAAAATAATATGCAGTCATTTTTGTAGGCATGTATAGGAGTATAGCCAAGTTTAATTTTTCGCATGTATATTTTTACTTCAGAATATGATTTTGGCAGTCTCTCTCCATCGGACAGAGCTGCTTTAATCAATGTTAAAATTTGATCAAATGACTTCTAACTCCATCAGTTCACAGTTTTGATATGAAGTAATTTTATCAAAAACTCTAACTTTAAAAACTTTGTACAGTTTGGATAAATGGTTCTCGTGCATCCCTTACAAGCTTTACAACTGTTCAGAGGTCTCTTCTACCTCAAGCTGGATGTTATGTTCATGATCAGAATTACTTTCAGATGCAGCAGTATTCATCTGTACATTCGAACAAGCACTTTGATGTAAATTATGTAACAATTCTCCTATACCCGTATGTTCGACAGATCCATCAGCATCACTATCATCTTCAGTATCGTCATCATCGTGCACCACCTCATTCGGATCATCCTCCCCATGCCACATCCAATAAGTACACTTCTTATCCATACCATATTATAGCAAATGCTCCTCAACAAGTGTTATGTGACGATATACCATATTGACACATCTCTTACATGGATACTTTATTCGACTAGCACTGTCAGTCTTATACTGTGCAAAATCAATAAAATCTCAAACTTTTTTGATATTCAGGCAAAAAAATTTCTTTAGCATTCATCCAACTTTTGTTGATATTCATCTAACAATAAACACAAAATCATTAACAATCAAAAAAAGTTTCGTGGTATTTAGGATCCCGATCTGAATTTCGAACTGAATCACGTTCTGAATTCCAGCCAAAATTCGGACTCAGATCCAAATCCAGATCACTTCATACAAAACAACACATATAAAAAAGACAAGCAGACTAAACATTAACACATAAAATGTATGACCTTATCCCTTTATGAAGTAAAAATGCATGATCCTATCCTTTTCAAATCATTACTAATAGATGTGGCCCTATCTCTTTTACAAAAATAATAATCTCATTATTATTATTAATGGATATTTCATCTCATTTTTGTGAAAATTTTGACAGCATCTCTCGATAGTTCTCCAAGTATATGATGTGGATATGGTGCCCACGCACCCTATCCACCATATACCAGAGAACAATGGACAGATAACTATTGAATATCATATAATGAAATGAAATATCAACTATTAATAACAATAATATTATTACTTTTTTAAAAAGTCTGAATACGGGATATCCAAGTTTCGATCTTGATGAAGATTGAAACTTGAATGAAAATCTATAGCTCAATGTAATTTAAATACCATCTCTGAATGTGTATTCAAAGATAGATTTCTAATTTATCAAAAAGGAATAACTTCGTATTGAAATTTTTTGATCAAAAATTTTAATAGAGTTTTTTCTAAAATAGAAATATATTTTTTATTTATCATTTCAGCAGCATACAAAACAGCACATAAAATAATTTAATTATAACAAGTAACAGCAATATGCATTATGTTAGTGAAAAAATAATCAATCAAATAATTAACTAACTTCAGCAGTAACACTGAAAAATAATATGCAATAATTATAATAATATACAACAATCATAATAATTTGGGTGCCTTAGCCCGGCCTGGCATGTACCCGACTCGACCCAACCCGACCTGCCTCAGCTCCACTCGACCCGCCCCAGCCCGACCCAACCCGGCTCCACCCGACTTGCCTCAGCTTTCAAACCCAACCCGACCCACCCCATCCCAGCCCGACCCGACCCGACTCCACCCGACCAGCCCCAGCCCGACCCAACCTGGCTCCACCCGACTTGCCCCAACCTTTCAGACCCGACCCGACCCGCCCCATCCCAGCCTGACCCGACTCGACCCGACCCGACTCCACTCGACCAGCTCCAACCCGACTTCAAAGAAGAATTTTTTAAATGAGAAATTTAAAATATGTCTTGTTCCCCATATTATTTTCTTCCATTCCTTTTTCATTCATCTCTTAATTTGGATAATGCAATAATAATATGTATATATGTGTGCGTGTGTGTGTATATATATGTATGTATGTATGTATGTATGTATATGTGTGTGTGTGTATATGTGTGTGTATATGTGTGTGTATACATTCTTGGTACGAAGCAACAATCCAAATCTCACATTCAATGCCTACTCCTGGAACAAGACCAAACCATGTCCACTCCCTGGGTTTGTCTGTCACTCCACCGTCGCTGCCACCCCTGCCTCCCTTCCCCCCAAGCTCCGACTGCTGGTTTGGCAGAGATGGAATCGATGATCGTCGAGTCAGTAGAAATCGAAGCTTCGTGATAGCTTAGGTCGTCGAGTCCACTGTCGTCAGTGATGTGGTCATTTTCTCTATTTTCTTCAAAAATCCACAAGTATCCGCAGATGAGAGCATTGCATGAGATCGGTGAGTTGTTCTTTGATTGCATATGTCTTAGATCTGCTCATAAGTCCAAAATACTTCTAATTTAATCTTATTATGGTTTGGGCTTGTTCTAAATTTGATCCCATTTTGCGATTATTCTTTTAGTTGGAAATCCAAATTAATCCTACCCGTTTGATCAGTCATGTGGTATCGAAATCAAATCATGTAAATATCAATTATCGTCAAAATCAAATCATATAATTTACTAGGGCACTACGTTCCCCAGCTTGCAGAGCTCATATATGAAGGAAATCAAGCAAAGATTCCCATATAAATTTCAAGAGTCTAATGGTAAGATATTTACATAACTAGATGCATGAACATTTCTCGGTTGAAGTTACATTATATATAACTTTTCATATGCCCCACCATTTGCACCAAGATTTCTTTATTTTGAACATATTATTTTTTAAAATTATCTTATAATTTTTTAAAAATATAAAAAATTATTATAATATATATTCTTTAATATGAAAACTTAATGAAGATTTAAATTTTTTTTAAAATGTTAGCGATAAAATTTTACATCGCTAAAACCACTTCTAACGACAGAAACACCTTTTAAGTCACTAATACTTTAGTTTTTTCAAATTTAAAATTTTATATTATCCAACTATTAGAGACGAAAAGTTTTCATCGTAAATAACCAATGATTTGTGATGATATTACGATTTATCATCGCAAATAATTCATTATTCACGATGAATAGTTTTCATAGCAAATTATCTTTATTTTTTATTTTTTAAAAAATCAACTATTGACGATGAAAATATAGTTTTGCATCACTAATACTGAAACTATTAGCGACAAAACTATTTTTATTGTAAATATTTGGAAATTTATTTTAATTTTTTATTTTTTTAATTATTTGTGACTAAAAAATTTATCGTTAAAAGTCGATTATTAGCGATGAAACTTGTTCTTAAGTCGCAAATACCTAATTTTTTAAAATTTTATATTTTTTTAATTTCTTAATTATTAGTGACGTAAAAATTTATCATAATTTCTCAATATTTTTTGATAAAAATTAGTATTCCATCGTAAATATTCTGATGATCTACGACGTTAATCTTTCCATCACAAATAATTTTTATGTTTTAAGTTTTTAATTTATCTAACTTTTAACATATTAACGATAAAATTTTTCATCGATAATAACTTTTATTTATGACATAAAATCAAATTTCATTGTAAATAGTTGAATTATTTGCGATACAAATTTACGTCATAAATATCTAAAAATATAAAATTTTTAATTTTTTTATCTTATTACTGATGAAAAAATTTAGTCATAAATAAATTTTATTTATGATGAAAAAGTCTTATTCATCATACAAAAATTATATTATTGTCGATAAAAAATTTTTCATCATAGATAATAAGTAATTATCGTAAATACTCATTATGTGTGACATAATATTTTCATCGCAACTAATCAGTAATTTCTAAATTTTTAAAATTTTTCATTTTTTTCATGTATTAGAGATGAAAAATTTTCATCGTAAATAATTTAGTTTTTATCGACAATGCTTCATAATTTATGATGCATAATTTTTATCATAAATATTTTCTAATTTTTGAATTATTCAAATTTCTTATTTTTTTGACATATTAGAGATAAAAAATTTTTATTATAAATAATTGCATATTTGTGACGAAACTTAAGCTTTCATCGTCAATACTTTATTATTTACGATGTAAATATTTCATCACAAGTAATCTTTAATTGTTGAATTTTTAAAATTTTTTATTTTTTTTAAATATTGGTGATGAAAAATTTTCATCGTAAATAAAGAGTATTTACGATGAAAATTTAATTTTTGTTGCAAATATTTTTATTATTTATGATGAAACTATTTTTATCGTTAATATTTGAAAACTTAAAATTAAAATAAATATTTTATTATTTATGATGATAAATTTCATCCCAAATAATGTGTAATTATGATGAAAATTTTTTTCATCGTAAATATTCATCTATTTATGATGAAAAATAATTTTTATCATAAATAAATAATTATTAATGATGAATTTTGATTTTTATTGTAAATATCCTTATTTACAATAAAATATATTTCCATCATAAATAAATTCATCGCAAAAAATGGCATTTCTTGTAGTGGGAGAAACACGGTAGACCGATAACGTGGGAGAAAATGAAAAAAAAAAGGAGGGCGGTGGGTGGCTTTCATTAACTGATTAACAATGGGTAATTCATCTAATACAACGGTTAGTTTTTTCTCAATAACGGTCATTTTTCTTCTCTTATAAAACTAACCTAAGTTGTTTGTTTTTTTTATATTATTATATTTTGACAATTAACAAAAATATTATGGAACAGTGTTACAGTGGATGCTCTATATTTTACACAGCATTCAACAATCGAGTGCTATTATTCTCATTTACAATCAGCATTAAACAATTGGGTACTATTATTCTAATCTTTATATATTTTTTATTTAATTTAAAATTTATATTATATTATTATATATTATCTTTATTTTATTTAATATTTGATTCATTGAATTAGAAATTTTGATTGTTGATCTTGTATTGGATATTTAAGAAATATAAAATAATTATAATAGTTATATTTTTTTGATAATTCATAATAAGAATTTAAATATGTCAACTCAAAAATATGAATCTGGTTATTCAAAGCTTCAAAAAAAAAGAAGAATTGAAAGTTTAATACAATCTCAAAAAGGAGCTCTCGATAAATTTTTTACAAGTAATAAAAATAATAAATTAAAAAATATTAATGAATATTTTTTAAATAAATAAGTTAATAATCTTTTAGAATTAGATGATAATGAAATATGAGAACAAGAAGAAGTCAACGAAGAGATTCAAGATAATCTTCAAAGTCATAGTGAAGAGAATCAATCGGTTAATTTAAATGATTGCATTCCTAAAAATATTTATGATCCAAGTCAATGGACAAATATTGATATAAATTTGAGAGATTTATTAGTAGAAAAAGATCTAATTAGAATTGATAATATAAATTTTTCTAAAGATGAATTCTCAAGATATTTTTCTACTACACACTATATTCAAAAGTTGGCAAACGGAGAGAAGCATGAAAGAAGATGGCTAGTTTATTCAAAAGACTTAGACAGAGTATTTTATTTTTATTATAAATTATTTAATTCTGATTCTAGTATAAGTAAACTAGCTAATGTTGGCAGTAGAGATTGGAGAAACTTTAGTGCTAAACTTAAGAGTCATGAGATGAGTAATGAGCATATTATTAATATGAGTTCATGGATTAATTTAGAAATGAGATTGTTGAAAAATAAAATAATTGATAAAAGTATTCAAGAACAAATAAATAGAGATGAAGAATATTGAAAAAATATCTTATTAAGAATTCTTGCTGCAGTAAAAACTCTTGGTAAAAATAATTTGACTTTTCATAAAAAAAATGAAAAGATCTATTAAGAAAATAATAAAAAAATTTTAAGTCTAATTGAAATAATTACAAAATTCGATCCGATGATGTAAGAACATATTCGACGTATTAAAGATGATAAAATTCATACCCATTACCTTGGACATAATTTACAAAATGAATTGATAAATTTGTTAGCAAATGAAATTAAAAATAAAATTATTAAAAAAAATTAGAAGTAAAATATTTTTCAATAATACTTGATTGCACTCCAAATACAAGTAATCAAGAGCAAATATCTTTTATATTGCGATGTGTAGATATTTCATCAAGTCCAATCAAAATTATGAAATATTTTTTTGAATTCTTAAAAGTAGATGATACAATTGGAAAAGCTCTTTTTGATGTCATTATGGATGAAATAAAATATATTAGATTTGATATTAATAATTTAAGAGGATAAAGATATTATAATGGATCTAATATGAAGGGCAAACAGCAAAGAGTGCAAAAAAGACTTTTAGATATAAATCTTAGATCTTTTTATACACCATGTGGTTGTCATAGTCTAAATTTAGTACCTTGTGATATGGCTAGTTCTTGTACTAAAGCTATATCATTTTTTGGAGTGGTACAACATATATATTCACTATTTTCTTCTTCTACTAAATGATAAAAAATTTTGCAAGATAATATTTTTGGTCTAACTCTTAAATCATTATCACAAACATGTGGGAAAGTCGTATTAAAAGTATTAAAACAATAAGATTCCAAGCTCCACAAATAAGAGATGCTTTATTGAAATTAGCAGAAGTTAATGAAGATCTTAAAACTAAAAGTGAAGCTAATTGCTTAGCAACATATGAGCTTGAAAATTTTTAATTTTTATTGGGCATGACTATTTGGTATAATATATTATTTGCTGTTAACTCAGTTAGCAAAAGTTTACAATCAAAAGATATGCATATTGATGTTGCTATAGAACAATTAAAAAGTCTTCTTTTTTTTAAAAAAATATAGAGAAGATGGATTTGCATCCGCTATGATTTTTTTTAAAAAAATTATATTTAAAATAAAAATAGAATCTAAATTTCATGATAAGCGTATCATTCGCAGAAAGAAATAATTTGATGAGGATATTGACAATGAAATAATAAAATCTCTCGAAGAATCATTTAGAATTGATTATTTCTTATATATAGTAGATCAAGCAATTTTTTCACTCCAAAATAGATTTGAACAATTTAAGATATATGAAAATATTTTTGATTTTCTATTTAGTGGTAAAAAATTGAAGTCATTAGATAATGATAGTTTGAAAAAATATTGTCTTAATCTTAAATATTTCTTAAAATATAATAACTACTCTGATATTGATAGTTTAGACTTATTTTCAGAGCTAAAAATTTTAAAAAAAATTATACAAGTGGAAGATAACAGTCCAATGGACATACTCAATCATATAAGACGACTCGATTTTTTTTCAAATGCATGTATTGCTTTTAGAATAATATTAACAATTTTAGTAAGTGTTGCTTCGACAGAAAGAAGTTTTTTAAAATAAAAAATTAATAAAATCTTACTTAAGATCAACAATGTCTCAAGAAAGATTAAATGGATTGACTATATTATCAATTGAAAAAGAAATGTTAGAAGAACTTGATTATAAAAATTTAATTAAAAATTTTGCATCTCAAAAAGCTAGAAAAATAAAATTTTAATAAAAAATTATATAAATTTTAATTAAATAATTATATTTTAGTTTTTAGCTTTAGGCCTCCAAATATATTGAGCCACCCTTGCAGGTATCCCAAAACCCTGTCAAAGTTGGAAAGACCTTTTTCCTCCTTTTTTTTCTCTTAATGAACTGTGTCATTTTATGATCTATGCTCATCATCCGTTTAGTGTCATTTTCATTTGACATGGAGCTGCATTCTGGCAATCAACTGGCCATTTTTTCATCTAACAGCTGTTACATAATCATATTAGTAGCATTTTCACCATTCATCCAACTAAAATAATATTTATTGAACTTGAATGTCCATGTCAGTATAGAAATACTGTTTACCTTATGAACAATGATATAATTAGATGAATTTACAAATAATATTAGCCACTAAAGGTTCACAACTAGTATCTTCATCATCATCAACACTGTTATCAAGAAAAGGGTGTGTAAACCCCATCAAGCATCGAACAATAGAGCACAAGCTTTGAAAGAGTGGAACATCAATCTAATAGTTCATTTTAGACCCGATAATTGGGGATAAGATGTAAACATGCTTCACATTTTTGGAAAACTTGGTCTACTATCTTGTTTTCAACTCTTATTTCTCAGATAAT
>NC_025998.2:28340782-28375889 GCF_000442705.2 Elaeis guineensis | reverse complement strand
AAAAATATGTTTCATAGGTCATCGACGGTTTCTTTCTGCTAATCATTCTTGGAGGATCCGTTATAATCAATTCTTTGATGGTAAGTTCGATTGATGTCTGCCACCCAAGGAGTTAAGTGGATCAAAAATTTTAGAACAACTTGAAGTCATTGAAAATATCTGATTTGAAAAAATATCGGATACTCGCAAGCGGAAGCGTACTGAAGCTGAACTAAATTGGACGAAGTGAAAGCATCTTTTTCAAACTACCATATTGGAAGTAGCTACTACTACATCATAATCTAGATGTAATACACATTGAAAAGAATATTTATGATAATATCATCGGTACTGTCTTGAATATTTTAAAAAAAAAAAAAATGGTACAAAAGCTCATCTTGATCTGCAGAAAATGAGAATTCGGTCAGAGTTGCATTTAGTTCATCAAGGTGAGAGATTCTTTATGCCATCCACATGTTATTCGCTGTTTAAAGAAAAAAAAATTTCTGTGGATGGTTCAAAACCGTAAAGTTTCCTAATGCATACGCTTCAAACGTATCATGGTGTGTTGGAAACAACGACGGTAATATCTCTGACATTAAAAGTCATGACTCCCATGTGATAATGCAACGTTTGCTTCCTGTGGTCATGCATGGCATTTGGGTGGTGATGTTCAAACCGCATTGATTGAGCTGGGAGTGTTCTTTCGAGAACTATGTTGTCGAATATTAAAGATTAATTTACTTGAGAGATCAAAGAAGGATATCATACTTATTCTTTCTAAGTTAGAAAAAAAATTTTTACCATTATTTTTTGATGTTATGGTGCATCTGGCTGTCTATCTTTCAAAAAAAGCTCTTTTAGTCGGATCGGTACATTATCGATGGATGTATCTTATTGAAAGATAAAGAAGTTATATGTATTTTATCATATCAGTTATAAGATATAAATATATTTTTAAAATTAAAATTTATTTTTATTTGCAGATTCTTGTGCACTTAAAAAAGTATGTGAGCAATAAAGCAAGGCTTGAAGGCTCTATAGCAGAAGCATATGTAGCTACCAAGTCTGTCACATTCTGCTCAATGTATCTTGATGATATCGAAACAAGATTTAATCATACAGATTATAATGCAGATCGTGAATAGGGTGACAATGAGCCGACATTGTCTATATTTAAATAAACGGTTCGACCTATTGATGTAAGAAAATTTGAATTTATGGATGTGAATGAGCTATCCAAGGTATATTTTTATGTTCTAAATAATTATGAAGAAATTGAAGATTTTATTGAGTAAGTATCATCTTACGATACTGTTTAATGGTCAAAAAAAATTTTTATGTTGGTGTAAAATTAAAAATTGTAACTTCTTACAGTGAGTACAAGAGTATACTATGTAGAGAGAATAATACTGATGTAGATGATCGACATAAGAAGAAATTTATAAAATAGTTTGGTGATCTTGTAAGTTACATTAGTGATATATTATTTATTTACTTATAAATAATATTATTTCAATCAACATAATTTTTTATTTTATGATGTAGATGAAACATAAGTATTTCAATAAAGAAGTTGGTGCAACCGATGAGTTGCATGATTTAGTTTGTGGTTCCGATCGAAGGGTTAATCACTACACATCCTGTATAATTGGAGGAATGAGATTTCATATAAGGGAGCTTGAGATGCAACGACGGACCTAGAATAGTTAAATTGCTGCAATAGGATATGAAGGAGAGAAGAGATTGATTATTATGGTGTATTGGTAGATATCATAGAACTGAAGTATGGGTCCAGTAATTCTGTATTTTTGTTTCAGTATGAATGGTGGGATATTAGCAATAAAAAGATCGGGATTCATGTCGATTCAAAATTTATTAGTGTAAATCTTGCACGAACATGGTACCAAAATGAGCTGTACATATTAGCAACTCAAGCGAAACAAGTAATATATTTGAAGGACCTAAAGTATCGAGGTAATTGGCATGTCGTACAAAAAATAACACCTAGAGGTGTATATAACATACCAACTCGATTAGAGATGGATAAAATTTTGGATTTACATGAAGAGGAAGCTTTTCAGCAAGAAGAACAACATCAGCCAAGTTTTTGGTTGATAAAGAACTTATAACGGCACCTTTGAATAGGGCTGATCTCCTGTCTAACGAAGTTGAAGCTGATTTTGTATCTAATCTAGATGAGTCGGAGGGCAACGATCAGTTCATAAATGACGATGAGATAGAAAATGATACATATATCGATTACTGTGATTCGAACGAGGATCTACACATTGAGGAAGATACGAATATTGATGAGTAGATCTTTATTCTTCGTTCAATTTTGTATTGCAATAATGGTATGTGATATAATTGTATTCATTAGAATGTTATTTGATTATTATTATTATTATTATATAATATTATATTTATTTATATCTCAATTCTTGCAGATATGGTATCAAGAGATAGACGACGATGGTCGCGTTCACAATTATCTGCAGATAGCTTGGAGGTTGAGGCATCTTCATCGATCTTCATTGCCTCACCGGCTCCAGTGTCAGAGGGTTTTGCACTGGCAGGTCCTAGTGAGCCGACTACGAGTGAGTTGGATCTCAGTGAGGCGGGTCTCAGTGAGGCTGGTCCCAGTGGTATTAATCATTACACTTTATATATAATCAAATTTGATTCTTTTATTTGAATCATACTAATATTTATTTATTGTTATTTCAGGTCAGTCTACATCAGTAATCAGGCAAGGGGAGGTCTATCGAAGAATCTTGCTTTAGAGCGTTGGAGATGTGAGCACCCGGGACAATATCTTTGGATACAGATATCAGCCGGCTACACCAAACCCATTAGGGGATGGTGTGAGCCATGGCAGACCGAGCTGGGCATTATATGCCGCAACTATGCCCCGGTGATGCTCTTCGATTGGCGTCATATTGTCCCGGCTCAAAGATAGATTTTCTACACCCACTTACAGGTAAAATAAATTATATTATGAATATTTAATTTGCATAGTATTCTTCTAATGTTTGTTATTGACAGGGTATATCTGACATCATCGATTTTGAGGATGATCGTGTGAGGCGAGCGATTGATACCCATCTATCCTTGCGCTTCAAGGATTATCGCTATTACATGCATCAGCATTGGTATCGGGTGGTGCAGGCTCATGGGCAGGAGGTAGCGCGGCTACAGCCTTACGACAGCATCACCATCGACGATTGGACTACCATATGCCGGCATTATGAGGATCCGACATATCAGGTTACACATCTAAACTTTTTTTTAGATTTTAATGACTTAGTCATTTATTCTTAAATTATATTTGTTATCTACTAATTTTATAGAGACGATGTGCTCAGAATGTGGTGAACCGAGTGAGACAAATCGTGCCGCATTATGGGGGTTCGAGATCATTTGGTCGCCACATGGAGCACATGGTACGTACTTTTTAAAATTTTAATTATGCTATATTTTTTTAATTATTTAATTTTTTTTAAATAATTCTCAAATTACAAAGAGATGCTGAGAGTGGTGAGCTTCCTGATAGGATCAATATCTACCAGCGGACCCACCAGCGACGGTCAGGAAAGTAGACGATGGGGAGCCAGGAGCTCTTTATAAGTTTTTTCAATTAATTTTTTATTCATAATTTGATCTTTATTAAAAAATTAAAATAACTCTAATTTTTATTTTCAGGATCGTATAACGACATGAGATCCCAACCTACTCCTAAGGGCTCGACCGCACCCACAAATGATGAGATCTGTGATCGGGTGCTCAGTACGAGATCCTATTATGCTAGGGGTCTAGGATATGGGATCACTGCTCCTTTATCTTCACGATCATCTAGGGCTGAGATCCATTCTACGTGCCAGGCTTGGTTAATGGAAGTGCAGAGGTAGGCTGTCGAGGATTGACAGCAGGTTGAGCAGCAAGCTCAGGAGCTGGCTATATGCATCGATCAGTATCAGTAGCTCCAGATCTAGATGATGGAGCGAATGGCACACATGGAGCAGACGATTCAGATATTGAGCCAGCAGCAGGCCGGTCCGAGCTCCGTCGAGCATTCTCCATCCCCACCGCATTCTCCACATGTTGATATGTGACGGTTTTTTGATGTATTTTTTTTTAAACTCTTGTAATTTTAATTTGATATAATGAAATAATAAAATTTATTTATCATTTTATTGTACAAATTTCTTATTCAAATTTCTTAATTTATAGAAAATATTATACGTATAACTTAAAAAAATATATCCAAATTTTAAAAAAAATAATTAGTGATGAAATTATTACCGATGAAATATTCATCATGAAAAAAATTATAAAAATGATTTAATTTTTCAAAAAATATATAATTAATAGTGATGAAAAAATTTTCATCACAAATAATTATTAGCGACATAAAATTTCATCGAAAAAATATTTATTTATGATGTAAATATTAGTCGCTAAAGTTTTTAAATTTTTATTTTTTAATTAAATAAAATTTTTGGCGAAGGAAAATTTTCATCGCTAAAAAGTTTGAAATAATAGCGATGAATAATTTTTGTCGTAAATTATTTTTTTTTATGAATCAGTTTTTTCGTTTTAAATTTTTTATGATGAAAATGTTTCGTCACAAATTATATTTATTGGTGATGAAAAAAATTTTCATTGTAAAATATTATCAATGACGGTATTTTTTGTGACAAAATTTTAGCGACGAAATTTCTGTCACTAATTATTCTTAACGATAAATTTGACTTATTAGCGATAAAAATTTTTCATAGTTAATAACTTATTTTCTTATAGTGTCCCTTTTGTAATCTGCCATGTGTTCATGATTTCTGGAAAAAAAAAACTAATATCACAGACCTTTTGCCTTCTACTGCTCTGTGACTATGATCGGTCGATCGACCGTCAGCGACCACTTAGGGCCTCCAATGAGCGGCACTGTCATCTTCTCGCTCCCGGACCGAGTAGGAAGGGGGGACCTATCACCCGACCACTTGGGGCAGGGGCCTTCCGAAAAATGAAAAAAAAAAAAGAAACCCGGCACCGTTCATCTACTCGCAGTCGCAGGACCGGCAGGACAGGCGAAGGGGGGGAGGCCTTCCGAGAAAATGAAAAGAAATCATCTCAGCTGGTAGGGGGATTTGGGGGCAGGCCGTAGGGAGGGGCCTTCTTCCGGACTCCGGCTTTCGGGAAATGAAAAGAAATAGTCTCTGGCGGACCGGTGGCCCGGCGCGCCGAGCGAAGGGGGGGTGCCGAAAAAGAAAAAAAAAATAAAGAAACTTACCGGTGGAGGCAGGGGGGGTGGACCGATCACTGATGGAGGAGTGGAGCCATGGTGGTCCTGGACCTCCTCACCTCTTGGTGGTCTTGCCTTGCCGGGCCGGAGAGATCGGGACGGGTGGAGCGTGGAGGCGGGACCGGGATGCCGGGATGCGGTCACTGGTGGAGCATGGAGGCGGGATCGGGATGTCGGAGGTGGAGGCGGAGGCGTGGAGGCAGAGGCGGGATTGGGACGCCACCACGCCGGGATGTGGGCGAGCGGGGGCCTTCTGGGAGCGGGGGCCTAAGGCAAGGACTTCGGTGGCCTTGCCCTTCAGCCACCCCTACATACCTGGTTAGAAGCCTAGGCTCAATGCCGGCCTTAGTAGTTATCTGCAGAAGCAGGAATAACTCTTTCAACGAGATCAAATAAGCATACAAGCATTTAAATAAGGCAATACCTTGGGAGAATTCCATTCCATCCATGGCTCAAGGAAGGCATAAGAAAAGTGGAAAGCAACAAAGATGAGCCGCAGTCAAGGCCTTCCGCTGATGTAGATGCCCACTCAAGGAATTTGCCTTCACCCTGTGCGTCGTCGTTCATTCGCAGAGCCACCTTTTTTCATGATGGTTGCATATTTCTCTAGATTCTCACGTACGTGGTTTAATGTTATTGCCTGTGAATCAGGTTGGTGATATTGGTTTGGCTAATATAAAGTTAGGAGAATATGTTAGCACGTAGGAGGCCAGATTGAGATGCGACAGATGAACTTCGGTTTACGAGAGATGGATTTTTACGACTATCACAAGGCATGTTTCGTCCAACGGTCTCGATCATGGACTGGTCTGTGACCAGTTTGCAGGGGACTTCACACATGTTCAATGCAATTGTATATTCCCACATATTCAAATATGCTTGTATATTGTGCGAGATGTAGTGCTATACCTTCAAATGAGTACTCTAGTAACTTGCTATTGCTGGTTGGTAAAGTGGGTTGGGGAGAGGGAGAATAATTATCTAATCTAGCCATCTAGCTTTCAATCGGTTCTAATATAAGACTGTAGTGCTACATTGCAAGCACGGGCAATAATTGTAGAGGCCCATCATATTTTGGCTTAGTCCAGCTTGGATGGGCCTGAACCGGCCGACTAAGCCGCCTTGCATGCGTTGGCGCATGCAATTAGGGGAGGACTCCCAATAGAAGTCTTCATTCTTCCTGAGTCCAGCACAAAAAGGGATTCTAGGGCTCCCTGGAGCTCTAGATCCCAACTATAAATTTCCTTCCTCTCTCTAAGTAACTTACTCCTCATCGCTAACCCGCTGTCGGTGGAATCTCTCAGATCCATCTTGCTTTTCTATTGATTATGCTTGGTGATTCATCATTGATTAACCATCAGAATGAGGTAACTCACCCCCAATCTCTCTTTTATGCCTATCTTAGGGTTCCTACACCATTGTCAAGGCCTAATTGCCATCGATGAGTCATTGGAATCGATGAAAACCCAATGCCCTATCCGGTATTTTCTTTTCCCTATTTCTTTCTTCTTTTCTTATTTTATCATGCCGGCTATCATTGTTGGGACATTGCTATGCTTTAGGTTGTCGAGGGCCGGAGATGTGGTTGCTACTACCACAATAGGTTGCCACTGGGGAATGGCCAACCCTTGAGCCTCTTTGCCTTCTATATATTTTCCATAAAGAAGAAGAACAAAACAAGAAACAAAAAAAAAGAGAAGGAAAAAAATTCTTCTCTCTCTCTTCTTCAACCTTTTACTCTCTCTACATGTTTAGTGGGCTAGTAGTGGTTCCAAAGATATTTTGTGGGTTTGGATAGGAGGGTTTTGCTAAATGGATACTATCACTATAAGAATATACGTTGGTAGCGATGGTAAGACAGCCGTCGCTAATAGTGATATTTATCAATTAAAAATTATGATTGAGAAGAAAACCGTTGTTAAAGAGTTGAACATCTAATAGCAATGGAACTTTTGTTTATTAGTGATTGCTTAAATTTTAAATATTTATTTTATTAATATAAATTATTATTAGCAACGGCTTTAGCGATACAGCTTTAGCTGTCACTAATACAAAGCCCTAAAATCACCCCCATTCCTGATCAATTTTTTTCTACTGTGCCCTGCATCCCCATTCTTCCCCCACCTCTGGTCCACCAGCTTCTGCCGCTGCACTGTTGGAGCCCCCATCCCTACGCCCCAGTCCATGTGCCGCCATCCTGGCATTGGATCTGCCGTCTCCATACCAGATCTGATGTCCCCACACCCCCGCCTCCCCTTCTTCCCTGCCTCTCCCGTTCTTCCCCCGTCGTGTAGCCAAAAGCCTGCCTGAGGCCCATCCTCGGGCCCCAATCCTCGTGCCACCGTCACCGCACCGAATCTGCCATCCCCATATCGGATGCACCATCCCCATGCAGGATCTTCCATTCTCCATGCTGGATCCGCCATCCTTCGCATTGGATCCACCGTCCCTCATTCGATCCGCCATCCCACATCCTCGCCGTCCTTCGTTCCCTCCTCTTCTTTCCATTCATGGGTATTAATAACAGCGATGATGATGGCGATGGAGCTGTCATCACACGCCGTTCCCTTCTCTTCAAAATTTTTTTATTTGAATTAAAGTTTATGATGTTTATTTAAATTAATGATGTTTGAATTTAATTTATACATGGGATGTGCATCCTGGCCCTCCCCATTTACAATGCTACTCTGTATTTTGAAACCCTTGAAGTGGGATTTGCCTGGATACTCTGCTGGGATGGTAGGGGGTACTGTCTTCGCAGACGTGTCAACTCGGCCCATCGACATGGGATGCATGACTCGACTACCTTGGGCAACAGTCCTTGATGCGCGGGTCGCACAGCCCGATTGTCCTGTGGTCGAAGCTTGCATGTATGGGATGCTCGTCCCAGCCCTCCTCATTTGCAATGTTGCTCGATACTTTAGTAGGATGCACTTATTATATAAGCCTTTTGAAATGATAAAATATTATTTAGCAATTATCTTATATTTATATATACAGAATCTTTAGGTAGCATACTATAGACCGTAGCTGGATAGACTGTCGAGTAGTCGACGAAGTGATTTCTACTGAATATAGAGAGGATGTATAGTACTTCTATGATTTTACTTTTGAAAATGTGGCACTCTTACATCAGGAATGGGCTCGTTACCCTTGTAAGAGATGCGGCAATAGAAAAATGCTTGATAGGGATACAATGACTATCCATTTATATGGGAGTGAATTTATGTCCAACTATAAGCATTGGTACCTGTATGGGAAGATATAGGAGACAATTGTAAGAGTTTGAAATGAGCAAGATAGGGACACAGATAGAATAGTAGACATGATTATGGATGCGATTAGTCCTAAATTTAACTGGAATGAGAAGGATGATCTAGAAACTAGCAGCAGCGATTTCTATTGTATGCTAATAAATGCTGATGAGCCACTATGGTCAAGATATGAAACATACACTGTATTATTAGCTGTGTCAGAATTGTTGAACTGAAAGGTCGAGTTTAATATGACGGTCAATTGTTATAATAGGATGGTAGCAATCATAAAAAAAATACTATTGAAGGATGAGAAGCTTGTTGGGAGATTTTATGCTTCAAAGAAAATGGTGAAAGGATTAGGTAAGAGATATGAGAAGATAGATGCATGTCGTGATGATTATATGCTTTTCTATAAGGAGGACCAACTGAAGAGCTCATGTGATGTATGCGGTGAAAGTCGATTTAAGCCAAAGTAAGAGGATGGGAATCAAAAGGACATATAATATAAGATTCTTTGATACCTTCCCTTCACTCCTAGGCTTCAGAGACTTTACGTATCCAAGAGTACTATCGAACCAATGAGATGGCATAAAGAAAAATTTGTAGGCACTCTGATACGATGAGTCATCCATCAGATAGTGAGGTATGGAAGAAATTTGATACTTGTCATCTTTTATTTACTCAGGAATCATACAATGTTCAACTAGGTCTATCTACTGATGGATTTACACCATTCAGTCATGCAGCGGCTTCTTATTCATATTGGGCAGTCTTTATTACTCTATATAATCTACTGTCTGAGATGTACATAAAAGAACATAATATCTTTTTTACGTTGGTCATTCTTGGACCACAACACCCTGGTAGAAGCATCGATGTATATTTAAGGCCTCTTATTGATGAGCTAAAATTTTTATAGTCCGATGGCATACGTACTTTTGATGTATCGAAGAAGTAAAATTTTGTAATAAAGGCTGTATTGATGTGGACCATTAGCGATTTTTCTGCTTATGGGATGCTGTCAGAATGGAGCACTTATGGAAAGCTAGCATGTTCCTATTGCATGAAGAATACAAAAGTATTTTAATCTAAGCATGATCATAATCCTGCTGGTTCGATTGTCATTATCAATTTCTCTACGAGCATCATTCTTTTCAAAAGTAGTGGAATAATTTTAGGAGGAATAAGATAGAAGGACTGTGCACCCCCACAACTCAGTGGTATAAAAATATTTCAGAGGGTATCCCAACTAGACGAAGTTCTGTTTGGCATACTATTTGACAAGCAGAATTCTCGAGGGTTCGATAGAACTCATAAATAGGGGAAGCATAGCATCTTTTGAGAATTGCTGTATTAGTCTACCAATTTGATCTGTTATAACTTTGACGTCATGCATATTGAGAAGAATATATTCGATAATATTTTCTATATTATTATGGATGTCAAGGGTAAGATGAAGTACAATATCAAGGCCTAAGTAGATATGACGAACATATATAAGTATTCTCTATTAGAGCTGGTTGAGGTGTCACCAAAAAAATTTCTGAAGCCAAAAGCATCTTATACCTTAACGAGAGAGCAGTTGAAGGATATATATGAATGATATAAAAATCTTAAATTTTTAGATGATTATATAAGTAGTCTAGCTTGATACGTTAATGTCAAAGATTGTAGGTTCTATAGGCTAAAGTGCCATGACTGCCATATTTTCATGCAATGATTAATCTCATTGGTTTGGCATGATTTTCTTCCCAACCCGATGTGGAGTTCTTTGATCGAGCTTAGTCTTTTCTTCAAAGATATATGTGCTATCGAACTATCCACCGACCATATCCAATCTTGAGACTAGCAGTGTAGAGACCATATGCAAGTTGGAGAAGATATTCTCTCCTAGCTTCTTCAACTCTATGGAGCACCTCATGATTCATCTGGCATATGAAGCTAGGGTGGGGGAATCAGTGCAGTATAGGTAGATGTATCCCTTTGAAAGATACATGCATAATCTCAAAAAGAAAATAAAAAATAAGGTAGAGTCATAGGTTCTATTATAGAGGCATACATAATTGAAGAAATTTTTAATTTCAGTTGATACTACTTTAACCCTAGTATGCAGACAAAGCTGACTCATGTGGGTTAAAATGATGATGGTGGTGATGAGGGATCAGAGTGGAAGATCTCAATATATACTTATCCCACTCGTGAATTTGAGCACGAGTTCATCATGTGTTAACTAATATTGAAATTCGACAGTTAGAGATATACGTTTTGCTAAACTGTGAGGAGGTTGACCCATATATTGAGTAAGTGTCTATCACAATCCTAACTCTTCAATCACTTATTATAGTATACTTATCCTAGTAAGTCAAAGGTATTCAATTTAAATTTTTAAATTTATATTCCAATTATTAATATATGCTTGCTCCTAATTGTGGGGTACTATCGATTCGAGACTCTTCAGGATGAGGGGAGATTGATCGTCGGATCTTTGAGGAGGTGGCCACACGTAGGCTTCGGGATGGGCTATACAATCTTAGGCAGTCCGTCATAAAGTTCTTCAGTTTCGAGTCACCATCAGATTGAAAGTCTTTCATAGATCACTGGATGTGAGGGGACATATGGGAGGCCTTTTATGACCAGTGGAGCAGTCAGGACTATTCGAGCCGATGGCAGAGGGTCCAATAGAATTGGATAGCCCAGCAGGATTTGATCAAGCACATCGACAGCTCCGTTGGGATACATGTTATAGCAAATAGATTGGTAAAAATTCTGAACTTATATTAATCTCATATTTAGTTGATCATATGTATATTTTTATTAACTTAATTTTATTACTTGCTTATTGTAGACACGACAGCTAGGTCATGTACTAGGATAGCTGTAGTTGTGAAGGGCCACACATCAGTCTAGGAGGATTAGTGATTACTTAGATTTATGTTCAGACAAATTATGGTAATTTAAAATATTGTTTATTAAGTTTTTATATATACTAATATGTATGATAGCATTAATGAATTTCTAAACTGTATAGACAGATTATGCGGAGTACGTCATAGCACGGTACAGTGAGGACCCATCCTTTCAGCCCCTTCTTGATCTCGAAGGATGGCTCAGGGCCACCGAAGGGGTGAGTAGGAGTCAGATCATAAGGTTTGGGCATAGCTTCGACCCTCTAACAGCTCGCTGGTCTTCGACATCCTCCTCTTAAGCCTCGACAATCCAGATGTGGGGTGATGTATATGTCGAGGAGGTCGTGCAGAGGTATTTTTGCCAGCGACCTTAGAGCTTTTAGAACGCCGTTCACGAGACTGTTATTGAGATTCTCCAAGATCTGTATCTGTGCGATCAACTGAGCTCATTGTCACAGCCATCACAACAGATAAATGAAACAATATTAATATTTTTTTTACTTATTTTAAATTATTATATTTAGAAGCTTCACATAATTAGTCTTGAGTCAGACAAAGGAGATCTAGGTGTCAAAAGTCAATCTATCCATCCAATGGATGGATCGGAGGTGTAGATATATCCATATCATCGAATGAGATGTGTGAAAATAATTCGTTCAAGAATCAGAGGAGTATATCAAAATATATCCCTCCGTGCCGATTTAGGCTTCAAGCGAGAGGAAGGAGTATCCAATGGGTCAAAATTTAATCTAATCATTGGATGGATGGATCGGAGGTGTCTATAGTTCCGTAACATCGAATGAAATGTGTATGAACAATCTATTCGAGAATCGAAGGAGTATATCAAAATATATCCTTCTGTGCCGGTTTAGGCTTTAAGCGGGAGGAAGGGGATATTCAGAAGGTCAAATTTCAATCTAACCATCCGATGGATTGGTTGGGGATGTCTATAGCTTCATATCATTAAATGAAATGTATAGAAATAATCCATTTAAGAATCAAAGGAGTATATCAAAATATAACCTTCCGTAAAAATTTAGGCTTGAGGTGCAACAATTATCTTAGTTTTATGGTTTCAATTAATTTAGTTCTCAATTTATTAATAATATTTTATTTTTTTTGTTATAAGATGTTAGGATATTCGGCTCTCATCCACCTGCTACTACAGATGACGTACAGGAAGAGGAGGATCATCATTGATTTTTTTTAGTTTTGATGTAATATATTTAATTTTAATATTTGAACAATGTTATCTTGTATAATTGGATAATTTATATTTTTTAAATAATATTGATTCTTTATTTATGATGGTGATAGTTAATTGTTAGTTGTTATAATATATATATATTGGTTGCTAATTTAATTATATCAAGTTTTAATAAATACATTTCTTATATTTTTTTAAAAAAAATATTTATTAGCGATAGCTATTTTCATCGCTAATACCATCGTTAAAATTTAGTAACAGCTGCAACTTATTAATGACCACTGAAGCCATTACTAATATATTTTTAAATTTTTTAATTTAAATTAAAAAATAATTTAAAAATTATTATAAGCGACATACTTGCCATTGCTAATACTTTATTAGCGATGGTTTTTTGCTGTCGCTAATAATGATCTTCAGCATCCAACTTTTTTTTCATGGGTTGTTGGCGACGGTATTCCATCGCTAATAGTATCAGCAATAGCTTTTTGATAATTATCGACAACATTTAGCTGCCTTTAATAAGTAATTTTCTTATAGTGTATTAGGGTTCAGGACAAGTTGGATCTTCAAAAAAATCCACCCGACCACCATCCCTAATCATAAGTCCCAAGATCACAATAAAAAAGGCCCTAACTGCTACAAAAACAATTGTTGCTATTGCTAAACTAAAATAGATCTTAATGAACACAAAGGGATGGAATGAAATAGCATTTTCTTTGGATGTTTCAGATACCAACTAATAGTATGGAAATGAATGAATCTGTACGCCATCTTTTTAGAAAACACTATCCTATGTATTAGAATTAGCAACATGTATGATACAACTAAGAATATTCTAAAAGACTGATATCTTTTTCAGTGAAAGGGAAATAAAAATATATGTTAGTAGTAATCTCATTCCTTAAAGCCTAATCCTATGTTTGGTTGGAGACATGAGAGGTGGATGGATAGAGTTGGAAAGATGGATGGCTTCCATCTACCATTTTGATTCAAAAAATTATAGAAAGATGGATGAAAAGGAGGGCTTTTCCATCCATCCTGGCCCACTAATTTGCATTCTCCTAAATTAGAAGAATGTGAAGAAGGATGGATGGAGCATGATCAATATGCCAATATGACATAAAAAATATTAAAATTTTTATTATTTAATATTTGATATTTTTTATATTTTTTTTAAAAAATAATTAATTATGAAGACTTAATAAAAAACCAACCAGCAATAATCCCTCAACACGTGTAGATGAAACTCAATTTCAAATTTAAGTATGTTACGTATATGACATGTAAAGATACACGGATGCTTGGTAGGGATCCAATAGATAAAAAAAAAAAAAAAAAAAGAAAAGCAAGCCAACCAACCAGAAGTTACTTTTTGGGGACCCAGCGGCTTGGAGAAGATTTGAATGTGGCCTGGGCGGTTCAAATAAAATTCAAACGCAAATGGGCGTGCTAATTTCACATGCGAGTGTGGGTCTGAGTTAGGCATTCACATGGGAGCTGGCGCGCGGAAGTGGGCCCGAGGAGCAGTTCGGTCTTCACAGCAGGCGGGTCCTTGGATGCGGGGAAGTGGGTTTTGAATGCGGCTTAAGCGCATGGCCTGAGACGCATGATGCAACACGAAAATAGAACGCGGCAGGGAGTCACTTTCCGTGAGAGACACAAAGATTGGGTACGGCCAAAAATTAGGGGCTAGGAAAGCTATAAAAAGACCCTAGGCACGTAAGAGAAAAATCATCCAAAGGAGGAGACAGCACACAAAGAAAACAGCATAGCTTAAGATTTTGGATTACCTTCCAAGAAAGAGATGCTTAGAAGAAAGAGCTTTGTTCCTGCACTATTACCACACCTACACCATCTTAAGGATCAGATCCAAAAAGGATGAAAAAGAGGAAGTCCAGCATACTTAGAGGAGTTTAAAGAAAGAAAGAGAGTTTATCAACTATCTTCCTGACGAGGCTGCACCAATCAACTCTAAATCTTTATTACAGTTTTTCTTTATTTTATTTACTTATTATTTTAAATTTTTTATAATTAAATTCTGAATTTAATTAATGCAAAAGTTATTTTTATGCACTTTAAATTTTTATTTTTTACTTTTATTGCAAGTAGAAGCTAAGATCTAGATGGTAGATTTTGGAATCAAGTTTGTATTTTGCACATTTAATTTTTATTTTCTGATTTTAATTACTTTCTTAATTTTTTTTATAAAATCAAAATTTTCAAATCAGCACTGTCTTCTTTATGAAATTAAGGGTGGCAATCGGATCAGGTCGGATCATAAACGGATCGGATCAAATATGGGTCGGATAAAAAAATATCAAATCTGAACCCGATCTGTTTATTAAGTAGGTTAAATTTTCAAACTTGAATCTGACCCATTTAATAAATAGGTCACCCGACCCGATCTATTTAACATATTTATTAAACAGTTATCATGTTTATCCGACCTGACCTAATTCGTTTAATCCGTTTATCATTTAACCTATTTATTAAATAGTTAACCTGTTTAACCAACTCGACTTAATCCATTTAATCTGTTTATCATTTAACCTGTTTAACAGATGAACAACCTATTTAATCGATCCGATCCAATCTATTTAATCTATTTTTAAATAAGAAAAATATCACAATTCACAAACAACCAGCATGTTTAATTCAAGACAAAATATACCATTTCAAACTGGAATATATTATCCTTAAAGAAGAACAAATGCTGCCACTATTTAACATATGATCACTTTAAATAACATAAGTATGGGGAGAAAACCTGCTCAAGAATTAAAAAAAAAAAAGCTTGCCAACCAAATAAGTAATCACAGTATTTTTAAGTCCAATATTATATCATGAATGAAAGTATGAAACTTGCAATATCCTATTGTAGAATATAAAATACATATATTAAAATATTAAATTAACATGTTACTGTAAATAACATCAGAATTCAGAACATATTCTCAAATTACAACCCAGTGATGACAAAGAAGATAGCAACGCTGCAACAGTAATACATATAGAAGATTCAAATAGGATACAACACTAACTCTAAACCAAATTCCATCATCAACAATATATTCAAATTAAATCGATAGCAGCGGCCTAAGAGCCTAGCTTTTATGAGTTTCAGCAATTAATTGGAGAGGCCCGGGGCTCATGTTGCCGATCATCATAGTTCATAGAAGCTCGGGGATGATTTCTTAGAAAGAACTCATCCTGGCTCCTGCATGAAAAATTTATATTTTAGCAATATTCAATTAAGTACAAAATATTGATAGAAAAAAAATGAAGGATACAAACATGTGGTACAACTTCAAACATATGAATTTGCTAATCTAGATTCTCATCCATCTCAAGAATGATAATAAAGTTGCTGCATCTGAAAAATATCAGAATAGCAAAGAATGGAAAAAAAAGATCCATGCATATCTAGAAAAAGAAGATGAGGCTCAGATTTGATAAAGTGATAATTAATCCACAGCTAAATCAAAACGACTACAATCAGTTGCCTATAGAAGAAGACCATCCAAGATTGTTGTCGCTAGAAATAATTGAGTCATCAAACATATATCTAAAAATTATCATAGCCTCCACAATACATATGCATGTCCAAAAACATGAACAATGCCATCCAAAAAAGAATGCATAACCATGAAACAACCTGTTTAACCGATCCAAACCAACCTGTTTAATCTGTTTTTAAATAAGATAAATATCATAATTCACAAATAGCCAGCACGTTCAATTCAAAACAAAATATACCATTTCAAACTGAAAGTCTAGAAACATATTATCCTTAAAGGAGAACAAATGTTGCCACTATTTAACATATGATCACTTTAAATAACATAAAGCATGAGGAGAAAACCTGCTCAATTAAAAAAAAAAAAGCTTGAATAGCCAAGCAAGTAATCACAGTATTTTTAATTCCAATCTCATATCATGCATGAAAGTATGAAATATGCAATATCATATAAGAGAACATAAAATACACGTATCAAAATATTAAGTTAACATGTTACTATAAATAACATCAGAATTCAAAATATATTCTCAAATTACAATCCAGTGATGACAAAAAAGATAGCAACACTGCAACAGTAACACACATAGAAGATTCAAATAGGATACAATATTAACTCTAAGCCAATCCCATCACCAACAATATATTCAAATTAAATAGATAGTAACAGCTTAAAAGCTAAGATTTTATGAGTTTTAGTAATTAACTGGAGAGGCTCAGATATGATAATTAATTTATAGCTAAATTAAAATGACTACAATCGGTTGCCTATATAAGAAAGCCATCCAAGATTGTTGCTGCTAGAATTAGTTGAGTCATCAAATATATATCCAAAAATTATCATAGCCTCCACATACAAACTTTGAAACAATCTCAAAATTACTTAAAACCCAAACAAGTACCTAAAATTTCAAACAAAGACAGCATAACAACATCCATTGTTCTTAGTCAAACAAAAATCAAAAGAAGTTTTCAACAAAACATAATATAACAAGATAATATGTCTGAAAAATATGAACAATACAATCCAAAAAAGAATGCATAACCATGATTCATCTCATTATGGGTTGGGATCAATATTGGTCGAGCCTTGAGTTGATTGGACTTTATTGATGGAACTGGAGTTCATGACATCTTCTACAATCTCATCTAACTCGGGTTCCAAAATATCTATATTGAAAGATTACAATAGTTAATAATAAACTCATTCAAAAAATATAATAGTGATATAATGATTAAATTATATACCTTTCTTTCCAAATATCCAATCTCGAGTGCAAATCATGGTTTCAGCGACATTTGATTTAAGTGAACTATGATATTTATCAAGTACCCACCCACTAATACTAAAAACAGATTCAGAGGCAACTGTAGATATTGGAATAGTTAAAATATTACGTGCGATGAAAGAAAGATGAAAATATTGAAAATGATTTGCTTTTCAAAATTCATGGATGTCTAAATTAGATTTCTTATCAACTCTTGGCTCATCTAAGTATAATTCTAATTTAGACTTCTATGCAGTAGTCACAAATTTAAAGCTTTCAAATGTATCAAAATTCAACAACATTATAAAAATAAAATAAGTTATTTATTAGAACTAGTATCATATACAAGATAATAAATTTATTTTGATAAATAAAAATTTATGTTACCTTAAAAACATCTACTTTTCTATATGGCTCAGAAGTCTCACAAGAAGTACCACTATCAATGTCTGCATCAGTTGATGTACCAACAGCTAGAGTTTTAGAAGAAAAAACTATATACCGATTGAAGAGAGAAAACATGCAATCATGAATACGGACAGTCTCAATACAGCCATATCCATATAATTTTCTATAACAATACTTTACAAAATGAAATTTATCCCGAGGATCCAAAATAACTGCCACGGCCAAGATTAAACAAAGGTCTGACCAATATTTTTTAAGTTTTCTATACATTTGTCCTGCCATTCGTTGTATTGAAGCATCTACACTCTCCATCTCTTATCTTAAAGTGAGCTTAATCAAAAAAATATGAGGAAAGTATAAATTTGCTGTAGTATACTTAACTCTAGAAAATATAAGAGTATCATCATAGAATACACTCAACAACTTATTAATCTTTACAATTTTGTCCCACTCTTCTTCAGATGGATATAGTGCTTGTAATTGGAGTCATTTAATTTCAAATAAGAAAAAGCACATCGATAAGCAAGAGCACTATCTAGCATCAAATAAGTTGAATTCTATCTTGTGGGAACATCTTGCCTTAAACCTTTTCTACTTTTCAAAGATATTTATCTAACATATTCTAAAAATTTTTGTTTTTGAACTTGTGAACCTCTCATATATTTAACACTTTCATGAACCTTATAAATAGATTCATTTATCTCTTTTAATCTCTCTTATATAATTAAATTAAGAATATGAGCACAACATCGAACATGAAAAAACTCATCATTTGAGTAAAGTGCATTTTTCAAATTGAGTTGGATCTTTAACATATCAACAAAAATATCATTTACTGATATATTATCCAACGTCATACAAAATAACTATTTTTCAATCCCCTAATCAATTAACAAACCATAGATCATTTCACACAAAGATATGCCATTGTATGGAGGAGGCATAAAATGAAAGTTAAGAATTTTCTTTTGTAACATCCATTTTTCATTAGTAAAATGGGTGGTTAAACATAAATATCCATCAGTGATAATAGAAGTCCGCAAATCTGAAGTCAAGCTTATCCCAGTAGGAATTGAGTGTAGCCATAATAACAACTTTTCTTTTTCTTTTTTATACAATTTCAGCATATCTGTCTTAACAGTATTCTTTAATACTAACTTAATATCCTCACAAATATAAGCAAATAAGGATCTAATACCTTCATACTCAACAAATTGAAATGGTAGATCATACTTAATAATTGCATATGTCAACAATTCACAAAATTTTTTTGGATTAAATTTACTAGACTGCATTGATATGGATCCTTGAGATTGTGATAAAATCATCTACCCCATATCATGATTCTTCTTACAATTCTCTATATGCCGTTTCAAATTTTCAATCCCAACCTTACCACCAAATTGCTATTCCATGCCACATTTGATGCATTTATATTTTTTTATTACTTTATTTATTTGAAAAAATTGATAAACCAATGAAGTTAACTTTCTTTTACGTTTACCAGTGGAATTACCAATTGTAGCTATATTTGAAGCTATAGGTATCGATTCATTGGGACCATCATCATCACTTTCTAGATCTAAATTGATGATAAGTCTTTATCCATCTATATCATATAATGAAAGCTTATATTAATCATAAAAAGAATTAAAAATAGTTATAATATTAAAGAAAGGAAGAGGAAGAGGAGGCTCAAATTTAGTATTTCATCAACAACTAAATCAAAACAACAATAATCGATTGTCTATAGAAGAAGGCCATCCAAGATTATTATTGCTGTTAGAAACAGTTGAATCAACAAAAAGATATTTCAAAATCATCATAGCCTCTCTACACAAACCTTAAAACAAACCTCTGCACATAGGCCATACTATACACTTTGACATTCAGCATAAAAAATAGAAATAAAAAAAAATTCAAAACATCAGAAAATCAGCACCTTATATCCTGAATTACAGCATCAGAAAATAAAGTAGCAAAGCTTTAAATATGCCCTAATATAAATTTTGGAATATACCAGCAAATCAATGTATAAATGAGACAATATATAAATGAGACATGCAAGATAATATTTTTATTAAATAAATCGCAAGAGAACAATGATCGTTTGAGACCCAGATCGAACATCAATAGGTATATGCCATTGAACCTATAAATTGAAGCAAAATCAAGAAGAAAAAAAGAATTGACTACTAAAAAAAACTAAAATCTCTAATTTAAACTAGCTGAACAAAGAGAATTTTAAATAATAGATCAGATCACTATGAGATCCCAAAAATCCTAACATAAATCCAAAAAAAAACCAACAAATCGATGTATAAATGAGATAATATATAAATGAGACATGCAAGATAATATTTATTAAATAAATCATAGGAGAATAATGATCATCTGAGAGCCAGATCGAACATCAATAAGTTAATGTCATTGAACCCATAAATCGAAGCAAAATTAAGAAGAAAAAAAGAAATGACTACTAAAAAGAACTAAAACCTCTAATTTAAACTAGCTGAATGAAGAAAATTCCAAATAATAGACCAGATTGCTATGAAATTCTAGAAATCCTAATATAAATCTAAGAAAAAATCCAACCTAAGAACAATCATCGGATCTAGATCGAACACCAATCCTAGAGATCGGAGGGGAATACCTAAGCTTTGGACCAGCGGAATCTCGTGATTCCTCCGAGTTTGTCGTTGTCGTGATGTCGCACATCACGACGGCTAAAGATGGAGGCCAAATCCTGACCAATGCTCTCGTGAGGAGAGATCGAGGAGAAACAGCATCTAAGGGAGGAGGTTGAGGAGGAGGAGGAGAAGAATACTTAAGCTTTGGACCAGCGGAATCTCACGATTCCTTCGAGTTCCCTTCAGCACAGCCATGAACGGAGAGGAGCTAGTAGTAGACGGCCATCTATTGCCAACGGTGGGGAAGACAATGGGGGATCCTCGATCGAGAGGAGGGATGGGATGGGAAACCCTAGAGGAGGGAAGGCGAATAGCTATCAAAGTGGAATCAGTTGAATGGCAAACGAGTGGAGTGGATGACCGAACGAGTAAAAAGTAAAAATTAAAACACTCAATTTATCCTAAGGCGGTAAGGCCTAAGGAGTAAAAGGTATAACGGATTAAACGGGTTATAAGCCAACCTGACCCGATCCGATTCGATCCATTTATTAAACGGGTTAAATGGGTCAGTCGTTTGAAACTTGAATCCGACCCAATTATTAAATGGGTTAAACAGGTCGACCCATTTGCGACCCAACCCCATTTAATCCAAATCCAAACCTATTTAACATAGGTCGAATGCGAGTCGGATTGATGGGTCGGATCGATTTTTGCCATCCCTATATGGAATCGACTCGATTTACTACTTTCTATATATTTTTAATATTTTTAAAAATCAGCTTTAAACTGATAATCACGTGCGGTGTCCTAATGACAACATTGTGAAATATCAAGTTTTTAGCATCGTTGCTGGAGAAGGCACGAACACTAAGATTTTTGATTTCTTTGATTTTTTGTAAATATATCTTTCTAACTTTTCTTATTTTTCTTATAGAAAAAAAAAGAAAAGAAAGAAAGCTTTCAATTTCGCTTGGTGAGATCAATCCTAACCCTAAATTTTTTTTTTTTAGTATTAGTTACTTTCTTTTCAAATTAACTTAAAAATAATCTACTTAAACCTAATCAAAACTTCATGACAAGAGTAAAAACTCTAATTGCTTAGAGCATTCATCATTTAGATTTATTTATTTTTTTGATGTTTGCTGGAGACAAGGTGAGCCTCTGAAGTTTAATTAGTTTTGTGCATCTAATTTAATTGCATAGAACTCTTTGTTTGAAATTGATTGTGCATAATCATCTTAAATCAACTTAAGAGCAATACTCATTAATAAGATAAGGTGAAAATTTCATCACCCTTTCTTAGCCTAAAAATAATCAACCAACATCCCTCATTAACCTAAGCCTAATTAAAACTAATTAGATGTCTGCTCCTAAGGAACTCGAGCTCAATAGGACAAGTGACCTTGAAAGTTGAATCGGATCGGCCTAGTTGATTAGTTAGTATCTAGAAAAGTGGTTCAGAGACTACATCCTGACGGAAAGTGATTGTTTAATTAGTTTCGTTCGCTGATCTAGCCAACATAGTTGATGTCTAAGAAAAGTAATGGGGAAACCCCCACCAATCTTATATTTATTTGACCAGTTGGTTGGTTAGGTTCACACTTAGAGTGCTTGAAGGTATACTTGAAACAGTTAGGAGCTATCTAGATTTAGGATAACTTCAGGATAGAGAGTCCACTTTATGCTAACTTGATTGCAATTAATATCTAACCATAACTAATTCTTCTCATCTATCGTCTTTAGGTCTGGAACTCTCTTAGGATTCTTATCTTTAGAACTTCTCTCTTTTTTTCTTTTTTCTTCTTCTTCCTGTCTCTTTCTTTCTTTTAAAAGAAAATATGAAACCCACACATTAGGGCTTGCACTGGTACATACACGGTAGGAGATCTCTTTTTTCTGACCTAGTTGAACTTAATCCTGAAATTGAACGGCTGATCTACATTAAATCTGATAATCACATGACTAAAAATCCTGAAAAATCATCCAGACAAATGAAGAAATACTTTATTTCTTCCACCTATAACCCATCGACTTGTATCCACTTACCTGATATTTCTGTAAGCCATTATGATATCAAGTTGACCACAATCCAGATGCTCCCATCTTTCTATGGGAACATCAATGAAGATCCTTATAAGTATCTAGATGAGTTCTTAAAAATTTGTTCCATGGTGAAGATCCAAAATTTTACTGATGATGCATTTAGATTGATCTTATTTTTTTTTTCACTAAAGAACAAAGCCAAGCACTGGCTTGGCATAATAAGAAGATCAATCTAAACTTGGGTTGAAATGCAACATGAGTTTCTTAAGAAATTCTATCTCGTAGGTCGAACCAACACCATGAGGTGAGCCATCACTGGATTTACTCAGCTTCTAGGAGAACAAATTCATGAGTCATGAGAGAGACTTAAGGAACTTCTTACAAAATACCCATGCCATGGTCTATCTAAGTGGCAAATTGTTCTAGCTTTCTATGAGGGTTTAGGAGACTAATATAAACAGATGGTGGATGCATCTTGTGGAGGTGCATTCATGTACAAGAGTGAGGATGAAGCCTATTCCTTGTTGAAAATCTTGAGTGAAATCTCGATCAATCATGTTTCATTATCTTCCTATAAAAGGTCCATTCCTTACCAAAAGTAGATAATCTATGAGATTAAATATTTAGACTCTAGTTCTAAGGCTAACTTGAATCTAATAGCTCAGAAATTAAATAAAATCGATCTTCTTGCCTAGAAGTTAGATCAAGTCCTAGCCCTAAGTCAATAATCTCCTGCATAATACACATTACCTTTTAATTATCAAAAAATTTATTCTATCTGTGTTAGTCTAGCATATCATATGAGTGAATATTCCATGACTGCACAGTTTTTATCTTTCATCTAAGAACAAGTCCAACCTGCACAATGCTACTCTAAGCCAGTTAATAATCCATTCTCGAATACATAAAATCCAGATTGGAGGAACCACTTTAATATTTTTTAGAAATTCCAATAGATTCAGGCTCAGACCCAAATTTCTCCTATGTAAAACTTTTAAAATAGGCCCCAATACTAAAACTATGCCTATAATAGAGATCAGTTTAATTAGTTTATCCAACTACCATATCACAATCAGCCATCATACCTATCTCAACAGATCAATCTAGCTGATGATAGGTTTAATCAACTTCAACAATTGATTATGACCCAACAGTAATCCATCACCAAGCTAGAAGTACAAATTGGATAGTTAGCTGAGTCCACCATAAGAAAAGAATCAGATCAATTATCGAGCCAATAGATAGTAAATTTCATGAACAACGCACCCAATGTCCACCAACCACTTGGACCTAGTCATCCATCTAATGTCCTACCTAAGAATCTCCAATTTGAGAATGCCAAAGCAATTTCTGAGCTTAGTAGTGTAGGATTCTTAAGGACCCATATCAAGACCAAATGAGAGAGGTTAGTACTGATGCTAGCCAAAATTTAAACTTAGAAGAAGAGGTTAATACTGAAATTAATCACATAGAAGAATCTGAGTCTGAAACTGATACTAATACTGGTTCCAATTTGAGTGAGAGAGATAAAGAGAAGAAGAGAGCAGATGAGTTATCTGAGATATATAAATCTAGAGTATCGTTCTCTTCAGTCCTAGCTAGAAGCTGGCTCTTCACGTAAAAAGCAAGGAGTATGCAATGAGGAACTAATAGAATTATTTAATCAAGTTCATATTAATCTATCCCTCCTTGATGTGATTCAGCACGTTCCAGCTTACGCTAAATTTTTTAAAGAATTTTGCATCCAAAAGTGTGAGTCACGAACCATAAAGAGAATTGTGTAGTCTGAAGATGTAAGTACAGTCCTGTTGAACCCATTGCCTCAAAAAAATGAAAGACTTTGGTGCTCCTTTGATTTTATGTGTTATCGAAGGCATCATCTTTGATCGAGCCTTATTAGATTTAGGAGCTAGTGTGAACCTACTTCTAACCTCGATATATGAAAAATTGATCACACCTGAGTACACATATTTGGAATCAAGTGACATCCTTCCGATACCCATTGCATTGGACTCAACTCTTAATTTAAAAACTCAATTTATGAGTATTTTAAAAAAATAAATAGGAGAAATTCTCAAAAAATAAGGATCTGTGAATGGGTTCATAAATTATCTTCTTAAAATTAGAAAAATAAAACTGACTAAGAATAGGGCTGTAAACTATTTTCTGGAGATTGACAATAAAATACTAAAATTTATCAATAAAGAGATCATACGCCATCTTCTTGAGATTAATAATCCAAAATCATTGAAATTTGTCAATCCAATATTCGACATGGGATAGGCAGAATCATGAAGTCTGGCTGAAGACTTTAAACTTAGCACTTGTTAGGAGGCAACCCAGCTTTTATATTTGAATCTCTTTTTTATTTTTAGCTTACCTTTTTTTTAAATTTAGGACTAAGTTGAAAGGAGAACCAATTTTGAAGGGACTTCAAGTGAAATCATAAAGATCAAGCTGAATCAAGTATACATCTGGGATAGGTGACATCTCTCTTTTTCTTCCTCTTTGTCTGTCATACTTTATTTTTCTACTTCATTGAGGATAATGTCAATTAAGTTGGGAGAGAAAATAATAAAAAAAATTTAATAAGTTCTCGAATAAGTTAGTATTTCGTATTTAAGCATCCGATTATGCTCAAAAATTAAGTTGAACCAAGTATTTTTTTTTTAAAAATTGATGCATAGGCTAGAGAGTTTGTGAGATATCGAGGGATTAAGTACTAAGAAAATCTAATAAAGAGTTAAGTCTAGAGCATAAATATTTTTTCTGTGAGCACTTCTTATTCTTCCTACCAATATCAAAGAAGAGTTTATTTTCTATGAATTTGTATAGAGCAACTATACGTTTTTTCATAAAATAAACTATTTTATAGAATAAAAGAAAAGAAAAAAAATTTCAAGAACTTCATGCTGAGTAATTGGGCCTCTTTGCCTAAGCAAACATTGAGTTTTACATCAAAAGGTATGAAGGGCAAAGAAACTCTGTTGTAAAGTTCGTCTTAACTTGCAGCCTATTTGATTTGAGCTAGTAAGTCTGAAGAATATTTTATACTTAGTACCCTAAAGTCATTTAGTTCGAAAGTTATTGACTAAAAACTCACTCATAGATCAGACATAAAGCTTAAGGAGTTAAGATACTCAATAGCAGTACAATGTTAAAAAATATATAAAAAAATTAATAAATGAAGGATGAAAGTAATAATACATATGTCCATATGAAAGTTAGATGATTTAGAGATAAAGGTAAGAGGTAATTTAGGAAAAAATTTAAAAAAAATTTAGTGTTCTTAGCTTAACTCTTACATTGATTAGTACTAATATCCTAATGACATAACTAACTTACACTCTATTGAATATCAATGGTCTTTTTGAAAATCGCCTGATGAAATTTGAAACTCTAAGCTAAACGGTACTTAGCCTTAAATCCTTTCTTCACTCGAGGACGAGCAAAGTTCAAATTAGGAGATGTGATCAATATACTAATATGAAATAAAAAAATTAAAATTTTTATTATTTAATCTTTATTATTTAGTATTTGATACTTTTTATATTCTTTTTTTAGAAATAATTAATTATGAAGACTTAATCAAAAATCAACCAGTAATGGCCTCTCAACACGTGCAGATGAAGCTTGACTTCAAATTCAAGCCTATTACATACATGACATGCAAAAATATATGGATGCATGGCAGAGACTCAATAGTTAAAAAAAAAAAAAGCAAGGTAACCAGAGGGTTACCTTTTGGGGGACCCAACGGCTTGGAGAAGATTTGAACATGGCCTGGGCAATTCAAATAAAATTCAAATGCAACTGGGCATGCTGGTTTCACGTGCGAATGTGGGTTCGAGTTAGGCATTCACGCAAGAGCTGGCGCATGGAAGTGGACCTGAGGAGAGGTTCGATCTTCATAGCAGGCGGGTCCTTGGACGTGGGGAAGCAGGTTTTGAATGTGGCTTAAGTGCGTGGCCTGAGACACATGATGCAACACGAAAACAAAATGTGGCAAGGAGTCCTATTCCGTGAGAGACATAAAGATTGGATACGATCAGAAATCAGGGCGGTTAGGAAAGCTATAAAAAGGATCTCTGGCACACAAGAGAAAAATTATCCAAGAGAGAGGGGGCAGCATAGAGAGAGAAGACAGCATAGTTTAGGATTTTGGGTTGGCTTCTAAGAAAGAGATGCTCAGAAGAGAGCTTTGTTCCTGTACCATCACCATGCCTACACTATCTCGAGGATCAGATCCAAAGAGGAAGGAGAAGAAGAAGTTCAGCATGCGCTGAGGAGTTTAAAGGAAGAAAGAGAGTTCATTAACTATCTTTTCGACAAGGCTGCGCCAATCAAATCTAAATCTTTGTTACAGTTTTTTTTCACTTTATTTACTTGTTATTTTAAATTTTTTGTAATTGAATTTTGAAGTTAATTAATGCAAAAGTTATTTTCATGCACTTTAAATTTTTGTTCTTTATTTTTTATTGCAAGTAGAAGCTAAGATTTAGATAGTAAATCTTAGTACCAAGTTTTTTTTCATATATTTAATTTTTATTTTCTAATTTCAATTACTTTCTTAATTTTTTTATAAAATCAAAATTTTCAAATCAGTATTGTCTTCTCTGTGGAATCGATCCAACTCATTATTTTTTATATATTTTTAATATTTTTAAAAATTAAATTTAAATTGATAATCACAATGTCCTAACGACAATATCTTGAAATATCAGAGCATTAAGAAATAATTTTTATATTAATAAAATTACCTCTCATTAATTTTTTGACAAAACTATAATACTTCTTCACTTTTTATTCATATTATTTATATATATTATTAATCATATATTATTAAATTTTATTACTTATTATTTAATTTATTATATAATTTTTATAATTATAATTAAATAATTATAACTATCTTCTATTTTTCTACTTATATTTACTATTTTTTAATTAACTATTTGTATAATATCGGTTAACTATCTACATTAAATTATAAATTAATTAGTTATTTATATAATTAATATATATAAATAATTTATTAGTTATTAATTTATAAATTATTTATTAAATTAAATTAAAATTATATATTTATATTTTTTATATAATTATAAATTATAAAAGTTATAAGTTTATATATTGTTTACTTCTTTAGTATAAATAAGCATTATAAATTGATAACAATAATTTTTTTTATCAAAAGATAGTTTAGTAAAAATTATTATACAAATATTATCCATTCTTTTTTTCATTCATCCTATACCAAACAAAGGAGAAAAACAAAGGCCTTCTATATTTCACCAAATATATAAGAGGATGGATGGATCCATCCATCTTCTACTTTATCCATCCTTCCTTCTCTACCCATCCTTCATATCAAATAGAGGATAAGGAATTAAATTATGAACTTTTTTCTCCCATGGATTTTGTCTCTAGTGCATGCCCATCCATCCATCCTCTCCCTCCTCCATCCTTTCTTCTCCACCCATCTTTCATCCAATCCATCCTTCATACCAAATAAAGGGTAAATAATTAAATTATGAACTTTTTTCTTCCATGGGTTTTGTCTCCGGTGCATGTCCAATGAACCACCAAAGAAACTCTAAACATCAAAACCATATCTTTTAGAGCTTATAGTTGCATAACTTCACCTAGAAAATAAATACATATTGCAATAAATTTCATATCAATAGCAAATGAAACCCATAAACCCTAATAGATCAATCGATAACCTAGATCATAGAAAATGAAACCAAAAAAAGAAAAGCTATGAATTGAAGATGTAAATGTCGGGATTAATGTATTTGTATCATACCTAGGAGAAAATTAAAAAAAAGTAGATCATAGAATCGAGAGTGACACCTCCGACTGGGCATCTTCCAAGCAATGTAGTTTCAATATTCGAAGGCCGTGCTCTTTCACCTCATCCTCGAGTCCGCCTCATTGGAGCCAGGTTTCAAGAACTCCATCTGCAGCAGCTCCACTAGCACTCCAACCCAGGGTTCCTCGGCCACTGCTCCAGAGACCCAAGGGCGGTGCCTCCCTTTTATCGATGTTGGGAAACTCCACGCATCAGAGCCTCCAGTGGCTTCCAATGAAATGCACTTATGAAGAAGACCAACCATAGGTGGAATCCTTTGTATCTGTGCTCACATTTTGCCATCTCAAACCCCCACATCTTGAGTCACATTGAAGGAAATCAAAAGATGAAGACTAGAAGGTGCATCAAATCCACTAAATTTGCTACTAAAGGGAGAGATCAATTGTCGCCCACTGATCTTGAAACCCTAGAATGGGATGGAACTGACCAAGATTTTATTTCGAAAGGGGAGAGAGAGGAGAGAGAGATAGAGGGGGAAGAGAGAGAATCAAAAGCTAGGGCATTCTCAAAACCCTAGCTTCATGTAGCTCCAGCAGCTAGAAGAAGATGGCTCTAGGGATCAAGAGATGAAAGAGGAAGAGGGGTTTTGAGAGGCGAGCTGTAGTACTTCCTTTAGGGTGAATTCTCTCCTAGGACTTGTTTGATTCGTGAAAAAGATTTTTCTTCCAAGAAAGTTACTTCTTGAGAAATTATCTACTAAGAATAGGATTATGGTATGTTTGGTTGTTTTAAAAAAATGACTCATTGAAAAATGGCTTATATTTGGTTGAACACTATTTTTCTGAAAAAACTGTGTAGAATACCTATCATGCGCTGAATAAAAATAAGACTATATCAAATTGCTCCTAAATATTTATATAAATAATAATATTATATCAATATCAATATTAATATAATATTAATATATTATAATATAACATTAGATCACAATAATTTATTATATTAATATAATGCGAATATATATTAATATTATGTTGAGATTTTAATATAATAATTTATTAATATAGATATAAATATCATATTAAATATAATATTAATATACTAATATAAATATTATATCAATATTAATAAAAATATTATATTAGTATAAATATTAAAATAATATTAAAATATAATAAATATTATAATATTAATTTAAATATAATTATTATATTATATTTATATAAATATTAAGATAATATTAATATAATATTATATTAATATATGAGCAGAGAAAATGGAGATCTTGGCATATATCATTATTCAATATTTCATCCTATCCATCCATTAATATTTTATAAAATCTTAGTCGTAGATCTTAAAAAAATATTTTTTTTTAAAAAAAGTATCATCAATTCACATCCCGTCGGAAGTTTCAAAACCCATCTCTCCCATAGATTTTCACTTTCTATGAAACGTGGAAAGTATCTTCTCATAGGAAGAGATTTTTTCATTCTCTCTCTTCTTAAAATTTCAATTAAACAGGAGATCCTCTCTCTACTTTTCAGAAATTACCTCTTCTTCTCTCTATTTTTTGTGAACCAAACAAATCCTTAGTTATCAGTGAATCAGAAAATAATTAAAAAATGGATTGGATCCGGGAGGAAGAGACACATTGCACGGTGCTTGAGGATTGTTTACTAATCAGAAAAGGATTGTTTGCAATGAAGAAAGCACTCTGGTTGACCAGTCAATAAAATCTTGAACGGTTTTGAAATTTGAACAGGAATCACCATTGAACCTTTATTTTTGGCTAGTCAAGAATTATCACACTTCTGCAACAAATTAATTAAAGCAAACCAAATTAAAAACTAAATTGGCTTCTAATGATCAATATACATTCTTAGTTTTGCAACTTATAGCTTACTGCTAGCCAGTTTGAACCTTAGACCTCTCACCCTATGGAGGTGCCACCCACTCGACCCTATCAGCTCGGAAATTTATTACATCAAAAGGCGTACCACATACTTTCGAACTCATCTCTTGTCATGCTATCGTCTGGGGTCCTTATTTTGATATTGATGATTGCGGTGATCTTAGATCGTCACGTCAAAAACTTATTTCACGGACGAGGCCCGTCGCTGCTACGGATTTGCCGAGTATAACTTAAAACAGAGAAAACTGTTTGAATAATGTTGAGGGCAAGGAGAACAGCAGCTGCAATCACTGAAATGGTCATCCACGGATTGCTGAAATAGTCATGCATAAGTCTTGCCCGCCACCTATTCCACCTCGAGTCGCAGTAGGCATTCACTTCCTTGAACAATCCAGCCAGGTAATTCTTCTTGGTGTCAAACGTAACGCCTTTGGAAGACTAATGCAATGTCCCTGTCATTGACAAGCCGGCGGTCAATGATCCCCTTCTGGCTAAGCAGCGCCACATCTTTTTCAGTGTCGATGATGGCATCCATGAAAATAGAGTAGCAGGTTATCTGCATGCCGACATCCTTGCAGCATTGCTCCAAAGCGATGAGGTTTCGGATGATGAGGTTCGTGGAGTCATCGACCTGGATGGTTGGAATCTCTAGCAACCCCTTCCTTTTGTCAAATGAAATGTTTAGAAAGTTACCCATTTGGCGCACCTTGATGTCGATTCCAGCCTCCACAAGCTCTGTCACAGTGAGGACAACCAGTGATGGTTTTTGCGGGGATTGTGGACCAGAGGATGATCCAGTGTGCCTCTTCTTCCTCCATGGAATTCTCAAGATCCTCTCGTGGAGCAAGTGGAGAAGATGGTCCACCTTAAAATCTTGATTTGGTTCTTTTAATGATGAGACCTGCTGGGACTGTGGACTAGAGGATACTGTGTTGCTTTCCTTCTTCAATGTAATGCTGAACTTCTCTATGAGCGTGTGGAGTAGACGGGCCGCTCTTTTTGGTTCCATTGGTGATGATCCCATTAATGGTGATAAATTGAAGAATCGTAGCAAGACTTCATCCAATCTCCCTAGAATACACTCATGAAAGCGGAAGCCCGCTAGTTCTGGTATATTTAGGACACTAAGGAGATGATCGAAGATGAAATACGGAAGCTGGTTTCCGAGCGGGAGCAAATCTTGAAGGAGATAGACTTCAAGCCAAATACTCCTGTCCAACGGATCCTTGAGCTCCTGGACCATCGATTTACGGGGGATGAATAGTTGGATGACAAAGCAGCTGTCAAGCAGCAGCATCTCCGCAAACTCGCGGCTTTCCATATCGATCACTTCGGAGTAACAGCTTCGGGCCTCCACCTCCAATTCTTGCATCTGTTTTAGGTAACGATGGATGCCATCTTTCGGAGCTTTCAAAAGGAGGTCGTCTAGTATCTGCCACTAGATTTCCTCCATAGCCTGAAGGCTAGGTTTACCGTGATGGTAAGGACCGATGGAGACAAGCTTTGGCTCATAGCCATCCAGATTGCTTGATCGCATAATTGGGGGGACTCTGAAAATGCTTGGCTTAGCTGGGCGTTTGCGTTGCCGGGATGTTTCTATGTTACCTAAAACCTTTTTCTCCCATTCCGGATCTATGTTACCTAATACTTCTATCTCCCATTCCGTATCCATCTCCACGATTATATCTTGGCTGGCTTCTCTTGCTTCAGATCTGCATCGACTCATTCTTTTGTTTTCTGCTCTTGTGCTTGCACAGATCTCCTGGGTACGTGGCTTGCAACGAAGATTCCTGCTGTCGGATGCTTGAATCAGGCACCCGTTGGCTTCAATCTACGATACGCGAATAATGCACTAGCTAATGAGAATAAGGACCATTATATGACAGATTTACCTTATGTACTTGCAAACTACATGTCTGTTGAAAATTAATATTTTGTTTCGTGAACATGGACATAAATCAAAAATTATCATTATGTGGGCAGTGAGTTTTCCCTGCTTCTAGTATTAAATCGAAACTTTGCTAGTAATATTTTTGGGTATTAAATTTGGCATTGCTTATGTCTGGTCAGGTCGAGGTATTTTCTGAGAAATAAGGGTTGAAACAAGGTTGCAGACCAAGTGTTCCCAAAATGTGAAACATGTTGACATCAATCCCCCAACCCTAAGATCCAAAAAGGAACTATTAGATTGATATTCCACTCTTTCAAAGCTCTATGCTTAATTGTTCAATCCTTGATGGGGTCTACACACCCTTTGCTTAATAATAATGTTGTTGATGATGAAGATAGCAGTAGTAAAGCTTGGGTAGCTAATATGATTAGTAAATGAAAAGCAATGGATGTTTAACTCTCAAACAAGGGCACATCTAATTATATCATTGTTTGCAGGGCAAACATTATTTCTATACTGACATGGACATTCAGGTTCACTAAATATACTTTAGTTGGATGAATAGTGAAAATGTCTACTAATCTGATTATGTAACAACTGTTAGATGTAAAAATGGTTAGAAGATTGCCTGATTAGAGCTCCATGTCAGATGAAAACAACATTAAAAGGATGATAATCATGAAATGACACAATTCGTTAAGAGAAAAAAAAGGAGAAAAGAGGTCTTCCCAACTTCGACAGGTTTTTTTTTTTATCATTAAAAAAAAAAAAAAAAAAATTTTGACAGGGTTTTGGGATCCCTGGTTAGAGGCTTAGTCTCAATGCCTCAGTGGTTATCAGCAGAAGCAGGAATAACTCTTTCAACGAGATCAAATAAGCATACAAGCATTTAAATAAGGCAATACCTACGGAAAATCCCATCCCATCCATAGTTCAAGAAAGGCATAAGAAAAGCGGAAAATAATAAAGATGAGCTGCTGTGAAGGAATTCCGCTGATGTAGATGCCCACTCAAGGAATTTGCCATCACTTCGTGCGTCTTCAATCACACTCACAGCCCCCTTTTTTCATGACAGTCACATATTTCTTTAGATTCTCACCTTCGTGGTGTAATATCATTACCTGTGGATCGGGTTGCTGATGTTGCTTTGGCCAATATAAAGTTATCAAAATGTTGGCACGTAGAGCCAGATTAAGGTGCGACATCAGATGGACTTCGGTTTATGGGAGATGGGTTTTCTACCATCACAAGGTGTGCTCTGTCCAATAGTCTCGATCATGGGCTAAAGGTCTGCGACCAGTTCGAATGGGACTAGACACATGTTCAATGCTTGTATATTTCAACATATTCAATGCTTGCATATTGTGAGAAATGCACTGCTACACCTTCAAATGAGTATTCTTTTTGCTTGCTATTGCTGGTTATATGGCAAAGTGGGGAGAAAATATTCATTGCGACAGTGATACCACGTCAATAGTTGGGAATGAGTAAAATACACGAGAATAATATAGGTTATAATCTACAAAAATCGATGAAATACACAGCAATTGATGAAATATTAAGGTTTTCATTGGTTTGTTACAAATTTGATATGGTATCACCGTTGTAACAAATATTTTTTCCAAAGTAGGTTAGAGAGAGAGAAGCGTTATAAACAAATCTAGTCATCTAGCTTTCAATTAGTTCTAATATAAGATTGTACGGCACATGGAGGGGCAATAACAGAGTTGGGAGGTAGATACAAGATTTTCCTTGGTAGATGCTTTCCATCAATGGCCCAAACTGAGCAAACCACTCATAGAACATTATGAGCCACTTGGCTGTGCTCGGAGTGACACCACATAATGACTGCTTGCGCCATTTGCAGTAATCTAAAATAAATACGTTGGAGGATGGCAAGTCCGTGCAGAACAACTGCTAATAAAATGATCGCCCATGTGCAAATTTTTTAGGCCATTAGGCCGTCTTGATCGGTTGGAGCCCCATGGGTGGTGCCTCATACAGCTTAAGTTGTAGGTGCAATCTAGTCCGCTTGCAATTCAAATTATACAGTATATTGTATTGTTCACTAGGCTGCAACTTAGAACTATCATGTGGTAGGCCATCTTGTAGTCCAAATAGTTACAGATTACTTATAGCCACTCGCATAAGTATCTTGATTAAAATAGTTATATATATCTCTTCCTTTCTCCTCTCCTCTCCCACCCCACTCTCAAAGCTTTCTCAACCTTCACCTTCGGTGTTACTATCATCCCCTGCCACTTTCAGGAGACTCATACCCATCACCTTCACCTTAGATTTCATCATAGCAGGCCTCACCTACTCCTTCCCTTTCCTGACATCCTCCATCTTTCTTTCCCTCTCCTTATCATTATGTTCTCTTCATCATCACCATCAGTGTCACAACTAACCCCACCACCTCTAGGAGGCCCACGGTTGCCTCTTCTCTACCTCGGGTTTCACCATGGCAGGCCTCTTCCTCCTCTTTCCCTTCCCTTCTCCTCTCCTGTCTGTTTTGAGTCCCTCTCCTTGCCACCACCGTCAATGCTATGGCTATCCTCTACCACCACTAGAACGCCCATGACAGTCTCTTCCATCTTGAACTTTATATTAATTAGAAACTTTCTAGTTGCCTGCCTCTTCTACCTCTTCGCAACCAATATTTGTCTTGGAAGCCATCTTTTCCAAAATTTGCTCCTGTTCATAAACCATGTTCCATTGTTTGTCTTCAAACATCTCCTTGGCATCCTAAACATACAAAAGCTAGGGAACTTTCTCCTTTTCTGGGCCATACTTATGAGCTTGGATGAATTCTTACCAAAATTCTTAAAGGTCTCACCAACCACGTAAAGACTTCAAGGTGGCCCATCTTCTCCACTTGCTCCACTGGAGGATCTTGTGCATTCCATAGGAGAGTGAGAGCAACATAATGCCCGTTGGTCCACAGTCTCAGCAAAAATCATCAT
>NC_025998.2:28193282-28333282 GCF_000442705.2 Elaeis guineensis | reverse complement strand
TACATATCTAACATATGTATTATAGGATCTAAATCTAAAACATGAAACACATATAATTTTTATTCACTGTTCTTCTTAATGAAATATCACAGTGGCTCTCTTATACACCATAAGAGAATACCATCAAATGGAAAGAGAGGATCTTTAAATCCTACTTGCTCTTATGACCGAACGGTCTGATGATACACAATCCAAGTACTTAATTACTAAGAAATAATAAATTTAATCTAACATATCATATATGAATAGATTAAATTTTAGATCTGATCACTACTTTAGATCACATCTAAATCAAATCATATACATCTCATGCTTCACTAAAATTAGATTTTAATCAATTAATTTCAGATTAAAAATCAGATAATAAATCATAAATCTCTATAGATTTTATCTAAACATATTTATGATTTAAGTATCTAAATCAGTAAATACTAGGATAATCTTTTCACTGTAACCTCTAACAGTAGGACAACCTTATAACTAGTACATACGATCTTAAATAAATTATTTTCAGATCTTTATGCATTCATGATCATGTCAAAAGGAATCTATACTCTGATACCAATTAAAAAAAAGCTAGGGTAATTCATGCATAGATTTTAAAATTTTTCATGCAGTGGAAGCAAACTAGATTAAACTATTTAATCTACCATGCACTAGATCTAATCTAAAACTACATAAGCCAGGATCTTATGATATAAAATATGCATACATAATCTAAAATTAATATCTAAAATTTTAGATCTAATCTAAAATATGATAGAGATTGGATCTCTATACCTGAGCGCAGGTCGAAGATCACCACAGCTGAATATCGAAGACTTGTATGTTGCTCCAAGCCATACACGCATCTGGCCTCTACAGGTATCCACACGAAGCATAATCAAATTGACCTCTCTGGAGTACTAGCTCTTTGCAAAGATCTTTGAAGGCTGATCAATAGAGGAGGAAATGATTAGCAGAAGAAGACAAAAGAGAACTCTTTTTCTCTTGATTTTTCTCTCACCCAAAACCCTAGCGCTATCCAAGAGGAACCCACACCCAAGAGGAGATGGCTCTCCTCTAAATTTCTCATTCTCATGGGCATCCAACTATTGGACCCCTTTTATAGAGGGGAAGGGATTAGGATCTAGAAGGAGGCACCTCACACATAAAGCCACACCAAAGACCCTAAGAAGGAACCTTAGGGAACTTAGCTCTAAGAGGAGATGTTCTCCTCTATTTTTCCATGCTCCAAAGAAAGCCCATGCACCTCATAATATTTTCATGGTGAATAGGTTTCTCACGGTGAAAATTTTTCTCCTATTGTCGCATAAAAAGAAGAGGTAGCGGCAAGGATGTTTGGATGGAATAAAACCTTCTCAAGATAAGGACCAATCCTTATCTAATTCAAATCAAATTTGAACTTTGATATTATTCCACTTTTGGGATGTTGAGAAGAGGGGGGCATGGCTGCTTTTGGCATGAAGAAATCTCATGCTAAAAATAAGATCGTGTGAGGAAGAGTGGCATGGGTATGGGTGGCACAAAAGATAAGGGAGAGAGTCCCTATAGACTGGGACTCCTATATCTTGCTTAAATTAGATCCCAATCAAATCAAATTTGGTTGGATCCAAAGATGAGCAATCTTAATCTAATTAAAAACTCAATCTTACTCAATTAAATCCTAATCAAATAGGGAGTTAATTGAATCTAAGTCCTGATCAAATCAGGAACTAATCTTTCTTAACGATTTGGTCATCTAATAACCTAATCGGTTCAAACATAACTGAATTCAATTCAATTAGACTTGATTCAAAACTTATTTTTCAATCAAATTGAGCTAATCAGTAATCTAATTACTAATTAATCTTTCTTTAATTTACTAATTCTTAGCAAATTATTAATTGAAACCTTTGCATAAGGTTAATCATCAATCATATTGATGATTATACCCTTCAATGATTCATAATCATGGATCAGCCATCAGATCAGATTGAAGCATATATTGAGTGTGACCCCATAGATTTGAATACTAAGTCGTAGTATAAAAATAATTTTTTATACTAATCGAAGTGACCATCTAGCAATGATATCCGATGGTTGGATAGTGTCGAATCGTTGCCACCCAAAAGGTCTTATACCTTTTCTCACCATATAAAATCAGTTTGTATATGAAAAAATTAGGAGCTAACCCTTTTTTTATCACCCTTTAAGGATAATATTTGGTTGGTTTTGAATTGAATTCAAAATGGTTTGAATTTCAACCTAAAACCCTATCCCTATCCTTCCACACGTTGGCTTCTTTTGAAGGCACCCATTGTGTGCAAGAAAAGAAAGTGTTCCTGATTATTTTCTATGCCTAAATTTTTTTGATAAGTCTCTCTTTAAGTCAAATAAGGGTGAAAAAAAATTACAGTCAAATTGAAATTCAAAATGGTTTAAATTGCAACAAACTCTAGCTCTGATCCTATCTAATCTAGTTTGTGCGACAACCATAAAAAGGCCACAATTTTGTGCACCAACAAGAGAGAACTTTTCATTGTGAGATACCAAAAGAAAGAGGGGCCAAAAACCATCTTTAGGGCATGAGGTTTGGGTGGGTTTCTATCTTTCTTGGCATGAACAAAGGAGGAGATCGATCTCCTCTCGAGTGAGAGACCTAGAACTGTTCTAGGGTTTTTGGTGAAGCAAAATTTGAGTGCAGGGATAAAATGGTAATTTTAAAACTTTTTCAAAATTACTATTTTACAGTAGAAATTATTAATTAATCTAATTAATTAACATGTGTTTACCCTACACTAGAATCTAAATATGATATACAACATACATGCATTTAAATTTGAAATTCAAATTTGAACAGTAAATAATTTACTGTTCTGTGTTTAGAACATAATACCTTTGTGCGGATAGTCGATCGCCATAATTCGATCACCATCGGGAGGATCTGATCATTGCAACATAGCCACACAGCATGTCTAGCCTCTGCGGATCGTCCACACGAAGCTTCCGATCTGATCGGCTCCTCACGAGTGCTATCTCGTTGTAGAGCCCTTTCGACGGCCGATGCTGATCGAACTCCTTGGATCGATGTCTGTCGACTTCTCAAATACTCTGGATCATCAGCAAGTGTGCTTGTGAGGTTGATGAAACTCTCTCTGAAATTTGGTGGGCTCACGACACTCATAGCTCACCTTTTCACTTCCCGAACCCCAGGCTGAAACCCTAGGGAACTCACTGAAAATCCTGTGCCCACTTTTCTTTCTTTTCTTTCTTTTTCTCTCAGAAGGTTTTGGACCTTCACCTCATGCATAAGGCTTCCTCACATCCCAGGCTTTCTCTCCAAAAAATTCTACGCATGCCCCATCCTTCTCCTCTTTTTAAAACAATGTAGAACGTGTCTTATCCGTGTGAGAGGATAAAGATAAGTGGTTGCACATTTGAATTTAAATCAAATTTGAATTCAAATGCAAACCAACTCATCCCTATCTACTTGGGCATGAGAAGAGAAGGTGCATGGCTGCTTTGTGCATGGAAAGGTTTCATGAGAAACTCTTTCTCATGTAAGATATGGGGCGCTAAAGAGGATAAGGACAAGACGCATGGATTGGTTGCTCATTCAAATTCAAACTTTCTTTTGAATTTGAATGGCCAACCAACCATCCTTATCCACCTATATGGCGCACAAATGTGGGGCGTGGGAAGGGCTTTGCGTGAGAAAAATTCATGAGAAGTTGCTTCTTGTGAATTCAAATGGGCGCAGAGATATGAGGTGGCGCAAAGATATGAATTCAAATGGTGGTTTAATCTTAATTGAACCAACCTAATCAAAATAGGTTAAGCACAATTAGACTAAATTAAACCCAACTTAATTAGGCTTAATTAGATCAATAAAATTTTAATCAAATTAAGAATTGACTAAGCCCAACCTCTGATCAAATCAGGGACCAAACCATCTCGACGATTAGGTCAACTCTTAACCTAATCGGGTCAAACCCAACTGAATCCAATTCAATTGGACTTGATCCAAAAATAATCACTCAATCAAATTGAGTTAATTAATGATCAAATCACTAATTAAACCTCTCATAAATACTGAATCCAAATTCGATGGGCAATTGGATATCAAAGTCCATCGATATGAAACCTTGATCGAAGAGTCCCAAACCAGTGGGACTCTTGACCCCGGTACCCAAAATGTGTGGGACTCATGATCAGAGAATCTGATTCTCGATCACAGAGTCTCAAACACGTAGGACTCATAGTCCATAAATATTAGGACTCTTCATCAGCCATCAGATCAGATAGGAACCTCTAATGTATGTGACCCCGCAGGTTCGAATCTAAGCCGGTAGCACAGGAACCAATTCCTGTACTAATCGAAGTGACCATCTAGCAATGGTACCTAATGTTCAGATAGGTCGAATAGTCACAATCGCAACATTTAGAACCTACGTGAATATGATTACTGTATAATTCATCCCTTTTGACCCTTGTGTATAGGACGACTCAGGGTTAAACTGTCAACCCTGATTAGATCATCCGAGTCGTGCTCAACTCAAACAGTCCTGTGACTCTTCACTAGGACTACCTTGGCCAAGATTTTGCTAAATTGAAATATGACTGTACACAGCTCCTAAACTGGAGTGGTCAATCCCATCTTGACACACGCACCGACAAGTCAAGTACTTGACTACACCCAGCAGCCTTCCGTCACTAAATTAGAAATTTAGGTAGTCCAGTGCCTAAGTGCAGTGAGTTGCTTGCAAGTCACTGTGGCGGTCTCAGGTTGGAGGGATATTTATACCCATATCCCATCAGAGCAAATCCTGACAGCAGAAATAGCTCCGGAGTCGGTCACGTTCAGTGCAGATGTACCCTTACATCTCACCTGTATGCCATACCAGTGTTTCCACACTCCTTGGTTAAGAGGACAACCAACCTATATGAACACAACAACCTATGCTTGATAAATATTGTTGTCCTTGATAACAAGTATCATTTGGTCGCGAACTTGTTTAAGGACTAAACGACAAATCTTCCTTTGTCGAGTCTAAATAGTCCTAAGGACTTCACCACAATACAGGAGTTCATTAGAAGATGAAACAATTTATGATAAAAATATCAAAATAATTTTATTTATTTATAATTTATATACTAATACAAAAGGAGCACAACCGTCAACAGGCTGATGATTGGCTTTGGAACACTATTTCCAACAATCTTTTACTTGGCCTAAAGCCAATCAGTGTAGTATCTAATACCCATCTTCGACTTGAAGTCATCAAACTCCTTCACCGCAATGGCTTTAGTGAATGGGTCGGCCAGGTTTTTCTTTCCGTCGATCTTCTGAAGATCGACGTCTCCTCAATCCATGATTTTCTGGATGAGATGGTAGCAGTGCAGAATATGCTTCGTCCACTGGTGTGCCTTTGGTTCCTTCGTCTGAGCAATGGCTCCAGAGCTATCACAGTAGAGCAGAACTGGACCAACAAGGGAGGGTGCTACTTTGAGCTCGGTGATGAATTTCCTCAGCCACACCGCTTCTTTGGCAACATCTGATGCAGCGACATACTCTGCCTCGCAAACTGAATCAGCCATTGTGTGCTGCTTGGAACTCTTCCAGCAGATAGCCCCTCCATTAAGGGTAAAAATAAATTCCAACACACTCTTGCTGTCATCATGATCAGATTAAAACTAGAGTCTGTAAACCCTATAAGTCTCAAGTCCGATTCACCATAAACAAGCCACTGGTCCTTAGTATTTTTAAATACTTTAGGATGGTTTTAACAACCTTCCAGTGATTCTCCCCTGGATCAGATTGGTATCTACTCACTACCCCTAGTGAGTATGTCACATCTGATCGTGTACATGTCATGGCGTATATGATAGATCCCACTGCCGAAGCATATGAAATTCTACCCATACGCTCTCTCTCTTGAGGTGTTGTCGGACAATCCCTCTTCGAGAGAGAAATTTTATGCCTATCGATAGATAGCCTTTCTTGAAATTCTCCATACTGAACCTCTTTAGCATAGTATCAATGTACGTGGACTGGGATAAGCCAAGCAGCCTTTTAGATCTATTCCTATAGATCTTCATCCCTAGGATGTAGGAAGCTTCTCCCAGATCTTTCATGGAGAACTGTGACGATAGCCAAATCTTTATTCCCTGTAACGCAGGGACATCATTTCTGATTAAGAGAATGTCATCCACATACAATACAAGAAATACTACTACTGGATCATTAGCCCACTTATAAATGCAGGGCTCTTCTCCATTCTTAACGAAGCCATACGTCTTGATCGTCCTATCAAAATGTATGTTCCAACTCTGGGATGCCTGCTTAAGTCCATAAATGGACCTCTATAGCCTGCACACCTTAGACTCATTTGTGGATGTGAATCCTTTAGGTTGTATCATATACACCTCTTCGTCCAGCTCTCCATTTAGGAAAGTTGTTTTCACATCCATCTGTCAGATTTCATAATCCAGATGAGCAGCTATCGCAAGCATAATCCGAATGGATTTAAGCATTGCCATAGGAGAAAATATCTCGTCATAGTCTATACCATAACGTTGACGATATCCCTTGGCAACTAGATGGGCTTTATAGGTTTTCACCTTTTCGTCTGCGCCCCTCTTCCTCTTGAAACCCATTTACTCCCTATGGGTTTTATTCCTTCGGGTGGGTCAACCAATATCCACACATCGTTGACCTTCATGGACTCCATTTCGGATTTCATGGCCTCTAGCCATTTCTCAGAGTCAGGTCTCTGCATTACATCCAAGTAGGTGATCGGATCCTCATCGTTTTCATCAAGTTCGATAGGATCATCGTCCCGGACCAAGAAACCATAGTATCTGCCGGTTGATATGGTACTCTACTAGATCGCCTTAAGGGTGCAGGAACAATGGGCTCCGGATCTGATCTAACCAAATCCGGTTCAGGTTCAGCTACTTGTGTCAATTTTTCCACCTGCCGAACTTCCTCAAGTTCGATCTTAGAGGCAACAGTCCCTTCACCAAGGAACTCTTTTTCTAAAAAGATTGCCTTAAGGCTGACAAACACCTTTTGCTCATCAGCTAGGTAGAAATAATACCCTTTGGTCTCTTTTGAGTACCCTATAAAATTACACTTGTCAGACCTAGGTCCAAGCTTATCCGTAATTAAACGTTTAACATAAGCGGACACCCCCAAACCCTAAGATGCGAGAGTACTGGCTTACGTCCTATCCATATCTCATATGGCATTTTGGATACAGATTTACTCGAAACCCTATTTAGAAGATAACAAGCTGATTCGAGCGTATATCCCCAGAGAAAGATCGGCAGACCAGCAAACTCCATCATGGATCGAACCATGTCCAACAAAGTCCGATTCCTCCTTTCAGACACACCATTATACTGTGGTGTTCTAGGAGGAGTCCACTGAGAGAGAATCTCATTTTTTCTAAGATATATCAGAAAATCATTGGAAAGGTATTCACCTCCTCGATCAGATCGAAGAATTTTAATACACTTCTCAGTTTATTTTTCTATCTCATTTTGGAATAGTTTGAACATTTCAAACGACTCTGACTTATGCTTCATTAAGTAGACATACCCATACCTCGATAGGTCATCTGTGAAGGTTATGAAGTAGAAATATCCACCTCTTACACTTGAGCTCATGGGTCCACATACATCAAAATATACCAGACCTAAAAGTTCACTGGCTCGCTCATCTTTTCCAGTAAAAGGTGACTTGGTCATCTTTCCAAGAAGACATGACTCACAGGTTGGAAGTGATTCACAATCACCAACTTCAAAAATTCCTTCTTGGACCAACCTGTTTATCCTGTTCTTATTAATATGACCTAGCTTACAGTGCCAAAGGTAGACTTCTGACACATTATTTATTCTAAGGCGTTTACCAAAAGTTTGAACCACATTAACAGGCTGTGACAGTAAGTAAATTTTATTATTTAGTTGTCCAACAAATATTGTAACACCATTCAAAATGATATTGCAAATATTTTTTTTATTAAAAATTAATAACCGTACATGGCCAAAAGGCCTACAGAAATAATATTTAATAAAAAGCTTGGACAATAGTGACATTCACTCAGAATTATATTACGAGAATTGATTACAAGGTTCATGATTTCTAAAGCTAGAACTGGAACTTTGCTTCCATCTCCAACATTTAAGAACCTCTCATCGTCATCAAATCTCCTACTGACCTGCCTGCATCGAATTGCAAATATGATAAGGGCTTCCGGTATCCAATACCCAGGCAGTAGTATCACAAATGAAAAAGTTGCAAGGTGTTATCATATAATTACCTTGCTTCTTCTTCGGCCTGTTTGGGTCTAGGGAGGCAATGTATAGAGGACAGTTCCTCTTCCAGTGCCCCTGCTTCTTGCAAAAGAAGCACTTCACCTGGCTCTGGTCGGGCTTATGCTTCTTGGTTTGACCCTGTGCAGACGTCCCAGCATTTGACTGCACCTTCTTATTCTTCTTCTTCTTGTTCTTCTTCCCTTTCTTAAAGGGTCGATGACCAGAAGAAAACCCTCCCACAACATTCACCGACTCCTTATGGAGCTGGTGGTCCTTCTCAAAATTCTGCAGCAACCCCAACAAGCCATGATAGTTTACTGCAGGCTTTATCATTCGAAAATGAGTAAGGAAGGGAAGGAAGGACTTGGGCAAAGAATTAAGGATCGCATCCTTACCGAGCTGCTCATGCAAGGGAAAGCCCAGTATACTTAGGCACTCAATCATTCATTGCCGCCAGTATTATGCACCGAACGGTGGTGCGATCGTTGAGCCACTTCTAGTAAGTATCTCAGACCATCCCTCTCGTGTTCGGGGCTGGCTCCTCGGGTGCCGGATCCGTTACTACATAAAGGATCCTCTCATGATCAAGGATGATTTTTAATTTTTGATACTAGCTATCGAAATTCGGTCCCATGAGCTTGTCATTATTTAATAATGATCGGAGTGACAGGGTAGTGGCCATAGCTGCATAAAGGAAAACCAGACTTCTATTAGTATATAAATTATTAATACTAAAGACTTGGACTTTAGTCTAAAGTTTCTCCCAGTATTTTTACGAACTGGTAGCCTCAACCTCCAATTTGAGGAATTACTTTAATTCCTTAGTGGGTACTAGAATCCACACAGACCACACATGAGCCCAACTTTGGTTGGTCAACTCATGTGCATCTATGGGTAGGTTCATAACCAGTTATTTCTCTAAACAACTTTTAGTAATTAATTTTGCCCCAAAACCTAATCAGTAGGCTTTGGCCTCCACTGAAAAGATCTGGTTAGGTCCAACCATTAACATGACTTGATTTGATGAATCAGACCAATAAATGATCAAGCCCGACTTTGGCCGGCCAATCTGACCACCATCAGAAAGACTCAACCAAATTATCATACTATGAATGATAATTCCATTAGTCAATAAGCACCAGGCCTTTGGGCCTCCAATGATTATTAAACTAATGGACTCATTATCACTCACTTAATGGGAGGCTATGACTTAGTTATCACTATAACTTAATCATTTTAGGGACCTAATAATTTTGAAAATTTTATTAAAGGATAGAAGAAAAAAAATTAACCAGTCAATTTCAATCCTCCCACTGACTTCACCAAGTCAGATTAAAAAGAATTTAATTAAAGCCGGCATTAGGAGCAACTAAATCAGTCACACTGATTTACCTAATGACATGGGTGAGCCCTAATCACCAAGTGATCTAATCAAAACCTAACTCACAAGGTTGGCCAGGTAAGTGAGATCAGTGGTGGGGATATGTCATTAACTCGTCAGAGATCAAATCAATGGAGTAGCTCCCACTTAAGAACCATTGGTCAAACTGCTGAACTTACCTTAGACACCAACCGGTTCATTAGTTTTAATTTGATCAACTTAGTAAATAGGATTCCACCATGTAGCCATGAATTAAGTCCATCTTGGTCTAGTTAAAGACATGGACTCATTCAACTACAACTATTGAAGTTGAGTCTAGAGTGTCTTTGACCTAATCTAATTTAACTTTTGATTAGATTTGACCAATTACTCTAATTTAGTCCATTTCTTTAAGCTAACCTTAGATCTAACCCAATTATGGATCTAATCCATCTAATCCATTGACCCACAAGTTTATGCAATTGTCTTAGGTCTTAATTCACAATTCTAGACCAACTTGACAACACTTAATTCTTTTAATTAAGTATTTGGGTTGATGGGTCATGGTTTGGCATTTCGAAAATAATTTTCAAATTTGAAAGGTTTTATTTTTTGTTCACCAAATATGTTGACTCATTTCACAAATAGATCAGCATATTTCATAAATAGCAATCCTATTGCTAATTACATAACAGAAAATAACTCAATCAAAATAAATCATGAATATTCTTTTAGATCTAATCTAACACATTCATGATAAATTTTACAATTGAACCTTTACAATTAAGTCCTTTACTGCTTCATCTGTATGGGATATAATTACAGCGACACCCCTACCACCATAGGAGACCCCATCGAATGGGAGGAGAGGGCCTTTAAACTCTACTTTTCTCCTATGATCGGATGGCCATGGCAACCAATCCAATTAGATTACTTGCTACTTGGATCAAGTATATCTAAATATATCAATTTTAAAATTTAAAATTTAAATTTTAAATTTAAATTTCAAATAAATTTCAAATTTCAAATTTTAAATTTTTGAATTTCAAATTTTGAATTTTAAATTTTGAATTTTAAATTTAAAATTTCAACAAAATTTTAAATTTTAAATTTTGAATTTGAATTTCAAATTTTGAATTTGAATTTCAAATTTCAAAATTTAAATTTTAAATTTTGAATTTTAAATTTTTGAATTTTAAATTTCGAACAACTTTCAAAATTCAAATTTAAATTTTAAAATTTAAAATTTAAAATTTAAACTTTTAGATTACAACTTAATCTATGCATGCAAATTCATATATCATATCTTAGAACCTACTCTGATACCATTTGAAGCAAAATTTGAGTGCAGGGGTAAAATGATAATTTTAAAATTTTTTTAAAATCATATTTTATAGTAAAAATATTAATTAATCTAATTAATTAATATATATTTATCCTACACTAGATCTAAATATGATATACAGCATGCATGCATTTAAATTTGAAATTCAAATTTGAACAGTAAATAATTTACTGTTCTGTGTTCAGAACATAATACCTTTGTGCGGGTAGTCGATCACCGTAATTCGATCATCATCGAGAGGATTTGATCATCGTAATATAACCACACAGTATGTTGACCTCTGCAGATCATCCAACGAAGCTCCCGATCTGATCGGCTCCTCACGAGTGCTAGCTCGTTGTAGAGTCCTTTCGATGGTCGATGCTGATCGAACTCCTTCGATCGATGTTTACCGACTCCTCGATGCTCCAGATCATCAGCAAGTGTGCTTGTGAGGTTGATGAAACTCTCCCTAAAATTTGGTGGGCTCACAACACTCGTAGGTCACCTTCTCACTTCTCGAACCCCAGGCTAAAACCCTAGGGAACTCACTGAAAACCCTACGCCCACTTTTCTTTCTTTTCTTTCTTTTTCTCTCAGAAGGTTTTGGACCTTACCTCATGCACAAGGCTTCCTCACGCCCCAGGCTTTCTCTCCAAAAAATTCTACGCATGCTCCATCCTTCTCCTCTTTTTAAAACAACGTAGAACGTGTCTTATCCGCATGAGAGGATAAAGATAAGTGGTTGCACATTTGAATTCAAATCAAATTTGAATTCAAATGCAAACTAACTCATCCCTATCCACTTGGGCGTGAGAAGAGAAGGTGCGTGGCTACTTTGTGTGTAGAAAGATTTCACGAGAAACTCTTTCTCGTGTAAGATATGGGGCACTAAAGAGGATAAGGACAAGGCACATGGATTGGTTGCTCATTCAAATTCAAACTTTCTTTTGAATTTGAATGGCCAACCAACCATCTTTATCCACCTATATGGTGCACAAATGTGGGGCATGGGAAGGGCTTTGCCTGAGAGAAAATTCACATGAAGTTGCTTTTCGTGAATTCAAATGGGCGCAGAGATATGAGGTGGCACAGGGATATGAATTCAAATGGTGGTTTAATCTTAATTGAACCAACCTAATCAAAATAGATTAAGCACAATTAGACTAAATTAAACTCAACTTAATTAAGCTTAATTAGGCTCAATAAAATCTTAATCAAATCAAGAATTGACTAAGCTCAACCCCTGATCAAATCAGGGACCAAACCATCTCGACGATTAGGTCAACTCTTAACCTAATCGGGTCAAACCCAACTGAATCCAATTCAATTGGACTTGATCCAAAAATAATCACTCCATCAAATTGAGTTAATTAGCAATCAAATCACTAATTAAACCTCTCATAAATACTGAGTCCAAATTCGATGGGTAATCGGATATCAAAGTCCATCGATATAAATCTTGATCGAAGAGTCCCAAACCAATGGGACTCTTGACCCCGGTACCCAAAATATGTGGGACTCATGATCAGAGAATCTTGATTCTCGATCACAGAGTCCCAGACATGTAAGACTCATAGTCTAGGAACATTAGGACTCTTCATCAGCCATCAGATCAGATAGGAACCTCTAATGTGTGTGACCCCGCAGGTTCGAACCTAAGCCGGTAGCACAGGAATCAATTCCTGTACTAATCGAAGTGACCATCTAGCAATGGTATCCAATATTCGGATAAGTCGAATAGTCACAATCACAACATTCAGAACCTATGTGAATATGATTACTGTATAATTCATCCCTTTTGATCCCTGTGTATAGGACGACTCAGGGTTAAACTGTCAACCCTGATTTGATCATCCGAGTCGTGCTCAACTCAAACAGTCTGTGACTCTTCACTAGGACTACCCTGACCAAGATTTTACTAAATTAAACATGACTGTATACAGCTCCTGAACTGGAGTGGTCAATCCCATCTTGACACACGCACCGACAAGTCAAGTACTTGACTACACCCAGCAGCCTTTCGTCACTGAATTAGAAATTTAGGTAGTCCAGTGCCTAAGTGCAGTGAGTTACTTGCAAGTCACCATGGCGGTCTCAGATCGGAGGGATATTTATACCCATATCCCATCGGAGCAAATCCTGACAGCAAAAATAGCTCCGGAGTCGGTCATGTTCAGTGCAGATGTACCCTTTCATCTCATCTGTATACCATACCAGTGTTTTCGCACTCTTTGGTTAAGAGGACAACTAACTTATATAGCACACAACGACCTATGCTTGTTAAACATTGTTGTCCTTAGAAACAACGTATCATTTGGTCGCAAACTTGTTTAAGGACTAAACGATAAATCTTTCTTTGTCGAGTCTAATAGTCCTAAGAACTTCACCACAACACAGGAGTTTATTAGAAGATGAAATAATTTATGATGAAAATACTAAAATAATTTTTATTTATTTATAATTTATATACTAATATAAAAGGAGCACAACCGTCAACAGGCAGACGATTGGCTTTGGGACACTATTCCCAATATTTGGGTGAGAAAAAAATCAAAGAGAAGAGAGTCTTCATCAGATTTTTCTCCACCATCCTGCATCCTCCTTTGATCCATCATCGATATTGAAAAGGTCTAAGATGATCGAAAAAAGAGATCAAATCAGATCTGTCATCAGAAGCCGACTGCGCGAGCTAGCACTCCTGCAGAGGGTTGATCAATCCGAGGGCTTCGTGTGGACTATCTGTAGAGGTCAGATGCTTGTGTGGCTACGAATGATTAGAGAAAACTTCTAGATCTACGTTATCGATCATGAAGTTTGACTACCCACACTCAGGTATTGACTTCGAAATCCCAGAAGTGATAGATTAGATCTATTACTAAATACTATTTTTTGGTTCACATGCTTATCATTTTAGATTCAGATTTTTATACATATAAATTCATATTATAGATCTATTTATAAGAGTTTTAAGATCAGATCTTTTGCATGCATTCGTAGATTAAATAGTTTAATCTAATATTCTTTTTTTAAAAATTTTTAAAATGCATGCATGAAACCCTACGCAATCTTTCAAAGGTATAAGAGCGAGATTTTCTTATGACATAAATTTAATTTTACATATAATCTGATTTTAATTATTTAGATTAGATCTAAATAATTAATTTAATATTTGAGTAGTATAGTAATCTGATTGGATAGATCCTCATAGCCATCCAATCATAAAAGAAATCAGGATTTCGCAACTCTATTTATCCATTTGATGGGATCTCCTATGGCATGTAAGGGTGCTGCATGATTTTTTCCATGATGATGAACAATGAAAAAAATTTTAATATTTTATTTTAAATCTGAAATAATGTATATTAGATCTAAAATTAGTATTTTGATCATTAGATAATTGATTATAAAAATATTTTATAAAATTAAAAACTATTTTCAAATATCGAACCCAAACCTATGTCAGCCAAAAACTTAATTTAGAATTAAGCGATCTAGATTTGAGAATCAAAGATCTAAAGTATTAATTTCATAATTCATGGGTTAATGGGTTAGCTCGAGTCAAGTCCATTTAACTGGATTAGTCTTAGGGTTAGAAATCATGGATAATGGATCATGTTAGTAATTGATCAAATCTAACTAAAAATTAATTCTGATTGGATCATTTTCTTCTCTTGATTAATTTCAATAGTTGTAGTTGATCAAGTTCATGTCTTTGATTAGACCAATATGGATTTTGATTATGACTCCATGGTCGAACCTAAGTCTATAAGTTAATCAAATTAAAAATGACTAACCAGTTGGTGTCTAAAGTAAGTATGGCAGCTTTGATCGGTGGTCATTAAATGGGAGCTATTCACATAGATTGAATCTATGTCGAGTTAATGGCATATCCCTCCCACCAATCTCACTTATCTGATCAATATGGTGAATCATATTTTGATTAGATCACTTAATGATTGGGGTTAACCTATGCTAACTAAGAAATTAGTATGACTGATTTAGGTGCCCCTAGTTCAACTTGTCTTGAGTCATCTTTATGACTTGGTAAAGTTAATGGAAGGATTCATGACTGATTGGTTGGACCAGCTTATACCTAATCTTTTTTAATCTGACTTGGTGAAGTCAGTGGGAGGATTAAGATTAACTAGTCAAGTCTCTTCTCATCTCTTAATTCAACTAATTAAATCTTTTAAAATTGTTAGGTCTCTAAAATGAAATAGTTATGGTGATAACTAGATCATAGCCTCCTATTAAGTTAGATGATAATGAGTCCAACAGTTTAGATGATCATTGGAGGCGCCACATGTCTGATGCTCATCTGGCTATCGAAATTATCATTCATAATATATTGATTTAGTTGTGCTTTTCTGATGATGATCAGGTTGGCCTTGCCACACTTGGACTGGTCACTCGTTTGTCAAATGTACTAAATTCTGGCATGTTAATGGTTGGACCTAACCAAAACTTTTAGTGGAGGCACCACACACCTGCTGAAGAGGAGTCTGGGGCAAAATTGAATGCTAAAAATTATTTAGTGAAACAATTGGTTAAGAACTTACCCATAGGTGCACAAGGATTGGCCAAGCCACACTCGGGCCCATGTGCAGTCTATGTGGATTCTAGTACCTGTTAAGAAATTAGTGTAATTTTTCGAATTGAAAGTAAAGGCTATCAATTCGAATAAAATAGTGGGAGAACCTTTAGACTAAAATTTATATTTTTAGGCTTAATCAATTCATATACTAATTAGATTTTAATTTTTTTTTACAGTTATGGCCACCACCTTATCGTTCTGTTCACTATTAGATAGTAATAAATTGATGGGATCAAATTTCAATAGCTGGTATCGAAAGCTCAAAATAGTCTTGGAGCATGAACGGATCTTGTATTTATTGACAGATCTGACATCCGAGGAGCCAACTCCGAACACATGTAGCACGGTCAGAGATACTTATCAGAAGTGGCTCAACGATCAAACTATGATTCATTGTATTATGCTGGCCATAATAAATGATGAGTTCAGCCATCATTTTGAGAATGCTTAGCCACAGGATATGTTGCAAATATTGAACGAGTTTTTTGGTACACCTAACGATGTTAAGAGGCACAAGACTAGTTGTGCCATCTTCAACGCTTGAACGAGAGAAGGAGCGTCAATCACCGAGCATGTACTGTACATGATCGAGATGATTGTACACTTAAGCAAGCTCAACTTTCTTCTGCATGAGCAGCTGGGGAAAGATGCCATTCTGAACTCTTTGCCCAGGTCCTACCTCCTTTTTCTTACTAATTTTTGAATGACAAAGCCTGCAGTTAACTACCACAATTTGCTGGGATTACTGTAGAACTTTGAGAAGGATCACCAGCTCCATAAGGAGTTGGTGAATGTAGTAAGAGGGTCTTTTTTTGGATGTCGAGCCTTTAAGAAAAGAAAGAAGAACAAAAAGAATAAGAAAAGGGTGCAAAGTGCTAGGACACCCAAGCCAAGTCAGACCAAAAAACCCAAGTCCAATCAGAGTCAGATGGAATGCTTCTACTGCAAGAAGTAGGAGCATTGGAAGAGAAATTATCCTCAATACATTGCCTCCTTGGATCCGAACAGGCCGAGAAAGAAGCAAGTTGTTGCTGGATAAGGTAATTATATGATAACACCTTATAATTTTTTAATTTATAATTCTACTACCTAGGTATTAGATATCAAAAGTCTTTTTAATATTTGTAATTCGTTGCATGGTCTGTAGGTCAGTAGGAGATTTGAAGAAGGTGAAAGATTCTTTAATATTAGAGATAGAAGACCAGTTTCAGTTCTAGCGTTAGGAATTATTAAGCTTATATTCAAATTGAATATAATTGTTCTTAGTGAATGTCACTTTTATCCTTCTTTTTTATTGAACATTATTTTTGTAGGCCTCTTGGCCATGTACGGTCATAAAATTTTAATAAAAAAATACTTTTAATATCATTATAAATGATATTAATGTGATAAATGGACAGTTGAATAATGGTATTTACATATTGTCACAATCTGTTAGTGTAATATACACGTCCAGAAAATATCTTAGAATTAGTGATGTCTTCGATATCTATCTTTATCACTATAGGTTAGGTCATGTTAACAAGAATAGAATAAACAAGTTGACAGAAGAGAAAATCTTCTAAGTCAGTGATTGTGAATCACTTCCAATCTGTGAGTCTTGTCTTCTTAGAAAAATAACCAAATCATCTTTTACTGAAAAAGATGAGCGAGCTAGTGAAGTTCTAAGTCTGATATATACTGATGTATGTGGACCGATGAACATCAGTGCCAGAGGTAGATATTATTATTTCATTATATTTACAGATGACCTATCGAGGTATAGGCACGTCTACTTAATGACACATAAGTCAGAATCATTTGAGATGTTCAAACGATTCTGTAATGAAGTAGAAAAATAAACTGAAAAGAGTATTAAAACTCTTCAGTTTGATCGAGGAGGAGAATACCTCTCCAGTGAGTTTCTCACATATTTAGAAGAGAATGGGATTCTCTCGCAATGGATCCCTCCTAGAACATCATAGTATAACAGTGTATCGAAAAGGAAAAATCGAATCCTGTTAGACATGGTTCGATCCATAATAGGCTTTGTAAGTCTGTCGATCTCCTTTTGGGGATATGCACTCCAGTCGGCTTGTTATATTTTTAATAAAATTTTGAGTAAGCCCATAAATAAAATACCATATGAGATGTGGACAGGACGTAAGCCAACACTCTCTCACCTTAGGTCGGGTTTAAGGATGTCTGACTTATGTCAAATATTTGAAAACTAACAAGCTTGAACCTAGGTCTGACAAGTGTCTATTTGTAGGGTATCCAAAAAAGACCAAGGGGTATTACTTCTACCTTGCTGACGAATAGAAGGTGTTCGTCAACAATAGGACAGTCTTTCTAGAAAAGGACTTTCTTGGGAAAAGAACTAATACCTCAAAAATTAAACTTGATGAAGTTTGATCGGTAGAAGATCCGACATAATCTAGTAAACCTATAGAGTTGGACTTCATTAGATCAAATTCAAAACCTGTTATAGAAACATCTTTAAGGAGATCCGATAGAGTACCATGTCAAACAGATAGATACTATGATTTTTTGATCCGGAATGATGATTCAATTGAACTCTATGAAAACAATGAGGATCTGATCACCTATATGGATATGATGCAGAGGTCTGACTCTGATAAGTGGCTGAAAGCTATGAAATTCAAAATGGAGTCCATGAAAGTCAACAATGTATGGACATTGGTTGACCCACCTGAAGGAGTAAAATCCATAAGGTGTAAGTGGATCTTCAAAAAAAAAGGGGCACATATGGGTAGGTGGAGATCTATAAAGCCCATCTGGTTATCAAGGGTTACCATCAGTGTTATGGTATTGACTATGATGAGATATTTTTTTCTGTGACAATGCTTAAGTCCATTCAGATCATGCTTGCGATAGTAGTACATCTGAACTATGAAATCCGACAAATAGATGTGAAAACAGCCTTCCTAAATGGAGATCTGGAAAAAGAGGTATATATGATACAACCTGAAGGTTTCATATCTATAGATGAGTCTAAGGTGTGCAAGCTTCAGAGATCTATTTATAGACTTAAGCAGGCATCTCGAAGTTGGAACATGCATTTTAATAAAGTAATTAGAACGTATGGCTTCATTAAGAATGGGAGGAATCTTACATATACAAGTGGGTTAATAACTTGGTGATAGTATTTTTTATTTTGTATGTGGATGATATTCTCTTAATCGAGAATGACATCTCTGTATTACAAGGAATAAAAATTTAGTTGTCATCATAGTTCTTCGTGAAGGACTTGGGAGAAGCATCCTTCATCCTTGGGATGAAGATCTATAGAGATAAATCTAAAAGATTGTTTGTATTATCTCAGTCGACATACATTGATACTGTGCTGAAAAGGTTCAGTATGGAGAATTTCAAGAAAGACTATCTTTTGATAGGCCAAAGAATTTTTCTCTCGAAAAGTGATTGTCTGACTTAAAACTTGTGAGATTTACAGACTTCAGTTTTCAGTTGGATTATGACGACAGTAAGAGCATGTCGGGATATATTTATATCCTGAATGGTAGAGTAATCTACTGAAAGAGTTTCAAGCAGCACACTGTAGCCGACTCTACTTGCAAGGCAGAATATATTACCGTATCCGATGCTGTGAAGGAAGCTGTGTGGTTACGAAAATTTATCAACGAGCTCAAAGTGGCACCCTCCCTTGATAGCTCCATCTTATTGTACTGTGACAGCACTGGCACCATTACTCAAGCGAAGGAACCGAAGTCGCATCAACAGACCAAGCATATTCTGTACTGCTACCACCTGATCCAGGAGATCATGAATCGAAGTGACGTCGAGCTTCAGAAGATCGACAGAAAGGAAAACCTGACTGATCCATTTACTAAAACCCTCGATGTCAAGGAGTTCGAAAACTATAAATCAAAGATGGATATATGATACTGTACTGATTGACTTTAGTCTAAGTGAAAGTTGTTGAAAATTATGTCTCAAAATCAATCATTAATCTATTGACAGTTGAGCTTATTGATGTAATTATATATGAATTAATTAATAAAATATTTATTTGATAATTTTTTATCATAAGCTTATACATCTTCTATATCGAACTTCTGTGTTATGATGAAAGTTCTTAAGACTATTTTAAATTGATAAAGAAGGATTTATCATTTAGTCCTTAAATGAGTTCAGGACCAAATGATATGCTATTACTAGGATGATAGACATATCAAATATAGATCATTGTGTGCCATATAGGTTGATTATCCTCTTAATCAAGGAGCATAGAGATATTGGTATGGCATGCAGGTGAAATATAGGAGTACATTTCACTGAACATGACCAACTTCAGAGCACTCTACTGTCAAGAGTCACTTCGAAAGAATATGGATATAAGTATCCCTCCGATCTGAGATCACCACGATGACTTGCAAGCAACTTACTGTGCTTTGGTATCGGACTATCTGAATTTTTAATTCAGAATCGGAAGATTTTTTGGCACAGTCAGGTACATGTGAAGTTGGTGCATGAATCAAGATGCAATTGATCACTCCAAAGGATTGGAGAGAATGCTTTGTGTTTCAATTTAGTAAGACCTTGGCCAGAGTAATCCTTATAAGGAGTCACAGGATTTATTAGATTGAGACACATAATGGATGTACTATTGAGAGTTGATAGTTTAAACTCTATGTCATCCTAGCATTAAGGATCAAAGAGATGAATTATACGATAACTATATCCAAATAGGTTCTTGAGTGTTGCTTTGTATACATTCGACCTATCCAGACGTCGGATACCATTGCTAGATGGTTACTCTGATTGGTATAGAAATCTATTCCTATACTATCAGATTAGGTTCGAACCTATGGGATCATACACATTAAAACTTTCTCTCCGATCATATGGCTAATCTGAGGAGTCTCATTCGATGAAAACTCTACTGAAGAGTCCCACTGGACGGAGACTCTGGTGAAGAGTCCCACTGGACTTGGACTCTATCATTAATGAAAGATTAATTAGTGATTAGATCACTAATTAGCTTAATTTGATTTAACATTAAAGTCTGGATTAAGTCTGATTGAATTGAATTCAATCAGGTCAGATCTGATTAGGTTATGAGATGACCTAATCGGTAAGGAAGAAATGATCCTAATTTGATCGAGTTTATGGCTCAATTAATCATTGATTTGATCAAATTTAATCAAGATTATAGAAACTTAATTAGATTAGATTCATTATATTTTATTTGAATTTAATTGGATTGGGTTTGAAATAAATTCAATTGGTTAAACCCTAGAGTCCTAGATGAATAAGACTCTCTCCCTTATGCCACCCAAAAGGTCTTCACCTTTTCTCACCGCATAAAATCAGTTTGTGCATGAGAAAATTAGAATCTAACCCTTCTTTTATCATCCTTTAAGGATAGGATTTGGTTAGTTTTGAATTGAATTCAAAATGGTTTGAATTTCAACCTAAAACCCTATTCCTATCCTTCCACACGTTGGCTTCTTTTGAAGGTGCCCATTGTGTGCGAGAAAAGAAAATATTCCTAATTGTTTTTCATGTTCAAATTTTTTTGGTAAGTCCCTCTTTAAGTCATATAAGGATGAGAAAAAGTTGGAGTCAAATTGAAATTCAAAATGATTTGAATTACAACAAACTCCAGTTCTTATCCTATCTAATCTGGTTTGTGTGACAACCATAAAAAGACCATAATTTTATGTGCCAACAAGAGAGAACTTTTCATCGTGAGATATCAAAGAAAGAGGGGCCAAAAGCCTTCTTTGGGGCATGAGGTTTGGATGGGTTTCTATCTTTCTTGGTGTGAATAAAGGAGGAGACGGATCTCCTCTCGGGTGAGAGACCTAGAACTATTCTAGAGTTTTTGGGTAAGAAAAAAATCAAAGAGAAGAGAGTCTTCATCAGATTTTTCTCTACCATCTAGTATTCTCCTCTGATCCATCTTCGATATCAAAAAAGTTTGAGGTGATCAAAGAAAGAGATCAAATCAGATCTGCCATCAGAAACCGACTGTATGAGCTAGCACTCCCGCGAAGGGCTGATCAGTCCGAAGGCTTCGTGTGGACCATCCGTAGAAGTCAGATGCTTGTACGACTGTGAGTGACCAGAGAGGACTTTCAGATCTACATTCTCGATCATGAAATTCGACTACCTATGCTCAGATATTGGGTTCGAAATTCTAGAAGTGGTAGATTAGATCTATTACTAAATGCTATTTTTTGGTTCACATGCTTATCATTTTAAATTTAGATTTTTATGCATATAAATTGATGTCATAAATCTATTTGTAAGAGTTTTAAGATCAGATCTTATGCATGCATTTGTAGATTAAATAGTTTAATTTAATATTCTTCCGTTAAAAATTTTTGAAATGCATGCATGAAACTCCTATGCAACCTTCCACTTTCATCACTGTATTAGAAATATAGATAGTTTAACATTAAAGTATAGCAAGTTATTTACAAGTCACTATAGTGATCTCAGATCTGAGAGATATTTATATCCATATCCTTCGTGAGCTACTCTTGACAGCAGAGCGCTCTACAGTTTGATCACTATTCATTGATGATGTACTCCTATATCTCACCCATATGCCATATTAGTGTCTCTACACTCTTTGGTTAAAGGGACAACTAATTCATATGGCACACAACGACCTACACTTGATAAACGTTATCATCTTTTTTAATAACGTATGGTTTGATCACGAACAAGTTTAAGAACTACACGATAAATCCTCTCTTATCGATAGAAAGTAGTTTTAAGGACTTTATCATAACGTAAGAGTTTATTTAAGAAAGATGCACACCTTATGATGAATTTATCAATAATTTTTATTAATTTATAATTTATATATATAAAGAGCACAATCATTTACAATTTAGATGATTGACTTTATGACACAATTTCTAACAGATCATGGGGTATAGGCCTTTCGAGCATTGTTGGTGGCTCAGCACTGTATGGTGGATCATGGATTTGAAGAGATTTGCAAGATGTTGGCTGAGTTGGTGCTTAACACCAAAGGAATTGTAAGGTAGGAACAAAAGTGCTTGAGACTGCACTTGCAGCCAGCCTATCAATCATGATGGTCCTACAAAGTAATGTAGGAAGCCAGCACATATTGATGATTTAGATAATGAAGATGGAGGATATGCAACATATTGAAGGGAAGCATAACCTCATCGGGAATTTGAAGATTATTATCTTAAAGTCAATATCTAATATATATATATATTAAAATGAAGGCCTCTCAATGAAGAAGCCTCCATTTGACATGTGTCCATTCTACCCGTAAGCACCATCCACCACGTGTCGATGCTTCTTTCTTCATCCCTCTCGCTTCGTTCTTCATCCCTCTTGTGAGAGGAGAGGGAAAGGCCATGCTAAAGGGTCGAAGCTCCGCTTGGAGCGCTGCCGCACATGGCAGAAGAGGAAGAGAGGGGAAGAGGAGATGGTGTGGAAGGCAAAGGTAGAGTTTGACAAGAGGCCGCCTAACGACTTCGATCCAAGTAACCCATATGGGGATCCGATGGCGATGATGGAGTATAGGGAGCACCTGATGAGGGAGAAGTGGATCCAAATCGAAACGACCAAGATCATCCACGAGTGCCTCTGCTACCTCGACGCCACTCGTAGCATCGACTAGGGCAAGGATGCCCATCCCCCTGAGCTCTATGGTGCCCACTATTTTCCTTTCTCTTCTTCTTCGATCCAAAAAAAATCGATTTTCATGCTAGAGTACAAGGAGCACCTGGTGAGAGAGAAGTGGATCCAAATCGAGATGGCCGAGATCATCCACCAGCGCCTCCGCTGGTGCTACCGCTTGGAGGGCGTCAACCACATTCAAAAGTGCCGCCACCTCCAGCAGTACCTCGATGCCACTCGCAGTGTCGGCTAGGGCGAGGATGCCCGTGCCCCTCAGCTCCACGGTGCCCCTATCCCCTTTTTGCTTTCTCTTCTTCTTCGATAAAAAAAATGTTAAACACGTCAGGTGGAGATGAGAGAGAGAGAGAGAGAGAGAGAGAGAGAGAGAGAGCGATGATGGGGGAATCGAAGATCGTCCATCCGGCGTTGGTCACCTACATTTCCATGATCTCCTCCTCACCTTCCGCCCTCCCTCCGTCATGCTACTGTGAGCTCTCCCCTTCCCCAAGACACCATGCCCTAGCTTCCATCCTCACCCGCAAAGCTAACGGAGGTATTGCAGTCAATGGCCGGCAGAGATCGGGCCTCGGATGGTATTTCCCATCACCGGCAACGGTGGGTCTCAGAGATGGGTGGTGACTATTGGTAGAGAAGGCAAAGGTGGCAGCTACGATAGAGGTGGATGAGGGGGGAGAAGGGGATACAACAGGTGGGGAGAAGGGTGTAAGAGGATACAACGGGTGCGGGTGGAGGAGAACTCGGTATATCTTCAAGTCGGCAGCTCCCCCACCGTAACTGGTGTACTGGACCACCTGCATGACTTTCCCGACCATAGAAGGAAGGTTAGAGAGAGAGAGGATGAGGGAAGAGTTTGGTTGGTCTGAGAAAGCAAGGATGAGTGAGAGTGATGAAGAAAATACCACACGCCCGATATATCAGAATAAGGTGTAGCAGAATTCAAAATTTTTTTCGATCCAACATGCGATCCGATTGAGATCTGATCTCGATCATAGCCAGATTGATCTTGCATCTAGATTAAAAAAAAAAAAAATAAATAATTTAAATTAGAATATTAAGATGATCACATCATCTTGTGCAGGTAGAAGAATTCCATAGTCCAATAATTCGTGGATTCGAGGTTCGCTATTGAGCCGTGCATGTGTCCGACCTCTACAGATATCCAATCAGACTCAGACTAGGATATTCTCTCTATCTTCAATCCATCTTCTTTTAGATAGATCTGCAAGCTCTTGGATCAGCTTTGAATCTGATCCTCGATAGAGTTCCAATCAGTGCTTGATCGCAGCCTTCTTATTTCTTCACGTAGATCAGACGGATCTCGACACTTCGAGACCATCAGATGGAATCCTCAATACCTTTGGATGTGGGAGAGGATCAAAGATCAGAGAGGAGAGTGGATATGGCATGGAGAAGAGGAGAGGAGGTATGGAGACTTTGTTATGATGAGCACTAGTGTCAAACTGTTTGATAGGGGCCCTTTTGTAAACATTTGATCGAATCAAATGTCTTAAAGTAGAAAGACTCTGCCAAGGCACCACCCCACCTAACTTCTCCCCTCATTTTATCACACAAAATTACTGAGGAATTCAGATGTGGTGAGTGCAAGGGATAAGGGTTGTTATCGTCCAAGTCAATCCTCTCCGATTCGAATTCGAACGCTTCAAATTCAAATCCGAATTCAAATCTAAATTTGAATTCAAATATAACCACCTCCTTCTTATCCTTATCATCTCCAATTAAATTTGAACTCTTCAAATTCAGATGATCTTTATCCCTATCCTCTCTCTCTATCCACAAGTTGGCACCCCTTTTGATCTCATCCATTTGGAGTGTCCCATCTAATCTCTCTCGAATATTTCATGTAGAAAAATGGGGCACCAATAGTTGGCACCCCCATCCCAATTCTTACATGATGGAAGGCTTCAGGGACTCCAACTCTTGTTGTCCTAATGAGCTTGCTTAGATTTGGTTAGACCCTACCTAATAGGAAATCAAAATTAAGTAGGAGAGAATGGGTTTAACCATGTGCTAGCATGGCTTCTTTAAATCCAAAGCTAGAACTTAATTAATTCTAATCCAATTAAACTATACTTAGCCCAATGTGCAATCCTAGATCAAAATCCTTGTTTGTATGACCCCATAGGTCCAATTCTGTCTGGTAGTGAGATATGTTATAATCTCTATTAGTAATATCATCGAAACTTTTTTCGATAGATCGAAACTTTTTCAATTCAGCCAACTAAGAATCATTGATCATCAAAATATTTCTTAATTAGTCTCACAATCCACTAGTAACACCTAGTAGTATGTGGTGGCAACCCAGCAGACTGAATGATGAGCCTCTAAGTATGGTTATCATATGATTCGATTCTTCTATCATGAGTTTCGACAAGATATAGGTTAAAGATCACTTATCAAACCTAATTCTTGTCATATACTAGAATTAATCGACTCGAGTCTGATGTGAAACCTAATAGAAATATCTTTCTATTTTTCACATTATCATGGCCATGGGCTTTAGGGCTTAGCCTCATGATCTACATAAGACTACTCTTCATCTATCGAGGTCAATAAATCCCATCTTAGTGCACACTATATTCCTACAGTAAGTCTACTGCAGCCAATTATATCTTAAGGCTTCGTATAGTTAGGAGATCAAGTTACGGTATAGCCAAACTACAGTAACCTTACAGTGAACAGTCGAGGCACCATAAGTCAAAGAACTAGTCATACTATTATAGCATTGAGTTAGTCACTGACGAGAAGGTAGGCATCCTAGTGACTACTCATGTTTAATCATGCTCAGTATCCTTGTTCTTAATAAGCACTTGCACTCTCACTCTGATATCTCTATACTGTAGATTCAAGACTCATCTATCCTAAGAAAGCGATTGTATACTAATTTCTTCAGATCAAACACCATCTCCATAATGATCCTACGATTAAGAGCAATTTATGAATTAATTATAATGACATATGTCTTAAATTCTCAACTCTTGAAAATATATACCATTATACCCATTAACTCAATGGATGACTCAGAGATACTTAATAACATAGATTTGAATAAAAATAAATCCAACTTTATTAATTTATAAGTCAATATTACAAAATGTATCTTAAAATAATTTTACAAGGTTGGCCAATTTATTTTCTAGGGCATACATCTACAATCTCTCACTTGATTTATACCTAATTGGCTACAAATCTATGTCTCATCTTCTCAAGGTGGACTTGAGTCTTTTACTGGCTCAATTGCTTTGTCAGTGGGTCAGCTATGTTGTCCGTAGTGTCGATTTTCTTGACCTCGATATATCCCTTCTCGAGGTAATCACAGATGAGATGAAACCACCGCTCGATGTGCTTAGATTTTTTGTGAGACCTCAGCTCTTTAGCAAGGACTATGGCACCGTTGTTGTCATAAAAGAGGGAGAGGCATCTGATGGCATCACACCTAACTTGACAATGAACTTTTTGAATCAAAACACCTCCTTAGCAGCTTTCGATAGGGTGATATATTCTACATCCATGGTGAAGTCTGTAATAATAGGTTGTTTGGAACTCTTCCAACTTTAGCACCACCATTGTACAAGAAAATACTGTCTAATGTCAATTTTCGATCATCAATGTCAGATATAAAGTCTGAGTTAGTATAACCTTGTATCCTCAGTTCTCCATTACCATAATTAAAAATATATCCTTAGTCCTTCTCAAGTATTTAAGGATATATTTTATAGAAGTCCAGTGTTCTTCTCCTAAATTTGACTGATATCTACTCATGACACTCACGGCAAAGACGATATTAGGTCGTATACAAAGCATGACATACATGAGGCTCCCAATTGCCGAAGTATATGGGATCCAGCTCATGCATTCTATCTCTTCCAATGTGTTGGGGCACATCTCCTTGGAGAGATGGATTTCATATCTAAAGGGTACAAATCTCCTTTAGGAGTTCTCCATGCTGGACCTCTTCAGCACCTTCTCAACGTACATCTTCTATGAAAGACCTAGCATCTTTCTAGATCTATTTCTATAGACTTTAATCTCCAAAATAAATGCTACTTCCCCAAGATCTTTCATAAAAAATTCCTTAGACAGCCATAATTTGATTGATGTCAATATGAAAATATCATTTCTAACAAGGAGTATATTATCTACATACAGTACGAGGAAGGTGACAGCACTCCTATTGATCTTTTTGAAGACGTATGATTCCTCTTCATTTTTGATGAAATCAAATAATTTAATTACATCATTAAAATGTACATTCCAACTCTGAGATACTTGTTTAAGTTCATAAATGGAACTTTGTAGTTTACAAACCTTGTGATCGCTATCATTGAAAGTGAAATCAATTGATTGTTTCACATAGATATCTTTCTCAAGATATCCATTTGGAAAAGCCATTTTCACATCCATTTGTCATGTTTCATAGTCGAAATATGCTGCAATGGCAAGCAATATGCGGATGAATTTAAGCATAGAAAAAGGCGAGAAGATATCCTGATAGTCAATGCCTTCATGTTGACTATAATCTTTCATTATGAGTCTAACTTTAAAAGTCTCTACCTTTCCATTTGCATCAATCTTTCTCTTATAGATTTATTTACACCTAATAGGTATAATACCCACTGGTGGATTCACTAAGGTTCAGACTTAGTTTGAGTTCATTGAATCAATTTCTGACTTTATTGCCTCTAATCATTTTTCGGAGTCAATATCTGATATCACCTCATCGTAGATTTTGGGGTCATCTCTATGTATCCTATTTTCTGTGAGAAATATTTTTTTTATATCTTCTGAGATAATATCTAAGTAGCTCTTAGGAGGATGAGAAATCCTACTTGACCTACGAGGTGGAGAAAGAGATGCACAAATTGGCTCTAACTGAATCGATTCCATAGATTCTGAAGCTCGTTGCTTTTCAGAGACTTTCTCCTCGAGCCCAATCTATCTTCCCATGCCACCATCTTGAATAAATAATTTTTCAAGAAAAATTATATGTCGACTCATAATCATATTATGATCTTTCAGAAGATAGAAATAATATCCTAAAGATTTCTTAGAATATCCAATAAAATGAGTTTTAAGAGACCTTATTTATAACTTATCCGCTTGTTGTCATTTGACATGGACCGGACAACCTCAAATCTTGAGGTAACTCAGACTTGATTTCTTACCATACCATATCTCATATGATGTGGTAGGAATGGTTTAGACAAAACCCTATTCAGTAAATAAATTATAGTTAATAGACTATACCCCCAAAGAAAAATAGGAAGATCGATGAAGTTCATCATGGGTCGAAACATGTCTAATAGTATCCGATTTCTTCATTCTAAAATTTTGTTGAGTTGAGGCATTTCAAGGAGAGTCCACTGTGAGACTATGCCATGCTTCTTGAGATAACCTATAAATTTTTCACTAAGATATTCGTCTCCTTAATCGGATCAAAGAATCTTAAGAGACTTTCTAGTTTGTTTCTCTACTTCATTTTTGAATTCTTCAAATTTTTCAAAAGCTTCAGACTTGTGCCTCATGAAGTGTACATATCCATATCGTAAAAAATTATCGATAAAGATTATGAAGTAGGAATAACCATCTCTAACTGGCACATCGAATGGGCCACACACATCAGCATATATCAGAGTAAGTATCTTTGTGGCCCTTTCCTTGTATCTCATAAAGGGACGTTTGGTCATTTTTCTTGAAGGCATGATTCACAGATCAGATATGACTCGAAAGTCAATGGATCCAAAAGTTTAATTTTCTCTAATCTATTAATCTTGTCTTCTCCTATATGATCCAGCCTTAGATGCCATAAGTACTTTTGGTTAATATTATCTTTAGGTCGTTTAGATCCTATGGCTATCATATTTTGCTCGATACAGTTCACAGATACATCGACATGTAACTGAAAAAGATCATTAATAAGAAAATCACTTCTAATTTTATTATTTTTAAAATAAATATTACAGTGGTCCTTATAAAAACTAATTACATAATCATCTTACATTAAGCAAGAGACAAAAATTAGATTTCTGCTCGCAGTAGATACAAAATAATAGTCTCTTAAAAATAAAATATTTTCTGATCGTAGTCAAAGAGGATATGTCCCCATGACCACAGCAGCAATTTTTACTTTATTATCGATACGTAGGGTCATTTCTCCTTCCCTCGGCCTCCTACTATCCTCAAGACCCTACAAAGAAATACATGAATGAGCACTAGATCTAGAGTATATCACCCAACTGGATGCAGAAGAAATCATTAGATGTATTTCTATAATGAGAATACCTTTAGAAGGTCCACCTTTCCTCTTATTCTTCAAAGTCACCAGGTAAGCCGGGCAGTTCATTTTCAGTGGCCATCCTTATCGCAGTGGAAATACTTTCCTTTTTCGATGGTCTTCTTCTTTGGAACCACCTTCTTCTCTTTTTTCTTGCTCTCTATGTTTTGCTTCCTTGTGGACTTTTTCTTCTTTCTAGTCGACTTTCATTTGGAAGAAGTCCGCTCCACAATAAGTAAAGAGCCCCTTGAACTTTTCAAGGTTCCCTCTATTGTACCAGCATATTGACCAATTCATATGTGGTGCATTGAATTTTATTCATATGGAAGTTTACTATAAACTGTGCATATGAATCAGTCAGAGATTGCAGAATGAGGTCAATCTGCAACTCCTTATCCATAAACATGTCGAGGTTCTCAAGCTCCTCTAGGTCCTTGATCATTATCAGATAATATTTATGGACTAACTACTCATCACGCATGTTCATCTTGAAGAGTCATTTGGATACTTCGTAGCAAGCTGCATGGCTCTGCTCACCATACAACTCTTGTAGGTGAGTCAGTATCTATCTAGTAGTCTTCATGTCTTCATATTGGGCTACAACTCATTAGACATCAAGGCCAACACGTAACACCTGATTTTATTATCATCATCCAACCACTTCTCATGAGATGCTCTTTGATCAGTAGTCGGATGGGCAGGAAGAGGGGCAAGATTCTGATCAAATACGTAGACTATCTTCTCGAAACTCAAGATGATCTTAAGATTCTATAGCCAATCCTTAAAGTTTGATCCTGTCAGGCAGTTAGTTTCTAGGATCCAGGCAAGAGGGTTTGAAACAGCTATTTTCTACAAAGAGACGAAGGTTCTAGTTAGATTTTGTAATTGACTTAATCAATTTATTTTAAAAATTTTATTTTAAAAAATAAATTTGGGCTCCCACTATTTTTCTCTGATCCCTTACACTTTTCGAATAGAGAAACAAAAATCTCCACATTAAGGGTTTTTAATGGGTGCTGCATTCTCACTGATTGTCTCACCACCTCACCTAACAGTTATTGATGATGGATCCGTCGATGAGTGGATAACTCTTATCTAATATTTTCCAAATATATTGTAGTCAATCTCGATCTCTAATTCATAAAGCTTCACTGTGCTCGAAATATCAATCCACTCATTAGTTAAGTTAGACCCACCATTTTTATGAAATGGAGTCATCATTGGGACTTTCATTGTATCCGAAATATTAAGCACAACCCCATCTCAACCTCATAGTATCTCATGCCAATAGCGTTGTTGCATCTTTTCGATACAACGAACCACTGTGATCTGTCAAGAATAATCAACCTCGAAAAGAGCCCGCACAACTACAATAGCAGAAGACCACTAGACTTATTATTTCATAGAAAGATTTGGATTTAGGTCTCATCTTTAATTAGTCATAACTGTTATGACTAATCTAGCGGCATGGGTTAGCTCGAATCATTAAGCAACTTAATTCAAAATTTAATCGATCAAGTTGGCTAGATAAGTATGATCATTGGGAGGGTGGATGCTTACCTTGACACCATTTGTTCATAGCTAGGTAAGCATGATCCTAATTAAAAATCATGATCGAGACTTGCCTTAGACACCAATTGATCAATTAGAATCGAATAGATCAATCTAGACTCAGACTGAGCCACTGAGCTAAATTAGGTTATTTAGTTGATCGAAATTATATGGCTATTAATCGATCTGACCAATCTACAACTATTGGATTGGTCATGAGCGTATTTGACCCAATCTTAGACAACTTTTGATCCAATTTGATCGATCGCTCAAAACTAGACCTAATTAAGCTATCCACACCCATAACCTCATATTTTATGCAATAAAATTTGATCTTAAATTTTTAATTTTAGATCTCTTAATTTTATATCTTATTTCTTAATTAAGTACATTATGAATATGGGTTTAGTTTAGATATCGAAATAATTTCAGATCTAAATAATTTTTAATAATATATCTCATACAAAATTAATTCATGCAAAACTACATAAAATTTTAGACCTTCAATTCTAATTTTAGATTTTTAAAGTTTATGTTTAGATCTTTAATTCATTATTACAGATCTAAAGTTTTGCACATAAAATAAAAAATCTTTTTTTCACTATTTTTCTCGATGAGAGATCACAAGCGGCATCCCTACATACCGTAAAAGAACTTGTCGATTGGGCAAGAGAGGAAGTTTAATCCCTATTTTCTCTTACGATTGGATGGCCATGGTAATATATCCATTTTGAGTACTAAGCTACTAAGATATTAAACTAAATGTACATATCACATATATATCAGATTTAAATATCTCATGCTTCACATAAAATCAGATTGTAATCATAATTTTCAGATCTATGCATCTCATGCAAAATAACAATTATGTTCAGTTTTATGCACTTAATCAGGTTACTGATTTTTAAGTTTTTAATCTTAAGTTTTAGATCTAATCATAATTTTCAGATTAAATATAAAAATCAATCCTAATAAGAGTATAAAATTTAGATCTAATTTAAAACATACTGATCATATCAAAAAGTTGAAATGTAGATATAATCTAATTTCAGATTCATATATAAATCAGATCTAATTAATTTTAAGTCAGATCTAAATACAACTCTGATCTAATCTGATTTAGATCTAATCTTAATCTTAGATGTATAATTCCTAAAATCTGACTCGAATACCAGCTGAAGGAAAGATCGTACATCCGATCGATCAGAATAAGATGCAGCGAAATTCAAAAATTTTTTCGATCCAAAGTGCAATCCGATCGAGATCAAATCTTGATCGTAGCTAAATCGATCATGCATCTAAATTAAGAAAAAATAAAATTTTAAATAATATAAATCAGAATATTAAGATGATCACATCACCTTGTGCAGGCAGAAGATCTCCACAGTCTGATAATCCATGGATTCGAGGTTCATTGTTGAGCCGCACACGTATTCGACCTCTATAAGTATCCACTCAAGCTCGGACTAGGATGCTCTCTCCATCTTCAACCCGTCTACTCCTAGATAGATCCATAAGCTCTTTGATCAGCTTTGAATCTGATCTCTGATAGGATTTCGATCAGTGCTTGATCGCAGCTTTTTTATTTTTTCGCATAGGTCGGACGGATCTTGACACTTTGAGAACATTAGATGGAATGCCCAACACCTTTGGACATGGGAGAGGATTAAAGATTAGAGAGGAGAGTGGAGATGGCATAGTGAAGAGGTTAGGAGGCATGGAGACTTTGTTATGATGAGCACTAGTGTCAAACCATTTGACAAGGGCCCTTTTATAGACATTTGATTGGATCAAATGCCTTAAAGTAGAAGGACTCTGCTAAGGCACCGCCCCATCTGATTTCTTCCATCATTTTGTTGCACAAAATTATCAAGGAATTCAGATGTGGTGAGTGCAAGGGATAAGGGTTGTTGTTGCCTAAGTCAATTCTCTTCGATTCAAATTCAAATGCTTCAAATTTGAATCTAAATTCAAATCTGAATTTAAATTCAGATATAACCATCTCTTTCTTATCCTTATCATCTCAAATTAAACTTGAACTCTTCAAATTCTGATGAGATTTATCCCTATCCTCTCTCCCTATCCACAAGGTGGCACCCCTTTTGATCTCATCCATTTGGGGCATCCCATCTAATCTCTCCTAAATATTTCACATAGAAAAATGAGGTGCTAACTATTGATGCCCCAATCCTTAATTCTTACATGATGGAAGGCTTCAGAGACTCCAACTCTTGTTGTCCTAATAAGCTTGCTTAGATTTGATTAGACCCTATCTAATAGGAAATCCAAATTAAGTAGGAGAGAATGGGTTTAATCATGTGCTAGCATGGCTTCTTTAAATCTAAAACTAGGACTTAATTAATCCTAACCCAATCAGACTACACTTAGTCCAATTGTGCAATCCTAGACCAAAATTCTTATTTGTGTGACCCCATAGGTCTAATTCTGTCTGATAGTGAGATATATTATGATCTCTATCAGCAATATCATCGAAACTCTTTTTGATGGATCAAAGCTCTTTTCAATTTAGCCAATTAAGAATTATTGATCATCAAAATAATTTTTAATTAGTCTCACAATCCATCAGTGACACTAACAGTATATGGTGGCAACCCAATAGAATTGAATAATGAATCTCTAAGTACAGTTATCACGTGATTCGATTCTTCTATCATGAGTTTCGATAAGACATAGGTTAAGGATAACTCGTCAAATCTAATTCTTATCATATACTAGAATCAATCAACTCGAGTCTGATGTGAAACCTAATAGAATTATCTTTCTATTTTTCATACTATGATAGCCATGGGCTTTAAGACTCAGCCTCAAGATCTATATAGAACTACTCTTCATCTATCAAGATTGATAGATCCCATTTTGGTGCACACCCTATTCCTACAGTGAGCCTACTACAGTCAATTACACCTTAAGGCTTCGTATGACTAGGGATCGAATTATGATATAGTCAGACTATAGCAATCTTTCTGTGAACAATCGAGTCACCGTAGGTCAAAGAACTAGTCATACTATCAGAGTATCGAGTTAGTCACTGTCGAGAAGGTAGACATCCTAGTGACTACCCATGTTTGGTCATGCTCAGTACCTTTGATCCTAACAAGCACTTGTACTCTCTCTCCGATATCTCTATACCATAGATTTAAGACTCATCTGTCCTAAGAAAGTGATTGTGCACCAATCTCTCTGGATCAAACACCATCCCCGTGATGATCCTATGACTGGAAGTAATTTATGAATTAATTATAATAACACATGTCTCAAATTCTTAATCTGGAGAATATGTGTCATTATACCTATTAACTCAATAGACGATTCAGAGATACTTAATAACATATATCTGAATGAAAATAAATCCAACTTTATTAATTTATAAGTCAATATTAGAAAATGTGCCTTAAAAAAGTTATACAAGGATCGACCAATCTGACTTTTAGGCATACATCTAACAACCTTCCACTTGATCTAAAGTTAATTGGCTACAAATCTATGTCCCATCTTCTCAAGATAAGCTTCAATCTTTTGCTAGCTCAAGTGCTTCGTTAGTGGGTCAGCTACATTATTCGCAGTGTCGACTCTCTTAACCTCGATGTATCTCTTCTCGAGGTAATTACGGATGAGGTGGATCTATCACTCAATATGCTTGGATTTTGGTGAGACCTCAGCTCCTTCACAAGGGCTATGATGCTGTTGTTATCACAAAAGAGGAGGATGGCATCTGATGGCATCACACCTACCTCCACAACAAATTTTTGGAACCAGAATGCCTCCTTAACAACTTTCAGTGCGGTGATATATTTTGCTTCTATAGTGGAGTCTGCAATATTAGGCTACTTACAACTCTTCCAGCTTACAATATCATCATTGCATAAAAAAATACTACTTGATGTCGATTTTGAATCATGAACGTCAGACATAAAGTCTGAGTCAGTATAATCTTGTACCCTCAATTCTCTATTATCAAAGATCAAAAATATATCCTTAGTCCTTCCTAAGTACTTAAGGATATATTTCATAGAATTCAATATTCTTCCCTTGGATTTGACTAATATTGCTCACAGCACTCACAGCATGGGTGATATTAGGTCGTGTACAAAGCATGGCATACATGAGGCTCTCAATTACCGAAGCATATGGAATCTGGCTCATGCATTCTATCCCTTCTGATGTGTTAGGATACATCTTCTTAGAGAGCTAGATTCCATGCCTGAACGGTACAAGACCCCTCTGTTGGATGTATGCCCTAGAAGCTAGAATGGCGACACTTGTACAACTTTCTTAGGGCATAATTTGTAAAATTAATTTTAATAAAATTAGATTATTTTTATTTATATTATGTTTATTGTGTCTATGAATTGACCATTGGGTTAATGGGTATAATGATACATATTCTTAAAAATTAAGAATTTAAGACATATGTCATCATAGTTAGCTCATAAATTACTATCGATCAAAGGATCATCATGGAGATAGTGATTGATATGAAAGATTGATATATATGATCACTTTCTTCGATAGATGAATCTTGAATCTACGATGTGGAGACACTGGAGCAAAAGTAGAAGTACTTATTGAGAATAAGGATACTAAGCATGATCGATCATGAGCAGTCACAAAGATATCTATCTTCTCACCAGTGACATGCTCGATGTTGCGGTTGTGTGTTTAGTTCTCTGTCCTGAGGTGCATCGGCCATTCACCTTGAGGGTGCTGTAGTTTGACTATAACATAGTCTGATCTTCTAGCCATTCAGAGCCTTGAGGTATATGTTGGCTATAGTATGTTCATTGTAAAAATTAGGTTGCACCAAAATATAATCTATTGACCTCGATAGAGGAGGAGTAGTCCCATTTAGATCATGAGATTGAGTCTCAAAGCCCATGACCATGATAGTGTGAAAGATAGAAAGATGTTTTTATTGGTTTTCACATCAGACCTGAATCGAGTGATTCTGATATATGACAGGAATGAGATTTGACGAGTTATCCTTAATCTCGATCATATTGAAACTTACAATAGAAGAACCGAATCACATGGTAACTGTACTTAGAGCTTCAGTTTTTAGTTCTGATGGGTTGCTACTACATACTGCTAGACTTCACTAGTGGATTGTGGGATCAATTAAAATTATTTTGATGATCAATAATTTTAATTAACTGAATTAAAAAGAGTTTCGATCCATCGAAAAGAATTTCGATGATATTACTAACAGAGATCACAACATATTTCATTACCATATAGAATTGAATCTATGGGGTCACACAAACAAGGATTTGGCTTTGGATTGCTTAATTGGACTCAATTAGTCCAATTGGATCTAAGAGAATCATGCTAGCATATGATTAGACTCAGGTTTCTCCTAGATTGGGTTTCCTATTAGATAAGGTTCAGCCTAATCTATTTGGGCTCTTAATTTGGCACCAAGAGTTGGTGTATTTAATCTTCTTCAATTAAATGTGAATGAGATTCAAATTTCAAAGGATGCATGCCCATTTGAAAGTCAAATGGGGCACATGAGGAATGGGAGAAGAGAGAAGCACACACCCCACTTTTTGTTCATGATTTTTCACACACAAAGAGAGGGCGGACGCCCCTCCTATTGGATTAAGATAAGGGGGTAAGGGAATTAATTCCATTTGAATTCTTGTTTGAATTTGAAGAGCTTAAATTTAAACAAAGTGGTTAGTCCCATTTAAATTCAAGTTTAAGTTTGAATGGTTCAAATTTAAATGAAGTTGTTAAGGATGAGATCCACTTAAAATTTAAATGGGATTATCCTTCCATGCCTACTTTGGTTTTCTCATGCAAATGTTGCATGAAGAAAAGAAAAGAAGGGGGTGTCGCCCCATGTGGATAAGAAGGGAGGGAGAGAGTTGGATACCTCATTTGAAATTTGATTTCTAATGGGAGTTGTCCAAGGTTCGTTGGGTGGTTACCTCATTAGGTCTATAAATTAGACCCAATGCCAAATGGTTTGGCAATTAAAATTGAAATCCCTTTTTTGAAACTCTGCTTCTCTCCCATCTCCACCAATTCTTCAATTCCACACACCTAAAGTGTTAGATTGCTTCTGCACTCCATGCCCAAAGCTGTTGGGACAATCCTCAAAGTGTGCTTGAAAGAGTTCAGGAGCTATCCAAGCAAAGGAAGAAAAGGTTGCATCAAGAGTTGATCCGACAGCCCTAGAGATCGATTTTGTAGCTGATCAAAGAGCCCTTAGACCCATCTTGGAGTAGGCAGATCAGATCATAGAGAAAGCATCCTAGGCTAGGTCCAAGTGGATACCTGTAAAGGTCGGGCAAGTGCACAGCTCCATAACGGACCTCAACAAAATTACAATCATCGGATTGTGGAGATCGTCTATCTGTATAAGGTGTTGTGATCACCCTCTTGATTTATATACTGATTTATCATGTTATAATCTGACTTGAATTTATGTATCACATGTCGAGTTGGAAAAATTTTTGAATTCCACTACCACCAACTCTGACTAATCCTGTGTGCAATCCGATCCTTCAATGATATCAGAGCCTAATTGTACAGATTATAGATCTAAATCAAGATCAGATCTAATTCAGATGTGATCTGAAGTAGTGATCAGATCTAAAAATATTTAGATTAGATTTAATTTTAAGCATGTTTAGATTAGATCTGCATGTTAGACTAGATCTATTTTTGATATATGAGATATATGTGTAGATCTAGTTGAATGTCTGAGTAGCCTAGTATTTAGAATGGGTTTATCACCATGGCTATCGGTCATAAGAGGAAGCAGGGATTAAAGTCCCTCTCTTGCCCAATCGATGGATTCTCTTATGGCATATAAGGGTACTGTGGTGATCACATCTCATGAAGAAGAACCACGAAAAGAAAAAGCTTAATTTTCTACAAAACCTTAGATCCAAAAACCCTAGGATCTATTTTCATATGTTGCATATAAAGTTGTTTAGATTAAAAATTATTTTCATATCTAAACTAGAACCTTTTGGTATGCACATATGAATTGAAACATTGAAACCTGCTGCTGGCATGCCTATCGAGTTGACTCGAAACTCTGACGAGTCGATTCATTTTTATTGGAGTCGACTTGAGACCCTGAAGACCTAGTGATAAGTAGTATATTTTTATATTTATTGAAGGTATTTGTGATAGTTTATGGTGCTAACATCTTCTTAAAAATCCTAATTTCATGAATTTATTGATTTTTTAAAAAAAATAAGTGATTTTGAAAAAAATATGAAATTAGATATATTTATAAAAAAAAAGATGTTAATTTAATTGAGTAATTTAAACACCAAAATGAAGAGAAATTTTTGAAAAATTTAATGCATATTTTTTTAAATTTTTTAAATAAAAATCAGAGTGAAAATGGAGCCAAAATACCTTAAAAAATATATATTACCTCTGATGCACGGTGGACCGGTCGGTCGGTCCATAGAGCCAAGGTGTGGTCCACAGGAAATTTTGCACGATCCGACTGCCCAGAAGCAATCCATCATGTAATTCAACGGCTGTTATCGCTCCCGACTTTGAATAGGATTCTTTTACGCGATCCGACGGCCAGAACTTCATCAGAACCTAGATCCAACAGCTGACATTTGATCCGACCCTGATAAGGATTATAACTCTGATTTTTTAGCAGATCTGGGCGGTCCAAACTCCATCCGACGGTCAGAAATATTCCTAAGAAGATTAATATGATTTCTAAGGTTTTAGGACTCCTTTTTCTATCAAAAATTATGAAAAATTTATTTATAAATAGAGGGTCTAAAAATAAGCTTTTGGAGCAGAAAAATTAAGTAGAAAGTATAGAAAAAAATAGAAAAAAAAATAGATAGGTTTAGGGACCCAAAAAAAAGAAGGAGAAAAGCTGGTTCACTCTACGGAGTACAACGAAAGATGGAGAGGTCATCAACCATCTTTCCGATGAGGCTTGACTGATCAACTTTAGATTTTTATTACAGTTTTATTTTTATTTTATTTTATTATTCCTTTTAAATTTTTTGTACTTGAATTTTAATTTCAATTAATGTAAAATTTATTTTCTTGCACTTTAAATTCCTGTCTTTTATTTTTTGCACGTAGATGCTAGGATCTAATTAGTAAATCTTAGTATCAATTTATTTTTATATTTTTAAATTTTTATTATTTATTTTTATTATAAGTAGATGCTAGGATCTAGTAAGTAGATCTTAGTATCCGATTTATTTTTCATACTTTTTATTTTTATTTTTCGACTTAAATTACTTTTTCTAAAATTTTATTTTTTTTATAAAATCAAAGATTTCAAATTAAAATCTTGCTTTCTCTGTGGATTCGACCTGACTCACTACTTTTTATATATTTTTAATTTTTATTGAAGTCAAAATTTGATTGATAATCACGATGTCCTAACGACAGCATCGCGATTCTATCAATTTTTGACGCCGTTGCCGGGAAAGGCATCAATTTTTTATGTTTGATTTCTTTAGTTTTCTTGTGAATATTGCTTACTAATTTTTTTTATCTTTTTGCAAAAATAAATTCAAAAAAAAAATGGGAAAATAGAAAGCTTCCAAGTTGGTGAGATCAATTCTAACCCTAGTCTTAACTATTTTTTTTAGTATTAATTACTATTTTTTTAGTTAATCTAAAATTCATCCACATAAACCTAATAAAAATTACATGACAAGAGTAGAAACTTAATTTTTAGAAGCATTCATCATTATAGATTTATTTTTGGTGATCGCTGGAGACAAGGTAAGCTTTCAAGTTTTATTAGTTTCATGCATCTAAGTTAGTTGCATAGAACCCCTTATTTGAAATTGATTGTGCATATTCATCTCAAATTAATTTAAGGGCAACACCCATAACAAGATAAGGTGGGGATTTCATCACCCTTCCTTGATCCAAAAACAATCAACCAGCATCCCACATTAATCCTAGTCTAACTAAAATCAAGTAGACATTAGCCCCTAGGATCAATTGAGTTTAGTTTGAGTATTATGGTCAAGTCAAGTACAAAGTAAGTTTGGACTCATCCCTGAAACTAGTGTCTAAGGCTAGAGGTTACAAAGGCTCAACCTAAGTGGATTTGTGGTTATTTAATTGGTTCCGTTAGCTTATCTGACCAATTCAATTGGTGTCTAAGGCAAGCAACGGGAGGACCCCCACGATCCCACCTCTTACCTGGCTAGTTGAAGGAAGTGAGAACAAATCCAATTTGTATCTAGACTAAGCCACTCTACATCGAACTGTTAGGTCTAAAAAACCCGTAGGTGTTTAGGTTTAACTGTTTGCTAATTTGATTACAATTAATACTTAACCACAACTAATTCTTCTCATCTTACGTCTTTAGGTCTAAGACTTTTCTTAAGGATCTCACCTTTAAAATTTTTCTCTTTCTTTCTTTTCTCTTTTTTTTCTCCTCCTTCTTCTTAAAAAAAAATCTTAACAACACACATATTAGGGTTTACACTAATACATGCACGGTATAATTTTTTCTAACCTAGTTGAACCTAATTCTGAAATTGAACGACTGATCCATGTTAAACCTGAAAATCAAATGGCTGAAAATTCTGAGAACCACTTAGGCAAATGAAGAAATATTTTATTCCTTCCATCTATAACCCATCGATATTTTCATCATTCTATGGGATCAAATATTCTGACTCTAGTCCTAAGGTCGATTTGAACCTAATAGCCCAAAGATTAGATAAAGTCGACCTTCTTATCCAAAAATTTGATCAATTCCTAGCATTAGGTCAATAATCTCCTGCACAATACACACCATCACCTAATTATTAGGAGATTTATTCTATCTGTGCTAGCCCAGCCCATCATGTTAGTGAATATCCTACAGCTGCACAGTTTTTACCTTTCATCCAAGAATAAGTTCAAGCTGCCCAAGGCTACTCCAATCCTGTTAATGACCTATTCTTAAATACATATAACCAAGATTGGAGGAACTACCTTAATTTTTTTTGGAGACCCCAACAGACTCAAGCTCAGACCCAAATTTCTTCTGTGCAGAACTTTCAGAATAGGCTCCAATACCAAAATTATGCCTACAATAGTGGTCAGCCTAGTTAGCCTATCCAGCTATCCTATTACAATCAACCATTATACCCACCTCCTCAATAGACCAATCTAGCTAATGATAGATTGAACCAACTTCAACAAATGATTATGACCCAACAGCAATCTCTCACTAGGCTAGAAGCACAAATAGATCAATTAACTGAATCTACCATGAGGAGAGAACTAGGTCAATTGCCAAACGAACCAATATCGAATTTTGAAAATGACCCACCCATCCACCAATTATCTGGATCAAGTCATCAATCCAATGTCCCACTTAAAATTTTAATTTGAAATTGATATAGTAATCTCTGAGCTTACAAGAGATAAAATTTTTAAGGACTCATACCAAGACCAGGTGAGTGAGGCTAGTACTGATGCTAGCCGAAATGTAAATTTGGAAGAAGAGGTTAGTATTGAAGCTAACCCAATAGAAGAACCTGAGCCCAAAATTGATACTGAGAAGAGAGCGGATGAGTTACCCAAGATATATTCATCAAAAGTTTTGTTCCCTTCAGCTCCAAAAGCCGGTTCTTCCACTTTAAAATCACCTCCTCCAGAACTAAAATTACCCTTGGTCACATCTGAGTACACATGTTTAAAATCAACTAACACCCTTCCAGCATTCCATACATCAAACTTAACTTCTAACCTAAAAATTCAATTCATGAGTATTTTAGAAGAACAAATAGAAGAAATTCTCGACAAACAAGGGTTTGCGAATGGGTTTATGAATTATTTTTTTAAAATTAAAAATAGAGATGTGAAATATTTTCTGAAGATTGGCAACAAACTACTAAAATTTATTATAGGCCATCTTTCTAATATTGGCAATCCAAAACCATTAGAATTTGTCAATCTAATATTTGACACAGGATAGGTGAGAGAATCAGCATGGTCTGACTGAAGGCGATAAACTTAGCGCTTCCTAGGAGGCAACCCAATTTTCAAGTTTTTAATTTTTGCTTTTGCCTTTGCTTTTTTTTACATTTTGTTTAGATCAATTGAGTCTTGCTTAGTATTTTTTGTAGGGATCTGAAGATAATCTTGACTAAGTTGGAGAGAATCAGTTTTGAAAAAACTTATGGATCGGGTGATATCTCTTCTTTTCTTTCTCTTTGCATGCACCCTTCATTTTTTCTGCTCCATTGAGGACAATGTTGATTAAGTTGGGAGGGAGAATAAAGTGATCTTTCCATCATTTCACTTTGTTTATTTTTTTTAAATCCTCAAGTAAGTTAGTATTTAGTATTTAAGCATCTGATTACACTTAAGAATCAAGTTAAACCAAGTATTTTTAAAAGAAAATTGATGTACAGATCAGAAAGATATTGAGGGATCAAATATTAAGAAAACTCAATAAGAATTAAGTTTAAAACTTAAATAGTTTTCTTTGAGCATTTCTAAATTTTTCTACCAGCATTAAAAAAAAAAAGAGTTTACTTTCTATGGGCTTGTGTAAAGTAACTATACATTTCTTCATATATTTAAAAAAAAGTTTTCAAGTACTTCATGCTGAGTAACCGAGCCTCTTTGCCTAAGCAAGCATTGAGTTTCACGTCAAAAGGTATGAAAGACAAAGAAGCTTTGTTTTAACTCATAGCCTGTTTGATTCGAGTAAGTAGGTTCGAAGGGTATTTTATACCTAGTGCCCTAAAGCTATCTGTTTGGGAGTTATTGACTGAAAACTCACTACATGGGTCAAACAGAAAGCTTAAGGGGTTAAGACACTCAATAGTAGTATAACATTTTAAAAAAAAAAAATTAATCAACAAATGAAGGACGGAAGTAACAATATACTTGTCCATGTGAAGGTGAATGATTTGGAGATAAAGATAGCGATAATTTAAAAAAAATTAAAAAAGATTGTGTTCTTAGTTTAACTCTCATATTGACTAGTATTAATACCTCAATGACATACCTCATTTACACTCTACTGAACATCAGTGGCCCTTTTGAAAAATTATTTGGTGAAATTTGAGATATAAAAGGTACTTGATTCTAAATTCTTTCTTTATTCGAAGACGAGCAAAGTTCAAGTTGGAGAGTGTGATAAGTGATATATTTTTATATTTATTGAAGGTATTTATGATAATTTATGGTGCTAACATCTTCTTAAAAATCCTAATTTCATGAATTTATTGAATTTTCTTAAAAAATAAGTGATTTTGAAAAAAATATGAAATTAGATATATTTATAAAAAAAGATGTTAATTTAATTGAGTAATTTAAATACCAAAATGAAGAAAATTTTTTGAAGAATTTAATGTATATTTTTTTTTCAATTTTTCAAGTAAAAATCGAAGTGAAAATGAAGCCAAAATACCTTAAAAATAAAAAATATTACCTCCGATGCATGGTGGACCGATCGGTCGGTCACAGAGCCAGGCGCGGTCCATAGAAAACTTTGCATGATCCGACGGCCCAAAAGCAATCCATCATGCGATCCAACGGCTGTTATCACTCCCGACTTTGAATGGGATTCTTTTGTATGATCCGACGGTCAGAACTTCATCAGAATCCAGATCCAATGGCTGAGATTTGATCCGACCATGATAAGATTATAACTCTGATTTTTAGCAGATCTGGGTGGTCCAAGCTCCATCCGACAGCCAAAAATATTCCTAAGGAGATTAATATGATTTCTAAGGATTTTAGGACTCCTTTTCCTACCAAAAAATTATGAAAAATTCATCTATAAATCGGAGGTCCGAAAATAAGCTTTTGAAGCAGAAAAATTGAGTAGAAAGTGTAAAAAAAAAAATAGATAGGTTTAGGGACCTAAGAAAAGAAGGAGAAAAGTCAGTTCGCTCTACGGAGTACAACGAAGATGGAGAGGTCATCAACCATCTTCTCGATGAGGCTTGGCTGATCAACTTAGGTCTTGTTATAATTTTATTTTTATTTTATTTTATTATTTCTTTTAAATTTCTTGTACTTGAATTTCAATTTAATTAATGCAAAATTTATTTTCTTGCATTTAAATTTTTATCTTTTATTTTTTACATGTAGATGCTAGGATCTAATTAATAGATCTTAGTACCAATTTATTTTTATATTTTTTAAATTTTTTTATTTATTTTTATTTCAAGTAGATGCTAAGATCTAGTTAGTAGATTTAGTATCTAATTTATTTTTCGTACTTTTCATTTTTATTTTCTGACTTAAATTGCTTTCTCCAAAATTTTATTTTCTTTTTGTAAAATCAAAGATTTCAAATCAAAATCCTACTTTCTCTATGAATTCGACCCGACTCACTACTTTTTACATATTTTTATTTTTATTGAAGTCAAAATTTGATTGATAATCACGGTGTCCTAACGATAGCATCGCGATTCTATCACCTGGCTTGATTTGTAGACAAGCTAATTCAGTTCAACAGGCTAGACAATAGGGTTTCTATTCATCGTGGCAAGCCAACTCGGTCTCAAAATCAAGTCGATTCATTGTTATGAGTGCCGACTCGATCTCAAAGTCAAGTCGACTCATTGTGATGAGTCGACTTAAGTTCAGGGCAAGTTGACTCGAGGTGAGTAGAAAATTTTGTATGAGATACATTCAATATAATTTAGATCTAAATTTTTAGACATCTAAATTAGACCCATATACTTAATTAAGAATTAAGATATGAAATTTAAAGATACAAAATTGAGAATTTAAGATCTAAGATAATTTAAAAATATAGATTTTGGATATGGGTAGCTCAATTAGGTCTAGTTTGAGCAGTTAATCAAATCGAATCAAATGATAGTTAGGATTGGGTCAAATACACTCATGACCAATCTAAGTAGTTGTAGATTGATCAGATCAATTAACAACCACACGTTGTCAATCAACTTAAAGATCTAATTTGGCTCAATAGTTCGAGCCCGAGTCTAGACTGACCTATTCAATTCTTATTGATCAATTGTTATCTAAGATAAGTCTCAATCGTGATTTTTAATTGGGATCATGCTTACCTGACCACGAACAGATGATGTCTAAGGAAAGCATCTACAATCCTCCCAATGATCACACTTACCTAGCCAACTTGGTCGATCAAGTTTTGATTGAGGTTGCTTAATGATTCGTGCTAGTCCATGCCACTAGGTTAATCATAACAGTTATGACTAATTAAGGATGAGACTTAAATCTAAATCTTTCTATAAAATATTAAATCAAACAGTCTTCCACCATTGTAGTTATGCAGACCTTTTTTAGAGTTGACTGCTCTCGCTGGACACAGTGGTTTAGTTGCATTGGGAAGATGCAACCATACTGTTAGGCATGAGATGCTGTAGGATGGAGGAGTTGGGCTCAATATTTCAAACATGATGAGAGTCCCAATGACAGCTCTATTTTGCGCAAACGATGGGTTTGACTTAACTAAGGAGTGGGCTAACATTTCAAGCACGATAAGGCTACACAAATTAGAGAATGGAGTTGGTTGCAACATGTTTAGAGAAATATTAGACAAAAGTTGTTCACTTATCGACTGACCCATCACTAATAACTGTTAGGTGAGGTGGTGAGTCCATCGGTAAGACCACAGCACCCACTAACATGTTTAATCATAGAGATTTTATTTCTCTACCTGAGGAGTGTGAGGATCCGAAAAAATAGTAAGAGCCCAAATTTATTTTTAAAATAAAATTCCTAAAATAAATTAGTCAATTACAAAATCTAACCAAAAATTTTGGCTCTATACAGAAAATTATGTCTGCTTCCAATCTCCTAGCTAGAATCCTAGAGACAAATGGTTGACTGGACCTAATTTCAAGGATTGGCTCCGAAGCTTAAAGGTTGTCTAGTTTCGAGAAAATTATCTATATCCTTGACCAGGACCTTCCCTCTCTTCCAGTCCATCCGATTGCTGATCAAAGAGCGCTCATAAAAAGTGATCGGATGATGACAACAAAGTCAGGTGCTTTGTGTTGCCCTTGATGTGTAAGAAATTATAACACCAACATGAAGATATGAAGACTGCTAGACAGATTCTGACTCTCGTACAAAAGTTGTATGGTGAGTAGAGCCACGTAGCTCGTTACGAAGTGTCCAAGCGACTCTTCAAAGTGAAGATGCATGATGGATAGTCGATCAATGAATATTGTCTAACAATGATCAAGGATCTTGAAGATCTTGAGAAGTTTGAAATATTTATGGACCAGGACTTACAGATTGATCTCATTCTATAGTCTTTGACAGATTCATATGGGCAGTTTATAGTAAACTTCCATATGAATAAGATCCATGCACCGTGGTCGAGTTGATGGACATGCTGGTCACAACTGAGGAAACCTTGAAGAGTTCAAAGGCTCTGTACTTGCTGTGGAGCGGACTTCTTTCAAAAGAAAGTCTACTGAAAAGAAGAAAAAATCCACAAAGAAACAGAAGATAGAGAGCAAAAAGAAGGTAGTTCCGAAGAAAAAGGCTGCTGATAAAGAAAAATATTTTCAATGTAATATTGATGGCCACTAGAAACAAAATTGCCCTACTTACGTAACGAGTTTGAAGAATAAGAAGGAAGGTGGATCTTTTAAAGGTATGCTCATCATAGAAACAAATCTAATAGTTTCTTTTACATCTAGTCGGATGCTTGAGTCTAGATCTAATACTCACCTATGTACTTCTTTACAGGTCTTAAGGATAGCAGGAGGCTGAGGGATGGAGAAATGATCCTACATGTCAGGAACAGAGCAAAGATTGCTATTGTGGCTGTAGGAATGTATCTTCTTCGACTACCCTCAGAGAATATTTTATTGTTGAGAGACTATTATTTTGTACCTGCTACAAGTAAGAATTTGATTTCTATCTCTTGCTTAATGTAAGAAGACTATGTAATTAGTTTTTTTAAGGACCACTATAATATTTATTTTAAAAATAATAAAATTAGAAGTGGTTTTGTTATTAATGGTCTCTTTCAGTTATATGTTGATATTTCTATAAATTATGTCAAGCAAAATATAAATGCCATAGGTTCTAAACGTTTTAGAGATAATATAAATGAAAAGTATTTGTGGCACCTAAAGCTAGATCATATTAGAGAAGACATAATTAACAGATTGGAGAAAATCAGACTGTTGAATCTGTTGACTTTTGAGTCATATCCAATCTGTGAATCATGCCTTTAGGAAAGGACCACAAGCTGCCCTTTGTAGGACATGAGAAAAGGACCGTAGAGATACTTGCTCTGATAAATTTAGATATGTGCAGCCCATTCGATGTGATGACCAAAAGAGGTTATTCCTACTTTATAACCTTTATTGATGACTTTTTATGGTATGGATATGTGTATCTTATGCTTCAAAATCTGAAACCTTTGAAAGGTTCAAAGAATTCAGACATGAAGTAGAAAAATAAACTAAAAAGTCTCTTAAGATTTTTCGATCAGATCGAGGAGGTGTATATCTTAGTGAAAAATTTTTAAATTATTTCAAAAAATATGGCATAGTCTCACAACAGACTCTGCCTGAAATGCCTCAACTCAACGAAGTTTCAGAAAAAAAAATCAAACTTTATTAGATATGGTTCGTTCCATGATGAGCTTCACAGATCTTCTTATTTTTTTTTGGAGACAGTCTTTGGACTGTAATTTATGTACTGAATAGGATTCTATCTAAAATGATTCCTACCACACCATATGAGATATGGCATAGTAAGAAACCAATCTGAGTCACCTTAAGATTTAAGGTTGTTTGGCTCATGTCAAATGACAATAGGCGAACAAGTTAGAAACTAGATCCCTTAGAGCTTGTTTCATTGGATATCCTAAAAAGTCATTAGGATATTATTTCTATCTTTTAGAAGACCACAATGTGATTGTGAGTCGACATGTAGTTTTTCTTAAAAAATAATTTATTCTAGATGGAGGCATGGGAAGACAGATTAGGCTCGAGGAGAAAGTCTCTGAAGAGTAACGAGCCTCGAAACCTATGGAACCAATTCAGTTTGAGCCAATCCTCGCACCTCCTCCACCTCATAAGTCTAGTAAGATTTTTCATCCTCTTGAAAGATATTTAGGTATTATCTCAGAGAATGTAAAGAAAATATTTCTCACAGAAAATGAGGTACATGGTGGTGACTCCAAAACCTATAGCGAGGCCATATCAGATATCGACTTCGAGAAATGGTTAGAGGCAATGGAGTCAGAAATTAACTCAATGCACTCAAACCAAGTCTGGACCTTAGTGAATCCATCCAAAAGTATTGTTACTATTGGGTGCAAATGGATCTACAAAAGAAAGATTGGTGTAGATGAAAAGGTAAAGATCTTTAAAGCTAGGCTCGTGGCAAAAAGGTATAGTTAGCATGAAGGTATTGGCTATTAGGATACCTTCTCGCTTGTGGCCATGCTTAAGTCCATCCGCACACTACTTAATGTTGTAGTATATTCTGACTACAAAATATGGTAAATGGATGTGAAAACGATATTCCTAAATAAATATCTTAAGGAAGATATCTATATGGAACAGCCGTTTGATTTCACTTTCAGTGATAGTGATCACACGGTTTGCACACTACAAAGATCTATTCATGGACTCAAGCAAACATCTCATAGTTGAAATGCTCATTTCAATGATGTAATCAAATCATTTAATTTCATCAGAAATAAGAAGGAATCGTGTGTATTTAAAAAGATCAGTGGGAGCGCTGTCATTTTTCTCGTATTGTATGTGGATGACATCCTCTTGATTGAGAATGATATTCCCATGTTAACCTCGATCAAAGTTTAGTTGTCCAAAAAAATTTCATGAAAGATCTAGGAGAGGCATCCTTTATTTTGAGGATCAAGATCTATAGAAATAGATCTAAGAGGATGCTGGAATTGTCACAGAAGATATACATTGAGAAATACTGAAGAGGTTCAGCATGAAAAATTTCAAGAGAGGTCTTGTATCCCTTCAGATATGGTATTCATCTCTCTAAAAAATATGCCCCAATATACCGAAAGAGATAGAATGCATGAGTAAGATCCCTTATGCTTCGGCCATAGGGAGCCTCATGTATGTCATGCTTTGCACTCGATCGGATATCACCCATGCTATGAGTGTTACAAGTAGATATCAGTCGAATGCAGATGAAGAGTACTAGACTTCTGTGAAATATATCCTTAAGTACTTGAGAAGGACTAAGGATATATTTTTGATCTTTGAGAATGAAAAACTTAAAGTACAGAGATATACAGATTCAGACTTCATGTATGATATTGATGATCAAAAATCAACATCAAGAAGTATTTTTTGTACAATGAAGGTGCCATAAGCTGAAGAGTTCCAAGTAGACTATGATTGCAGATTCCATCATAGAAGCAGAATACATTGCTGCATCGGAGGCTACGAAGGAGGCATTCTGGTTCAAAAAATTATTGCAGAGCTAGGTATGATGCCATCGATACCATCCCACTCTATTGCAGCAACAATAACATCATAGCCCTAGCTAAAAAGCCAAGATCTCATCAGAAATCTAAATACATTGAGTGATGGTTCCATCTCATCCACGATTACCTCGAGAAAGGATATGTCGAGGTGAAAGAATCGACACCACGGATAACGTGACTGATCCACTGATGAAGCAATTAAGCCAGCAAAAGACTGAAGCTCATCTTGAGAAGATGAAACTTAGATTTTAGCCAATTGGCTTTAGTACAAGAGGAAGTTTGTTGGATGTATGTTCTAGAAGCCAGATTGACCGATACTTGTACAACTTTCTTAGGACATAATTTGTAAAATTAACTTTTATATTAATAAATTAGATAATTTTTATTCACATTATGTTTATTATGTCTGTGAATTATCCATTAGGTTAATGGGTATAATGACATATATTTTCAAGAGTTGAGAATTTGAGATATGTGTCATTATAGTAAACTCATAAATTACTCCTGATTATAGGATCATCACGGAGATGGTGATTGATCTGAAAGATTGATGTATGATTGCTTTTTTCGGATAGATGAGTCTTGAATCTATGGTATGGAGACATCGGAGTGAAAGTATAAGTGCTTATTGAGAAAAAGGTACTAAGCATAACCAATCATGAGCAGTCATAAGAATATCTACTTTCTCATCAGTGAGATGCTCGATGCTGCGGTTGTATGTTTAGTTTTCTGATCTGAGGTGCATCGATCATTCACGTTGAAAATATTATAGTTTGACGATACCATAACTCAATCTTCTAACCATTCAGAGTCTTGAGATGTATGCTAGCTGCAGTATGTTCATTATAGAACTGGGTTGCATCAGGATGGGATCTATCGACCTCGATAGAAGAGTAGTCTAATGTAGATCATGAGATTGAGTTCAAAGTCTATGGCCATAGCAGTGTGAAAGATAAAAAGATATTTCTTTGATTTTCACATCGGACTTGAATCGATTGATTCTGACATATAATAGGAATGAAGTTTGATGAGTTATCCTTAATCTCGGTCTTGTCAGAATCCATGATAGAAGAATTGAATCAGACAGTAACTACACCTAGATATTCATTTTTTAGTTCTGATGGATTGTCACTATATACTACTAGGTGTCACTGATGATTTTAGGATCAAGTAGAATTATTTCAATGATCAATAATTCTAATTGGCTAATTGAAAAAAATTTTGATCTATCAAAAAGAATTTCAATGATGTTGCTAATAGAGATCATAATATATCCCATTACCATACAAATTAAACCTATGGGGTCACACAAATAAGAACTTTGACTTTGGATTGCTAAATTGGACTCAATTGGTCCAATTGGGTCTAAGAGAATTATGCCAGCACATAATTAGACCAAGGTTTCTCTTGGATTGGGTTTCCTATTAGATAAGGTTTAGCCTAATCTATTTGGGCTCTTAATTTGGCACCAAGAGTTGGTTGCATTTAATCTTCTTCAATTAAATTTGAATTAGATTCAAATTTCAAAGGATGCATGCCCATTTGAAAGTCAAATGAGGCGACGAGGAATGGGAGAAGAGAGGCGCGCACACCCCACTTTTTGTTCATGATTTTCCACGCACAAAGAGAGGGCGCATGCCCCTCCCATTGGATAAGGATAAGTGGTTAAGGAATTTAATTCCTTTTGAATTCTTGTTTAAATTTGAAGAGTTCAAATTGAAACAAAGTAGTTAGTCCTATTTGAATTCAAGTTTAAGTTTGAATGGTTCAAATTTAAATGAAGTTGTTATGGATGAGATCCACTTAAAATTTAAATGGGATTATCCTTCCATGCCTACTTTGGTTTTCTCGTGCAAATGTTGCACGAAGAAAAGAAAAGAAAGAAGGGGGCATCACCCCATGTGGATAAGAAGGGAGGGAGAGAGTGGGATGCTGCATTTGAAATTTGATTTCAAATGGGAGCCAACCCCAATTGGTTGGGTGGTTACCTCATTAGGTCTACGAATTAGACCCAATGCCAAATGGTTTGGCAATTGAAATTGAAGTCCCTTTACCAAAACTCTACTTTTCTCCCATATCCACCAGTTCTCCAATTCCACACACCTACAGTGTTAGGTTGCTTCTACACTCCATACCCAAAAGTATTGGGCCAATCCTCAAAGTATGCTTGAAAGAGTTTAGGTGCAGTCCAAGCAAAGGAAGAAAAGGCTGCATCAAGAGTTGATCAGATAGCCCTGGAGATCGGTTTCATAGCTAATCAAAGAGCCCTCAGACCCGCCTTAGAGTAGATGGATCAAATCATAGAGAAAGCATCCTAGGCTAGGTTAGAGTGGATACCTATAGGGATCAGACAAGTGTGTGGCTCAACAGCGGACCTCAACAAAATCACGATCATCGGATCGTGGAGATCGTCTACCTGTGCAAGATGACGTGTTCACCCTCTTGATTTATATGCTAATTTATCATGTAATAATCTGATTTGGATCTATGTATCATGTGTCGGGTTGGAAAATTTTTGAATTCTGTTGCCACAGACTCTGACCAATCCGATGCATGACCCGATCCTTCATCCTCTTGGAGTTCTCTATGCTGAACTTTTTTAATATCTCTTCAATACACATCTTTTGTGAAAGGGGCCTAACATCTTTCTAATCTATCTCTATAGACCTTAATCCCTAAAATAAAAGATGCTTCACCTAGATTTTTCATAAAAAATTTTTTGGACAACTATAATTTGATCGACCTCAGCATGGGAATATCATTCCCAATAAGGAGTATGTCATCCATGTATAGTATGAGAAAGGTGACAGCACTCCCACCAACCTTTTTGAAGATGCATGCTTCTTTTCATTTTTGATGAAACTAAATAATTTGATTACATCATTAAAATATGTGTTCTAACTTCGAGACACTTGCTTAAGTCTATAAATAGACCATTGTATTTTGCAAACCTTGTGATCACTATCATGGGAAGTGAAACCAATCGACTATTTCATATAGATATCTTTCTCAAGATATCCATTTAGGAATATCATTTTTACATCAATTTGTGATATTTCATAGTCGAAATATGCTGCTATGGCAAGCAATGTGCTGATGGACTTAAGCATGGCCACAGGTGAAAATATATCTTGATAGTCAATGTCTTCATGTTGACTATAACCTTTCGCTACGAGCCTAGTTTTAAAGATCTCTACCTTTCCATCTGCATCAATTTTTTCCTTGCAGATTCATTTACACTCAATAGATACAATATCCACTGGTAGATTCACTAAGATCCAGACTTGATTTGAGTACATCGAGTCAATTTCTAACTTTATTGCCTCTAACCATTTCTCAGAGTCGATATCTAATATCATCTCATCATAAGTTTTGGGATTATTTTTATGTACTTTATTTTCTATGAGGAATATTTTCTCTATATCCTCTAAGATAATACCTAAGTATCTCTCAAAAGGATGAAAAATCCTACTTGACCTATGGGATAAAGGAGGAGATGCACAAATTGGCTCTAACTGAATCGATTCCATAGGTTTCAAAGCTCATTGCTTTTTAGAAACTTTCTCATCGAGCCCAATCTATCTTTCCATGCCTCTATCTTAAATAAACTATTTTTCAAGAAAGACTGCATGTTGACTCACAATCCAATTATGATTTTTTGAAAGATAGAAATAATATTCTAAAGACTTCTTAGGATATCCAATAAAATACGCTTTAAGGGACCTTATTTCTAACTTGTCCACTTGTTGTCATTTGACATGGACTGGACAATCCTAAATTTTGAGGTGACTCAGACTCGATTTCTTACAATGTCATATCTTATATGATATGGTAGGAATGATTTTAGATGAAACCCTATTCAGTAAATAAATTACAGTTGATAGACTATTCTTTCAAAAAAAAATAGGAAGGTCAGTGAAGCTCATCATGGATCGAACCATATCTAATAGGATCTGATTGCTCCATTCTGAAACTCTATTGAGTTGAGACATTTTAGGTGGAGTCCATTGTGAGACTATACCATGCTCCTTGAGATAACTTAAAATTTTTTTATCAAGGTATTCACCTCCTCAATCTGATCGAAGTACCTTAAGAGAATTTTTAATTTATTTTTCTACTTCATTTTTGAATTCTCTAAACTTTTCAAAGATTTCAGACTTGTGTCTCATGAGGTACACATACCCATATCATGAAAAATCATCAATAAAGATTATGAAGTAGGAATAACCTCCTCTGACTGGTATATTGAATAGACTACACACATTAATATGTACCAGAGTAAGTATCGCTATAGTCCTTTCCCCATGTCCCATAAAGAAAAGCTTGGTCATTTTTTTTAAAGGCATAATTCATAGACCAGATATGACTCAAAAGTTAATGGATCCAAAAGTTTGATTTTCTCTAACCGATTAATTTTGTCTTCTCCTATATGACCTAGCCTTAGGTTCCACAAGTATTTTTGGTTCACATTATCACTAAGTCATTGAGTGTTGTGTAGGATCCGATACCACATGGTGCAGCAGAAAGAAAGAAGAAACAAAATAAGAAACATAATACAAATATATGGATCAACCTCAAGCCTACCTCCACGAGGCATGCAAGCTTCACTATGAGAGAATAAAACACAATCAATAGAAAAGGAACTCACCACTCAACCCTTGTATAAGAATTTTTTAATAAAAAATCCCAAAATTTTTACAAAAACTTTTTGAAACCTCTTTTGAAGCCTTTCTACACCTTCAAGATGTCACCAGCTATCCAACACAATAAATAGCTCATCAATCGGAGCTATATAGTCTCTAAAATCTTAAAAATATTGTTACACTAGGAATACTGAGTTGCAATCAATTTTAGAACCATCTGTGGCCATCTGATCATGACCGACTCACACCAAAGCCATTCGATCATGCACTATAGCCTCAGATCAAACCTGATCACTCTCAAATTGAGTTTCAACTGTCCAATCACGATCGCATACGATTTGGACTATCAGATTGTGCACAAATGCCCCTAGACCATGCGTGGATCATGTGATCAGTCCACGCAGCCTCCATGGACCACCCTGCACCCTGCGGTCCATGGTGGACCACGACAAGGTGCTGGGCCTTGGCGCCCGCACACCCGTTGGGCCGGTCTGCATGCACGGGCCATGCATTGAGTGTCTGTCGGGTCCGATTGTGTCACCGCTGGCCTCTGCCAGCTCGCCATCGGACTCCATTGCCTCGTGGGCCATGCCACTTGCTCTAAGCCTTCTTTTGTGTGTATCTTCACCTTCTAGACTTCATTTGGACTGCTTTTGGGTTCATTGGACTCCATTCATCATCTTGAAACTAGCTGTGGGCTCAATATGGATCGAATTTTGAGGTATCAAATTTCAACAATCTTCATCTCGATTCGATATTCGACCTCTACCTATCTCTGAGAGTCTGTGATCCATCCCGCCTCTATGCCTTGGGGCATGCCTACTGTCTCATGGATGGACAAACGTGTGAATCAAGTTAGGCCGCTCGATCCCACCTCCATCATGGGCTGTGTCCACTCTGACCAAAGACCTGCTCGAAAAAATCTCCTGTGGCAATAAAAACTTCACTCTATGACATTGCCTCTCATCCTCCCAAGTCTTCCATCTAGTGCTCGATCCACCTTCACCTAAAGCTCCACCTTGCTCTGGGCTCTCTCTGGCTCCTGAAGCTCTATCTCGTACTGGGCTCTCTACCAAGTAGTAATATCCTATCATTCTCTTTTTCTCCTCCAGAATAATCTTATCGTCATGCAACACCTTCAGAATTTCTTCACCAGCTATCATCCTATAGCTTCTCGAATCCAATCTGCTCAGTGAGATAAGATTCTGTCTGAAATCAGATATGTATCGAATCTCTTCTAATCTCCTCACTACACCATCATGTGTCCTCCAACTGACCATCCTACTATCTCTGATCGCATAGCTCGATTCATCCGATAGATAAACAGTACCCTTATTACTCTCTAGAGAGTCAAACTGTTCCTCTCTGCAACATACATGATAGGTGCATGTAGAATCTAAAATTTACTGCTGAGAGAAGTAGATATCCTGTCAGATATCTCTAGGATATCATCCTCTGACTCGCTACTAACCGTCGCTGCAATAGCCCTCGTCCGATCCGTAAGTTGAGGATAATCTCTGGCAAGATGTCCCAACTCATCACATCGATAACATCTAATCTTATTGAAGTCTCTCATCCTAGACTTGGATAGCCCTCATCGTGATCTCCTGTCGCTCCATCTACTACCTCCTACTCCTTTAGAAAGCAACAAAGCTGAGCTGCCACCTGAGCTCGAAGCTGGATTCTCTCTCTTGAGAATCTCGTTTGGAAGAATTACTGTGGTAACCTCATCCATCTTGATGGTGCTCTTCTCCACTAAAAGAGTAATCACTAAGGACTCATACGAAGGTGGAAGCAATGCTAGCAAAACCAGCATCCTGATCTTCTCCTCAACTTTCTCATCAATACCGAGGAGGTCGATGAGGATCTTTTGAAAGTGGCTGAGATGCTCCTGCATGCTCTATCCCTTAGTTATCCATAGCTGATTAAACTGTCTCCAGAGGAAGAGAGTGTTAGTGAGAGATTTTGCCATGTACAACTCCTCAAGCTTTAACCACAGCACCATCAGAGAAAACTCACTAAACATATGGATCACCACCTCATCCACTAGGTACAAGTGGATCATACTCACTATTTGCATCTAGAGCCACCTCCAATCCTGCACCTCCATGGTAGTCAGCTTCTGCTTGTATAAGAGAGCATTGATCAACCCTTGCTGGATGAGCACATCCTTCACCCTTGTCTTCTATAAGAAAAAATTACTCCTTCTATCAAACCTATTGATCTCCATCTTGATTGAGCTTGTCTTCTCCATGTTCTATCTCGATCACTATCATTGCAATCTTTGCTCTGGTAGAACCTAGTTCTGATACCAATTATTATGTAGGATCTGGTACCACGTAGTGTAGTAGGAAGAAAGAAGAAATAAAATAAAAAATATAATATAAATATGTAGATCGGCCTCAAGCCTATCTCCATGGGGTGTACAAAATTCACTATGAGAGAATAAAACATAATCAATACAAGAGAAACTCACCACTCAATCTTTGTACATGAGTCTCTCAACAAAAAATCCTAAAACCCTTATAAAAGCTTTTTGAAATCTTTTTTGAAGCCTTTCTACACCTCCAAGATATCACCAGATCCAACGCAACAAATGGCTCATCAATCAGAGCTATATAAGCTCTAGAATCTCAAAAATATTATTACACTAGGAATACTGAGTCGTAATCAACTCTAGAACCATCTGTGATCGTCTGATCATGATCGGCTCACACCAAAGCCATCCGATCGTGCATTACAGTCTCAATGATGGCTTTACATCCACTAGTAAATGATGGGTCTGACTTAACTAACAAATGTGCTAATAACTGTTAGGTGAGACCACAGGACTTAGATACCAAATCCACTGCATCTTGCTTAGTGAAGTAATGGATAAGGTGTTATCCACTCATTGATCTATACTCACCAATAATTATTAGATGAGGTATGTATGGATCAGTGGGACTGCAGTATCTACTTGAAATTGATCATGTATAGATTTTTATTTTTCCATCCGAGGAGTGTAGGAGATTCGAAAAAATAGTGAGAGCCTTGTTTGTTTTTAAAATTTCTAGAACAAATATTTTATAAGTATAAAAATCTAACTATAAATTATTCTCTCTGCAGATAACCATGTCGAGTATCAATCCTTTAGTCCGTATCTTTGATACCAATAGGATCAGAATGAACCACAAAGACTGACTCTAAAATTTGAGAATCATTCTCAGTTTCGAGAAGCTAACCTATATCTTATATCAGGATGCACCTGTGTTACCAACTCGTCCATCCTCTGATCAATGAGCCGCACTTGAGAAGTGGATGGATGAGAACAATAAGATGAAGTTTACATTCTAGCATCCATATCGAATGTTCTTCAGCGATAGTATGAAGATATGAGGACTGCTAAGGAGATGCTGACTCACCTACAAAAGTTATATGGTAAGCAAAGCCGCACAGCTCACTTTGAGGACTCTTAGAGACTATTCAGAGTGAAAATGCATGATGGGCAGTCTGTCAATAATCATTGTTTGACAATGATTAAGGATATCAAAAAGTTTCAGAAGCTCAGGATGAACATGGATAAGGAATTGCAGGTCAATTTGATCCTCCAGTCTCTTCTTGATTTATATGGACAATTCATTATGAACTACCATATGAATAAGATCGATAGCACTTTGCCTGAATTACTGAATATGTTAGTGATAGCTGAGGGCACCTTGAAAAGTTCAAAGGATATAGTTCTGACTGTAGAGTGGATTTTCTTTAAGAGAAAGTCTTCTTTCAAGAAAAAGAAGAAGCCTGTGAAGAAACAAAAGAATGAGGTCAAGCCCAAGAAGCAGATTTTGAAGAAGCTAATGATAAAAAAAAATATTTTCATTGTAATGTCGAAGGACACTGGAGAAAGAATTATCCGGCCTACCTAGTGACTATTAAGAACAGAAAGAAGAATAAGCCTTTTGAAGTTACGTCTGACTTGCTCGTAATTGAAACTAATCTAATGGTTTTCTCTTCTTCTAGTTGGATTCTAGATTCTGGTTCAAGTGCTTATTTATGCACTTCTATGCAAGATCTTAAAGAAGTTAGAGGGCTGAGAGAAAGTGAGATCACTCTTTGGGTCAGCAATGGAGCAAAGATTACTGTTGTGGCCATCGAAACTTATCCTCTGTGATTATCATTAGAAATTAGTTTAATTTTGAAAGGCTGCTATTATGTATCTGTAGCCAATTGGCTTTAGGTCCAATGTGAGTTTGTTAGATGAGTGCCCTAGAAGTCAATTATTGGCTGACACATTTTATAATTCAAGAGCTTAATTTTGTACTTATAATATTTTTATATTAATAAATTTTTTTTTATTCTAATCATGTTTATGTGTCCATGATTTGTCCTAAAAATTAACATAGATGATTTTGTATATTCTTAAAAGGGTTAAGAATTTGAGACATACATTATTAGTGGTTAATTTCTAAATACTCTCCATCAAAAGATCATCACAGAGGACAGTGATCAATCTATTTGAGATCGGTGCATGGTTCACCTTCCTTATGGGTGATGAGTCTCGGGTCTACAGTGTAGGAACACTGGGGTGAGGGTGTTGGTGATTGTTAGAGAACAACTTATACTGAGCATGACCAACATGAGAAACTACTTGGATGTATACTCACTCATCAGTGGTTGACTCAATACTGTAATGGTGTGAGTGGTTCTTTGACCTGCGGTGTCATCGGCTATTCGTAGTAAGGCTACTGAGTTTGACTGTATATTTCATTGGTCTTTAACCATTCAGGTCCTTACTGTGTATGTTGGCTACAATAGATTCAGGTTCACTGTTAGAAGTAGAATGCACCTAAATGGAATCTATCGATCTTGATCGAAAAGGAGAAGTTCTATGTGAATTATGAGACTGAGTTTAGAAAATTTTTGATCAAAGCAAGTGTAAATACTGAGAAAAAATTTTTACAAGATTCACAAATGACTTCGAGTTAAGCCAATCTAGTATATAACTGACAATGGGGTCTGACGAGTTCTTCATAACCTCCATCAAGTTGGGACTCACGATAGAAGAACTGAATCATATGATAACTGCATTTAGGGGTTCACACTTTCATTCTACTGAATTGCCACTACATACTGCTAGGTATCACTGGTAGATTATGAGATTCATCGGGTGTCATCTTGATGATCGATGACTCTCGAAGAGCAGAGTTGGCATTGTTTCAACCCATCGAAAGTGATTTCGATGATATTGTCATGAAGATCACAATATATCCACTACCAGATAGAATGAAACCGATGAAGTCATACATTAAGAGATTTACTCTTAAATTAACTAATTGAACTTGTGAAGTTCTAATTGGGTTAGGATTTAGTAAAATTTTATTAAATTTAAGAGAACCATACTAGCACATGGTTAAACCCAATTCTTCTCTAGACTTTGATTCCTTATTAGATAAGGATTGGATCAAGTCCATAGCCTTGAACCTAATCTAAATCTATTTTGATTTAGATTTAGAGAGGCACCTATTTGAGGGTCCAAAAAGATTGGATCAAACTAATTAGTTGGCAAATAGATCTTCTTATTTTCTCCCTTGATTTTTCTTTTATGGTGAGGATTAATTAGAAAGAGAGAGGAGGTGCATGCCTCCCTTTTTACAAAGAACAAGGGGCGCATACCTCTTGGAGTAGGTGGATGAAAGAAAGAGGGGCCCACCCCTCTTTTGTTTAGGCATGGAAGGAGAGAGAGAGAGGGGCTACGCCCCCTCTTTTGTGCACTTAAAACTCTAAAGGGGTGCCAAGATTAGGCACCCCAACTACCTGCCTAAAAGATCAAAGGGCGCCCCCTCATCTTGCCTTATAACAAGAGGGCGCCCCATCTACTTCCCATTTGAGGCAAAGGTCTTTTCTAAGTAGATTTGATTTTCTTAGAAAGAAAATCAGATTAAAAGGTAAGTGACCTAATGAGATAAGGACTAACATTTTTAGCCTGATTGGATGTTGATATAGAATCAAGAGAAGGCCTATTTAAGGAGATGGTCTCCTAGGATTTCAAAGAAGCAATTTTTGAATTGATCACCTCTCTCCATCTCCACACCATCTCTCCTTCTTCCTCTCTTTCCAATGCCCAAGGTTGGGTATCCCATCTTCCACATACCCAAGTTATGGAGGGTGATTGATTCTACATCAAGAACGAGGAGAAAGGCTATGGTTCAAGTGTTGAATTCATGATCAAAGATCAAGGGTTGATCAAAAGTTCAAAAAGGCTGAGATTCTTCTTGGAGAAGAAGAATCTACAATGAAAAGAAAGGTTCAAGATTGATACCTATGGATACCTGTAGAGGTCGAATACGTGTGAGGCTCAAGAATCTTCAAATCCAGGATCATTGGTTGTGATGTATTTTAACCCGCACAAGGTATTGAGATCCGATCTCAATTTTAATTTTTAATTTTTAGATTATATGCATGTCTTTGATCCAGGCCTCAGGTAGATATAGATTAGATCTATAGTATGTGGGGTTAAAGAATTTAATCTAAATCTATTTCTGCTGCTATTTCAAAAATATTTTAAAATCTATGCATGCTAGTCTATCTGATTTTCTAACATTCTCCTCATCTATCGAGGTTGATAGATTTCATCTTGATGCACACCCTATTTCTACAGTGAGTGTACTGCAACCAATTACACTTCAAGACTTCGTATAGTTAGGACATGGAGTAATAGTGTAGTCAAACTATAGCAACCTTACTGTGAATAGCCGAGGCACTGGAGGTCAAAGAACTAGTCGCACTACTGCAGCATCAAGTTTGTCACTGATGAGAAGATAGACATCCTAGTGACTGCTCGTGTTTGATCACACTCAGTACCCTTATTTTTAATGTGCACTTACACTCTCACTCCGATATCTCTACACCATAGATTTAAGACTCATCTATTCTAAAGAAGTTGATTGTGCATCAATCTTTCAGGATCAAACACTGTCCCCGTGATGATCCTATGATCGAGAGTAATTTATAGATAAATTATAGTAATACATGTCTTAAATTTTCAACTCTTGAGAAAATATGTCATTATATCCATTAACTCAATAGATAATTTAGAGAACTTAATAACACAGATCTGAATGAAAATAAATCAAACTTTGTTAATTTATAAGTCAATATAACAAAATATGCCCTAAAAAAGTTTTACAAGGATCGACCAATCTGACTTCTAGGACATACATCTAACAAGTGAGAGGGAACAGAGAAGGGGTTTTGATTTGGGAGGTATCATAAGGAACTTCTGCATCGGTACAGCAACAGTCCATGCCAAGCCTTTAGGAGTGGATTTACGAAACTACCCCTAACTGTAAGACAATGTTTGTGGACATTTTGGTCAGGCATAAGCAGTTCCAAAGTTCCATGGTGGGACAGTCGGTCTACGATCATCATTTGACAATGATTAAAAATTTGGAGGAGCTTGAGAAGCTCGACATGACCATGCATAAAGAATTATAAGCGGATTTGATCCGACAATCTCTTACTGATTCGTGTGGATAGTTTATAATAGACTATGATATGAACAGTATTGATTGCATCCTGACTAAATTATTAGACATATTGGTGACTACTGAGAAAATCTTGAAGAGTTCAAAGGGCACAGTTCTCGCTATGGAGCAGAGAAACTGTCCTGAATACCTGAAAATCCTAAAAGAAAAATGAAAGTGACACACCTTTTGAAGGTATATCAAATCTACTCTTAAAAAAAACTAACCTTACAATTTTTTCTACTTTTAATTGAGTCATAGACTCTAGTTCTAGTGCACATTTATGTACTTCTATGCAGAATCTTGAGGAAAGTAGAAGGCTTAAGGAAGATGATATGACCTTTCGGGTAAGCAATAGAGCAAGAGTTGCTATTGTGGTTATGATTACCCTTCCTCTATGATTACTGTCTAGGTTTAGTTCTTAGAGACTGTTACAATGTACCTACAGTTAGCAGAAATTTGATTTCTATTTAATGTACATGTTAGTTTTTATAAAGACTACTATACTATTTATTTTAAAAATAAAATGGTTAGATGTGGCTTTATGATTAATAATCTCTATCATTTACATATTGATGTGAATATATTCGAGCAGCAAGTGAGTGTCATTGGATCTAAGATATCCAGTGATGAGATAAACCTCAAAGTATATGTGGAACTTTGACTAGGTCATGAAGGAGAAGAAAGGATTAACGGACTAGAGACAGATGGACTTTTAGGCTCGATGACTATCGAGTCATATCCAGTCTGTAAGTCTTGTCTTCAAGGAAAGATGACCAAACCACCCTTTATGGGACATAGAGAAAGGACCATTGAGATACTTGTCTTGATGCACACTGGTGTGTGTGGCACATTTGATGTAGTAGCCAGAGGAGGTTATCTCTACTTAATTATCCTTACTGTTGATTGTCCATGGTGTAAGTATGTATATGAGATATACTAATCTAAAGCCATTAAAATATTCAAAAAATTCAGATATGAAGTAGAAAGGCAAATCAAAAAATCTTAAAGGTATTTCGATCAGATCGAATAAAATAATATCTAAGAAATTTCTCGATTATCTCAAAAAAAAATAGCATAGTCTCATAATGGACTCCACCTGGAATACCTCAACTCCATAGGTTTTCAGAATAGAGAAGTTGGACCCTATTAGATATGGTTCGATCCATAATAAGCTTCACTAATTTTTTTGTTATTCATTTAGGAGATATGCTTAGCTTACCACTAATTAGTTAGTAAATTAGATTCCTTCTAAATTCATTCTTACCACACTATATGAGATATAATATGATTAGAAACTGAGTCTTGATCATCTCAAGTGATAGTAGGTGGATAAGATAGAGGTTAGGTCTATGAGAGATCGTAGGATATACATAAGAGCTTTGGGATGCTAATTTTGCCTTCCAGAGGATCACAATATGATTGTGATCCGACACACTGTCTTACTGAAAAATAGTTTATCCATGATGAAAATAGTGAGAGGCAATTATAGCTCGAAGAGAAAGTCTCTTAAGAGCAACAATGAGTCATAGAGTCAATAGAATCCATTGAGCCAATAGATGCTATACCTCATCCATCTCGTAGAATTAGTTGAATTCTCTATCCTTCTAAAAGGTATATGGATATGCTTACAGAGGATGTAGAGAAATTGTTTCTCATAGGATATAGAAAATATAGAGTTGAACCCTAAAACTATTACAAGGTGGTTTCATCATTTCAATGATATGATCCAAATGTTTGATTTTATCAAGGATGAAGAGAAACCATGAGTCTTTAAGAAAGTTAATGGGGGTGCTTAATATTCCTCGTATTGTACATGGATGACATCCTCCTAATTGAGAATGTTGTTCCCATGATGACCTTGGTTAAGATCTAGTTATCAAAAGTATTCTCCATGAAAGATCTAGAAGAAGTATCCTGTATGTTGAAAATAAAGATCTATAGAGATATATCTAAGAGAATACTTCATTTATCATAGAAAACGTATACAGAAAAGGTGTTGAAGGGGTTCAGCATGAAGAGCTTCAAAAGGAGAATTGTTATCTTTTAGGCATGGAGTTCATTATACTATGTACTCAACTTGATATATCTTTTACTGTAAGTGTCATGAGTAAATATCAATCATATCCAAGCTGGGAGCACTAGATATCTATGAAGAATATCCTTATGTACTTGAGAAGTACTAAGGATATGCTCTTGGTCTTTGGAGGAGAAAAAATTAGGGTCTAGGGATACAGATTGATGATAGAAGGTCTACATTAGGATGAGCATTCTTATGTTATGGTGCTACAATATATTGGAAGAGTTTCAAACAATCGATTCTTAAAAATTTCACCATGGAGGTAGAGTTCATCGTCGTTTCTAAGGGTACTAAGGCAGCTTTCTGATTTATGCAGTTTATTGTGCAAACCCACTGACTAAGTTGTTGATCTAGCAGGAGACTGAAGCTCATCTTGAGAAAATGAGGCTTAGGTTCATGGCCAATTGACTTTAGTATAAATGAGAGATTGTTAGATGTATGCCCTAAAAGTCAAGTTAGCCATCACATGTAATCTTTCTAGTGGCATAGTTTTGTAATTGAATAAAATAAATAGGGTTATTTTCTTATTCATGTAGAGTCATGTGTCCATGAATCATCTAAAAAATTAATAAAATGATGACACATATTCTCAAGAGTTGAAAATTTGAGACATGTACCATTGGTAATTAATTTTTAAATACTTTCGATCAATGGATCATCACAAAGATGGTGATTGATCCGATTAGATTGGTGTACGGATTACTTTTCTTATGATAGATGAGTCTCAGATCTACAGTATGGAGATATTGAAACTAAAATACAGATGATTGTTAGAGAACAATGATATCGAGTGTGACCAATATGAGTAGTTACATAGATATCTATCCACTGATCAGTGACATACTTGATGCTATAGTGGTGTGAGTAATTCTCAGACCTGTGGTGCCTTGACTGCTCACAGTGAAATTGCTGTAATTTAACTACACATAAATATGGTCTCTAGCTATATAAATCCTTATGATGGACGTTGGCTGCAATAGGTTCACTGTAGGAGTAGGGTGCGCACCTAGAAGGAATCTATCGATCTTGATAGATAAGCAGTAATCTTATATTATTCATGAGACTAAGTGCAGAGTGAATGATAAAAAAGAGTTTTCATAGAGTTTTACTTATGAATTTGAGTCGATTGAATTTACATATGATCAATGATGAGGTTTGACAAGTTATCCATGACCTCCATCTTATCGAAACTCACGATAGAAGGATCGAATCACACGATAACTATACCTAAAGGTTTAATATTTTATTCTATTGGATTGTCACTACATACTGCTTGATGTCACTGGTGGATTGTGAGACTCGTCGAGCATCTTCTTGATGATTGATAATCCTTGATGGATAGAGTTGGAATTATTTCGACCTATCGAAAAGAGTTTTGATGATATTATGATGGAGATCATAGTATATCTCACATCAGATAGAATAGAACCTATGGGGTCACACATAAAAAGAGATTTTTGTTCGATCAGATGGTTGATCTGTGATTCATATTATGAATCACAAAGAGATCTAATTATCTATATGATTGATGATTGATCCAATACAAATATTGTAATTAAATAACTCACTAAGAGTTAGTGAGTTATAAGAGGATTAATTAGCAATTGAATTGCTAATTGACTCAATTTGATTGAGCAATAGGACTAAAATCAATTCTAATTGAATTAGATTCAATTTAGTTTAGTTTGTGTTTGATTAATGCAAGCCTAATTGAGTTATGAGATAGCTCAATAGCAAAAGAGATCAATTTCTGATTTGATTAGGATTTGGTTCGACTAATTTTTTAATTAGATTAGGATCAAATTAGTTAGGTTTGGATTTCTAGTTAGACTAGGATTTGACCTTTTCTTTCATGCAACCAAATCTAATTTGGTTAAGGATTAATTAAGGTACCAAAAGAGAGCCCAGTTTGACTAGGACTCTCTCTCTCTCATTGCGCAAAATAAACCCACGCCTAACCACTCTTCCACGCACCCCTTCTCCCCTTGTTTTTGTGTGAAACAAACTCACGCCCATGCATTCTTTTCGTAAGAAATCCAATGCAAAAAGAGGGGGGCATCCAAGGGGAGACGTCCAAGAGTTGGATGCCCCCCAAACTCTATCCAATAAAGTTTAAACACCCATCCAATTCTTATCCTAATTGATGCCCAAAAAAATCAGATGGGATCTAATTTTTACTGTGGAGAATTTAAAGAGGAAGAGTTCCTCTTGGAGGCATGGAAGAAGAAGAGAAAAAATTTCTCTTGTGTGTGGATGAAAAGAAGAAAGGTTCTTCTTAGGCATAAAAGAAAGAAGAGTTCTTTCTTAGGCTGATAGATCTCTAATGTAGAGATCTTATGCATGGATTTTAAGAAGAAAAGAAGAGAGTTTTTTTATTTTTCATTCTCGTATTCTTCTTCTTCTTCAAGAAAGTCTTAGAGAAAAGAAAAAAGACTTCAACCGTCAAGAGGTATCTTTACAAGGGAGCTAGCACTCCAGTGAAGATGCAGGTCTCCGATCGGATTCGAGGACCTCATGTAGATATCCATAGAGATCGGATGCATATGCAGCTAATCGAGGATCTCAGAGTATACCATGATTATCAGCTATAGAGATCATCGACCCATGCAAAGGTTTGGAGATCGGATCTCCAGTTAGTTTTATTTTCTAAATCAGATTTTAGATCGAATCATTCATGTTCATATGTTAGATCCTATTAGGTGGTTTATAGATTAGATATAATATATAAAGATTAAAATGTTTAATCTGAATTTTTTATTTTCACTGTAAATCTGAAAAAATTTTAAAGTACATGCATGAAACCAACCTAATCTAATAATGGTATCAAAGTCACGAGTTCTGATTTGAACATGATTCGATTCAGATCTGAAATTTGATTTACAAAAATTAGATCTGAAGTTAATTAAGTGTTAGTTAAATATTAAACATTATTTTGACATAAGATTATCTGGGTATAAATCAGTTATGCTGCATGGGTATCTTAGAATGATGTTAAACATTAAAACTTGCATGATCTGAAATTTTTGTTGTATATGTGATATGTTTATGATGTTATTTCAGATTTGAAATTATTTTAGATTTAAAATAAATCATGTTTGCTTCAGATCTGAAGATATTTTGTGATGATTAGTTTAGATCTAAAATTTGTTTCAGATCGAAATTTAGATCTTAAATTTTATTTTAAGATCTAAAAATTCTATGATTTGGGTTCATGGGTAGACTAGATTAGATTTGTAATCTGATTATAGTCTTAGGATTTTCGATTGGCACATGATGGGTTCAATTGAGAAGGGCAATTGATCAAGTTGAATCAAGGAGTTGATTGCAATTAGATCAAGTCAGCTCGAGATCAAAACAATAATTATAAGATCAAATCGATTGAACTGCATGTGTTATAAATCATTGACCTATATTCTGGTCTTGACTCTGTGGCTCGAGCTTTGATCACTTAGGCTAACCCAATTAGAAATTGGTCAGGAACAGTTGGTATCTAAAACAAGTAATTTGAGTGATGGTTATTTAATTAGGACCATTGCCACTGGCAGCGGGGAGCCTCTTATCAATCTCTTGCTTAGCTGGCCAACTATAATCAGTTTTGAATTTGGGTGCCTGATGATTTGAGCTTAACCCATGCCCTAATCAACTTAAAGATTTGCATGAAATGAAAATTAAAAGAGACCTAAATAAATCTTCTCATTAATATTAAGTCATAGGATCTTCCACTATTGTAGAGTGCCGTGCCCTCTTAATGTTGATTGTTCTTGATTGGTCACAGTGGTTTAGTTGTATCAGGGGAGAAGTGACCACTCTATTGGCATGAGATGTTGTAGGGTGAGATGAGGTTGGGCCCAAGATCTGTTAGGTGATGATCCAATGGCAGCTTCACTCGCACTCAATGGTGGGTCTGACTTAATTAAAGAATGAGACCAAGATCTATCAGGTGACGTCTTAGGACTTAGAGCTCAAGTCTGCTATAATTTGTTTGAAAAGTATTAGACAAGAGTTATCCACTCATTGATTGATATATTCACTAAGATCTGTCAGGTGAGGTGGTGTGTCAATCAGTGGGACCGCAGTACCTGCTAAAAATCCTAACTCATGAAGGGATTCTCATTCTCCCATCCGAGGAGTGTAGGGATTCACAGAAATAGTGGGAGGTAGTTTATTTTTAAAATAAAATCTCTAAAATAAACTAAATAAATTAATTACAAAAGTCTAACTAGAATCTTCTTCTCTTTATAGGATTTCTCTACCTCCAACCCTATTTTCGTTTTAGAAAACAATCGACTAATCAGATCCAATTATAAGAACTAGCTCACGAACTTGAAAGTTGTTTTAAGTTCCAAAAGCTTAGCTATATCAAAATCAAGAAACTCTAGTATTACCAAACCATCCAACCGCTGACTAATGGGAAGTGTTAGAAAGTTATATGGATGATCATAACAAGGTCAGGTGTAACTTATTGGCATCTAAGTCAAATAGCTGCAATGCTAGCATGAGGTCATGAAGACTACTAAGGCCATGTTGACTCATCTGCAAAGACTATATGGTGAGGAGAGCCGATCTGTGCATTATGAAGTATCTATGAGACTCTTCAATGCTAAGATGAATTAAAAACAGTCGATCTACAATCATCATTTGACAATAATCAAGAATTGGAGGAGCTTGAGAAGCTCGGCATGACCATGCATAAAGAATTGCAAGCGGATTTGATCCGACAATTTCTTATTGATTCGTGTAGGTAGTTTATAGTAAACTACCATATGAACAGAATTGATTGCATCCTGACTAAGTTATTAGACATGTTGGTGATCACTGAGAAAATCTTGAAGAGTTCAAGGGGTATAGCTCTCGCTATACAACAGAGAAACTGTCTTGAATACCTGAAAATCCTAAAAGAAAAACAAAAGTGACATACTTTTAGAAGGTATGTCAGATCTGCTCTTGAAAGAAACTAACCTTATGATTTCTTTTACTCCTAGTTGAGCCATAAACTCTAGTTCTAGTACGTATTTGTGCACTTCTATGTGGGGTCTTGAGGGAAGTAGAAGGCATAGGGAAGGTGATATGACCCTTCGGATAGGCAACAGAGTAAAAATTACTGCGGTGGCCATCATCACCCATCCTCTATGATTACCGTCTAAGTTTAGTTCTTAGGGACTATGACAATGTACCTACTGTTAGTAGAAATTTGATTTTTATTTAATGTGCATGTTAGTTTTCATAAAGACTGCTGTACCATTTATTTTGAAAATAAAATATTTGGACATAGTTTTATAATTAATAGTCTCCATCATTTACATGTTGATGTGAATGTATCCGAGCAGTAAGGGAATGTCGTTGGATTTAAGAGATCCAACGATCAGATAAACTCAAAGTATATGTGGAACCTTAGGCTAGGTCATGAAGGAGAAGAAAAGATTAATAGACTGGAGACAGGTGGGCTTTTAGGCTCGATAACTATCAAGTCATATCTAGTCTGTGAGTCTTATCTTCAAGAAAAAATGATCAAGCCATCCTTTATGGGATATAGGAAAAGGATCACTGAGATACTTATCTTGGTGCACACTGGTGTGTGTGGCACATTTGATGTGATAGTTAGAGAAGATTATCTCTACTTAATTACCCTTATCATTGATTGTCCATGGTGTAGGTATGTGCATGAGATGCACTAATCTGAAGTCTTTGAAATGTTCAAAGAATTTAGATATGAAGTAGAGAGGCAAATCAAAAAATTCTAAAGGTATTTCGGTCAGATCGAAAAGAATAATACCTAAGAAATTTTTTAATTATCTCAAACAAAATGGCATGGTCTCATAATAGACTCTACTTAGAATGCCTTAACTCAATAGATTTTCAGAATGGAGAAGTCAGACCCTATTGAATATGGTTCGATCTATAATGAGCTTTACTAATATTTTCACTATTCATTTAGGGGACATGCTTAGCTTACTATTAATTAGTTAGTAAATTGGATTCTCTCTAAATCTATTCTTACCACACTATATGAGATATAACATGGTAAGAAACTAAGTCTTGATCATCTCAAGATTCGAGGATGTCCGATCTATGTCAAGCGACAGTAGGCAGATAAGATAAAGGTTAGGCCTACGAGAGCTCATAGGGTATCCAAAAGAGTTTTAGGATATTAATTTTGCCTTTCAGAGGATCACAATATAATTATGACCTGACATACTATCTTCCTAAAAAATAATTTATCCATGATGGGAATAGTGAGAGGCAATTATAGCTCAAAAGAAATTCTCTTAAGAGCAACAATGAGTCATAGAGCCTATAGAACCATTGAACTAGTAGATGGTGTACCTCATCCACCTCATAGAACTAGTTGAATTTTCTATCCTTCTGAAAGGTATATGGATATGCATACAGAGGATGTAGAGGAATTATTCCTCATGGGATATAAGAAATATGGAGATGATCCCTAAAATTATTATGGGATGGTTTTATCATTTTAATGATGTGATCAAAATATTTGATTTCATCAAAGATGAAGAGGAATCATGAGTCTTTAAAAAGGTCAGTGGAAGTACTTGACATTTCTCATATTGTATGTGGATGACATCCTCCTAATTGAGAATGTTGTTCCCATGATGACCTTGGTTAAGGTCTGATTATGAAAATTATCTCCATGAAAGACCTAGGAGAAGCATCCTGTATTCTGAAAATAAAAATCTATAGAGATAGATCTAAGAGGATGCTTTGTTTATCATAGAAAATGTATATAGAAAAGGTGTTGAAGGGGTTTAGCATGAAGAACTCCAAAAGGAGAATTGTTACCCTTTAGGCATGGAGTTCATTGTACTATGTATTCGAGTTGATATATCTTTTGCTGTGAATGTTAAGAGCAAATATCAGTCATATCCAAGCTGGGAGCACTGGATATCTGTGAAGAATATCCTTATGTGCTTGAGAAGCACTAAAGATATATTCTTGATCTTTGGAGGAGAAAAATTTAGGGTTTAGGGATATGGATTGATGATAGAAGATCTACATCAGTATGTGTATTCCTATGTTATGGTGGTATGGTATATTAAAAGAGTTCTAAACAATCAATCATTAAAAATTTCACCATGAAGGTAGAGTTCATCATCATTTTCAAGGGTCCTAAGGCAGCTTTTTGGTTTATGCAGTTTGTTGTGCAGTTCGGAGTGATTACATGAGATGTCATATAACTCTGCTATGACAACATCGATGCCATAGCTCCAGCTAAGGAATCAAGATCTCACCAGAAGTCTAAGCACATAGAGTGACGATATCATGAAATTTGTGAATACCTCGAGAAGAAGTTCATCGAGGTGCAGAGAGAAAACTCCATGGAGAACGTTGCAGACCCATGACTAAGCTGTTGATCTAGTAGGAGACTAAAGCTCATTTTGAGAAGATGAAGCTTAGGTTCATGGTCAATTTGCTTTAGTGAAAGTGGGGATTGTTAGATATATATCCTAGAAGTCAAGTTGGCCGACACATGTAACCTTTTTAGTGCCATAGTTATGTAATTGAATAAAATAAATTAGGTTATTTTCTCATTCATATAGAGTCATATGTCCATAAATCATCCAAAAAATTAATAGGATGATGATGCATATTCTCAAGAGTTGAGAATTTAGGACATGTGTCATTGATGATTAATTTTAAATACTCTCGATCGATAGATCATCACGAGAATGGTGATTGATCCGATTAGATTGGTGCACGGATTACTTTTTTCTGAATAGACGAGTCTCGAGTCTACAGTATGGGGATACTAGAGCGAGAGTACAGGTGATTGTTAGAAAATAATGGTACAGAGCATAACCAATATAAGTAGTCACATGAATGTCTATCCACTCGTCAGTGACATACTCGATGCTACAGTGGTGTGAGTAGTCCTCAGACATGTGGAACCTTGATTGCTCATAATGGAGTTACTGTAATTTGACTATATATAAACATAGTTTCTAGCCATATAGATCCTTGTAGTGGATGTTGGTTGCAGTAGATTCACTGTAGGAGTAGGATACGCATCTAAAAGGGATCTATCGATCTTGATAGATAAAGAGTAGTTTTATATTATTCATGAGACTGAGTTTCGAAGATCATGACCATGATAGAGTGAATGATGAAAAAAAAATTTCATAGGATTTTGCTTATAAACTTGAGTTGATTGAATATTACATATGACAAGCGATGAGGTTGATGAGTTATCTATGACCTCCATCTTGTCGGAACTCACAATAGAGGGATCGAATCATACGATAACTGCACCTAGAGATTCAATATTCTATACTGCTGGATTGTCACTATATACTGCTAGGTATCATTGATGGATTGTGAGACTCGTCGAGTGTCATCTTGATGATTGATGATCCTAGATGGATAGAGTTGGATTGTTTCAACCCATCGAAAATTTTTTGATGATATTGTAATAGGAATCACGGTATATCTTACTATCAAATAGAATAGTTCTATAGGGTCACACACAAAAAGAGATCTTTATCGAATCAGATAGTTGATCTGTGATTATGAATCACAGAGGGATCTAATTATCAATGTGATTGATCATTGATCTAATGCAAAAGTTATAATTAAATAATTCATTAAGAATTAATGAGTTATAAGAGGATTAACTAGCAATTGGATTACTAATTGGTCCAATTTGATTGAGCAATAGGACTAAAATCAGATCTAATTAAATTAGATTCAATTTGGTTTGATTTGGATTTGATTAGTTCAAATCTAATTAAGTTATGAGATAGCTCAATAGAAAGGGAGATCAATTTCTGATTTGATTAGGACTTGGATCAACTAATTTTGTAATTGGATTAAGATCAAATTAGTTAAGTTTGGATTCTTAGTTGGACTAAGATTTGATCTTTCTATTGGTGCAACTAAATCTGATTTGGTTAATGATTAATTAAGGCACCAAAAGAGAGCCCAGTTTGATTGGGACTCCCTCTCTCCTTGCGCCAAATAAACCCACACCTAACCACTCTTCCACGCACCCCTTCTCCCCTTGTTTTTGCGTGAAACAAACTCACACCCACGCATTCTTTCCTTGAGAAATCCAACGCAAAAAGAGGGGAGGTGTCCAAGAGTTGGACGCCCTCCAAACTCTTTCCCATAGAGTTTAAATGCCCATCCAATTCTTATCCCTAATTGACGCCCAAGAAAAATCAGATGGGATCTAATTTCTATCGTAGTGAATTTAGAGAGGAAGAGTTCCTCTTGGAGGCATGGAAAAATAAGAGAAAAGATTTCTTATGTGTGTGAAAGAAAAAGAAGAAAGATTTTTCTTAGGCGCGAAAGACAAAAGAGTTCTTTCTTGGGCTGATAGATCTCTAGTGTAGAGATCTTACGCATGGATTCTAAGAAAAAAGGAGAGAGTCTTCTGGTTCTTCATCCTTCTATTCTTCTTCTTCTCTAAAAGAGCCTTAGAGAAAAGAAGAAAGATCTTCAACCATCAAAAGGTGTCTTCTGCAAAGGAGCTAGTACTCCGGTAAAGATGCAAGCCTCCGATCATATTTGAGAGTCTCATGTAGATACCCGTAGAGGTCAGACACATGTGTGACTAATCGAGAACCTCAGAGTATATCATGATCATGAGCTATGGAGATCATCGAGCCGCACAAAGATATAAAGATCAAATCTTCAGTTAGATTTATTTTCTGGATTAGATTTTAGATCGAATCATTTATATTTATATGTTAAATTCTATTAGGTGGTTTATAGATTAGATCTAACGCATGTAAAGATTAAAGTGTTTAAACTGAATTTTTTATTTTATCCGTAAATCTGAAAGAATTTTAAAATACATGTATGAAATCAACCTAATCTAACAGATAGGACTTTAGTATTGGTTTGGTTCCGTGCTGTGGTGCTTTGTTCACTTTGCTTGCTTGGTTATTGCTGGTTCCAAGGGGGGTTGGAATTGGCCTCCTGCATCTTGGGTCTGGCCTGCCTGACCTACCTGCTTGCCTACCAACCCGCTTTCTCATTTGCTGTGAGTGAGTTGATCCTTCCTTCGGTGTGTCGGGCTTCTCCGCTGCAGATGGTTTGTGTTCAAACAAAAATTCTATGCTGGAACATTAGAGGCTTTGGTGAGCCAGAAAAAAAGGCATGCAATTAATGATCTGCTCTCCTTCAACAAGTGTGACATCATCCTCTTATAGGAATCTAAGTGTCCTTGCCTCCCTAGTTTTTTGAGATCCTTAGCGTCTCCAATATCGATGTATGGGCCGTTAAAGATGCTGTTGGTGGATTGTTGATTGGCTAGAACTCTCAATCCTTCACCCTCCTAAGGTCCCTGACCCTTCATTTCTCCATTACAATTGAGCTATTTTGCCAGGCTTTGAAGTCGAATCTAGTTATCTCAGTTGTGTATGGGCCACATGATCAGGCGTAGAGGGCTCTATTTTTCCATAAACTGGAAGGAGTCGGGAAGTCCTTCCCAGATCCTTGGCTAATTGGCGGCAGTTTTAATGTGGTTAAATCCATTATTGAGAGGAGAGTCAAAATTCAATGCCCTAGGGACATTCTTTCTTTCATAGAGTTTGTTTCTTCCCTAGATCTCATTGACCTAGATCTAAAAAGTCGGGCATATACTTGGACCAATGGAAGAGACTACCCGTCGATGGCTCGACTTGACCGTTTTCTCCTATCTCATGAATGGGAAGAGTTGTCCGACTAGCAGGCTCTTGTTTCCAATTATTCTGATCACTCTTCTATTCTTTTGGATAGTGGTGTGAAATTCCTTCACTCCACCATTTTCTGATTCAAAAATTAGTGGCTCAAAGAGGATAACTTGGAGATTGTCTGCAAGACCTGGGTACCTTTATGTGGTGCCCCTAATTTGGCTGCCCGTTGGGTTGAAAACTTGAGATCTTTAAGATGGGTTCTTAAAGCTTGGTCAGCTGTAAAGAAGGTTAGGAATAGTGAATTGAAACTTAAGTTGCTCCATGATATTGAACTTTTAAATAGGAAGAAGCCTCCATTCTCAGGGAGGGTGAGTTGCAGTCCAAAAAAATTCTCAAAGATTGTTCGTATGAGATCTATGAAAAGAAGGAAATCTTTTGGCACCAAAGGTCAAAAATCATCTGGCTCAGGAAAGGTGATCAAAACATGACATTCTTTCATAAGGTTGCCTTTGGAAGAAAAAGAAGGAACTTCATCACCTCTATTATTTTTCATGGTGGTATCGAGTACTCAAGAAATTAAAGGGGACATCACTCATATTCTTCACTCCTTTCTCAAGGATCTATTTGGTCAGGGAGCCTCCCCACCCATTTCCATTAATTGGGACTTCATCTTTGCGGATGGTTACTGTGATTTGAATTCATTGGTGGAAGAGTTCTCTCTTCGAGAAATTCATGATGCTTTGTTTTCCATTAGTGGTTCTAAGGCTCTAGGGCCAGATGGATTCACTTTTGCCATCCTTCAAAGATTTTGGAATATAGAACTTCCATCGTGGCAATCTCAACTTGGATTGGTTGAACTATGCCTACATCTCCCTTATCTCGAACAAAGAAGGAACCCTTGCTGCCAAAGATTTCAGACCGATCAATTTGCTGAATTGTATGTATGTTGACCCCATAATTGATTTTGATGATTGTCAAACTTTAAGTAATTATGATTTTAATTATGTGTTTCAAGATTGGATGTAGGATTTTTTAAGCATTCAAACAAATAAATTTAAAGTACATAAAAAAAATAAATTCACACAAGTTTGGATGGCTCAGTATGAAGAAAGTAAGATTAAAAGAAGAGAAAATAAAATTGAAAGAAGCAAATATATTTAGACAAGATTAGAGATAAGAAATTTAAGTTTGAAAGATCAAAAATTGAAGAAAAATAATATTGAAAGGTTTTGAGTCCATTCCGGAAGATTTTGAGTCGACTTCGACACGTTGGCATACTTGGCACACCAGCTGAGTCGAGCCAGTGGAAGTCTGAGTTGACCCAGTCTTAGAAGACAGCAAAAGATAGAAGATTGAATTTTCTGACAATAGTAATTGAGCCGACTCATAAAAAAATTGAGTCGACCCCGTAATTGTAACGGCTAATTTTTCAGAACTTCAGCTTTTTATCCAAAATGACTCCCAACAATGGCTAGTTTCTCTCCTCCAATGGTCCAAACTCATTCTCCAACCATTGTGAAGCCTATTTAAAGATGGAGAATCAAAAAAAAAAGGAGGCAAATAGATTTACAAAGAAAAATATTAAAATTTGTGAGAGCTCCATTGAATATCCAAGAGAAAGAGAAAACAAAGAATTTGAGCATCATTTCAAAGAGTACTCAAAAGTATTCTTCCACAATATCTTCAACACTCTCTCAGTCTTTAAAGAATAGTGATCAAGCTTTCAAAAATTAACATTTCAACTTCTTCTTCACACGTTATAAGAGTTTGTTTTATTTTTGTTTAGTGCTAAATTTATTTATCTTTATATTTTGATTTCTTTACAAGTTTCTTTGAGGAAAAAAAATTTGGGATTAAGGTTCATCCAAGTTCATAATTGGACATTATAGATTTTGATTGGTTGGTCCAGAAAATCAACTGGATTTAATTATGATCTCAAAAAATAATTATATAAGATTTTGATTGATGAGTCTGAAAAATCAACTGGATTGATAGTGAGTCCGAAAAACTATCAGTATAAGGTTATGGTTGGTGATCTAAAAAATCAACTGAATTTATTTGTGAGTTCAGAAAAATAAATACACTGTAATTAGAGGGATTATAGTAGAATTTTCAAGAGAAACTTGGAGAGTAGACGTAGGTATGGGGTTGCACCAAACCACTATAAATTTTTGTGTGTTTGTGTTGTACCTTAACTTTTTACTTTACTTGTTTTACTTTCTTATCTTGCATTCATTGAGTTATTTCCACTACTATATATTATAATCACCACACAATCACTCAAGTTAGGTTTAAATTGAAGTACATAATTATCTTAGAGTTTAATTTGGTTAAAAGTTTTAAAGAATCCAATTTACCTCTCTCTTAAGTTGCTACCTCTAGACAACAAGTGGTATCAAATCAGGTGCTCTGTTATTAATTGTTGACCTACTATCTAGAGTCAAAAGATCATGGCAATCCAAATAGAATCATTGCTTAATGAAGGTTATTTTATTGATCGACCCCCAATGCTTAATGAATCAAATTATAGTTATTAAAAAACATGCATGCGCATCTTCATACAAGCACATGGCTATAACTTATAGAAAATTATAATTAATGGCTCAGACACCTTAAATACATTGATTGAGCATGATAAAGAAATGGCCCAACTAAATACTAAGGCCATGAGTATGCTTTATTGCTCTTTAGATATTAATGAATTTAATATAATTTCTTCAAGTATTTTAGCAAAATAAATATGGAAGAAATTAGAAATAACTTTTGAGGAAGCAAATCAAAGAGCAGAACCAAGCTCCCAAGAAGACAAAGAAGCTCACCCCAACTTATGCCTCATGGTTTATGAGGATGGAAAGAAAAAAAAAAAGAAGAAACAAAAAAAAAGAAGGCTTTGATAAAGGGGGAGCAAGGTAAAGAAGAGAGAAATGAGAAAGAGGAAGAAAGAATTAAAACTTCTTGCCTCATGGCCAATGACGATGAGGTAAATCTTAAAAATTCTTTTGATTTTACTTTTGATGAGTTATTTTAAGCCTTCAATAATTTAATGAATGAATTTAAAAAATTAAGACTGAAAAATAAAGAACTTAAAAATTTAAATTTATTTTTGGCTGAAGAGAAAAATAAAATATTGATTGAAAAGGAAGATATTTTGAAGGAAATGAAAACATTAGCTAAGGAAAAGGAGAATATTGCAAATTTTGAAAAATCTTTAGTTTAAAAAAAAAAATTTAAAATCTGAAAAATTTCTTATAGAAGATAATGCTAAACTAAGAAAAGAGATTGATAACTTAAAGCTTATGCTTGAAATGTTTACCCTTGGATTACAAAAGCTTCAACTAATATTAAATAATCAAAAGATTATTTTTAATAAAGCTAAAATTGGATTTAATCTCTCAAGAAAATAAAAGTTTGTTAAGAATTTGTTTGGTAAAATCTCTCTTAAAAATTATTCTATTACATGCTTCAAATGTAACAAAGTAGGTCACAAAATTTTTTAATGTAATTTTAAAAGAATAAGCCATACTTTGGTAAAACAAGTTTAGATTCCAAAAGGAACCATGTGCTCTAACTCAAATGGACTCAAGATGGTTTAGGTACCAAAAGTTAAGAAATGATTTTGCAGGTATACTAAGCATCCTATTGCATGAAAGGATCAAATTTTCAAAAATGGATGCTGAGGACTTAAAATGAATGGATAGTGATATTTGATAAAAGCTAAATCTTTTTCACATTATATCATTATTGTTTGCTAAATTTATTTTACATCATTGATTGATTTTGATGATTCTTTGGTGCTTGCAATAATCTCACTATATGACTTGAATGCTTAAATATAACATTAAATATGATCTCTTCATTATTTGAATCATTCTACTTATAGTGAACATAAATTTTATTTAAATTCAGCATGCTCTTATAACTCCTCATATCATGTTACAACTTGTAAAACTTAAAGTAAAATAAGCTTGATTGGATAATGTATTACTTGTGTGCATGCTATATTTTTTGAACCTTTAGATATTTATTATCATTATAAACATCTTATGTAAATATCCTTGAAAATTAATGAAAAGCAAAATTTTGAAAAATTTGATGTCTACTTGAGTAAATGCTATGTGTGTTTGATATTTGAATTAATTGAATGCTTAGTTTGATACTTAGTTCGCTCAATTGATACTTGCACTATTAAATCTTGCTTAATTTTAAATATTTTTATTTGCAAAATATGGGGGAGAAAAATGTAAGGCTTCTTCTCTTGAAATTAAATAAATATGCATAATTTAAAAGAAAAGGGGAAGAATTGAGAAAAATAAATTTTTTAGCATTAACTCTAAAAAATAGGGGGAGAAATGATTCTCGAACTTAATCTTGTTTTGATTGAGAATTCTAGCTAGTTGATTTGTTTTGAGAAAAATAATTTTTGAACTTAAATCATTAAACAATTATATCATGTTTTTCTGAATTGGAGTATTCATGTATTTTTGATTATTTGATTCGTTCATTTATACTTTGCATGGCTTGATTCTATAATTATTTTTGATAGTTGATTGGAGTTAAAATAAATTTAAAACATATTCCTACTCCAAGAAATAAATTTCTAAATCCAATTTTGAAACATATTTATAAATTCAAATATGATACTGAATTTTTAATGTGCATTTAAAAATCCTAATAAATTATTTGTACTGAAGCAATTTACACTAAGAAATGAATTTGAAAAAGTGACTCTCATTTGCTTTGGCACTATCTTTGATTTTCTTGATATATTCATGATACATATCTTTTCTGAACTTAATTGACTGAAATTTATTAAGAACAGGAAAGAATGAATATTGATATATCTAGTATGCTTGATTTCATTATTCAAATCTTTGAAAAGCTCTATTCCTCCTAAAGCTTAAAAGTATTTATTTGAAAATTTGATTAAAAAATTATATTCATTCAAAAAGAGGGAGAGCCATTGGTACGTGAATTCAAGTTGATTTTTGAAAAAAAAAAGATATTTTAAGCATATTTTAAATCAAAAAACAAGTTTCTTTAAAGGGGAGATAATTTATTTGAATTGATCTGAATTTAGTACATATCTGATTTTGACACATTCTTATTGATTTTGATGATTCATTTTAAATTTTTTTCATAAGCTTTTTAATGCTGTCAAAAAGGAACAGAGATAGGATAAGTATATGCTGAAAATGCCTAAAATGCTCTTAAATTGATTGATATGCTCATGTACTTGCTTGAAATTATATGAAACAAGCATTTTGATATCAAATGTGTACTTCAAATGAAGCATTCATGAAGCATACATTCATGTGTTTAATCTATTACTTTATGATACATATTAACAAAATACATAGAAATATATTATTTATTTTTAATTGCACATATACTCAAAGTTTTGCCATCATCAAAAAGAAAAAGATTGTTGATCCCATGATTGATTTTGATGATTGCCAAACTTTGAGTAATTATAATTCTAATCATATATTTCAAGATCGAATGTAAGATATTTTAAGCATTGAAAATAAAGAATTTATCTTAAGGATAAATTCTCTCAAGATACTGTGTGAAGTTTGGATAGCTCGGTATGAAGAAAGTAAGATTGGAAGAAGAGAAAATAAAATTGAAGGAAGTAAATATATTTAGATGAGATTGGGGCCAAAAAATTCAAGTTTGGAAGGTCAAAAATTAAAGAAAAATAATATTGGAAGGTTTTGAGTCGACATCGAAAGATTTTGAGTTGACTCTGGCACATTGGCATACTTGACACACCAGCTGAGTCGACCCAGTGAAAGTCTGAGTCGATCTAGTCTCAGAAGATAGTAAAAGATAGAAGACTGAATTTTTTGATAATAGTAACCAAGCCGACTCAGATAAAAATTAAGTCGACCTAGTGACTATAATGGCTAGTTTTTTAGAACTTTAGCTTTTTATCCAAAACGATTTCCAACGGCTAGTTTCTCTTCTCCAATGGTCCAAACTCATTTTCCAGCCATTGTCAAGCCTATTTAAAAGTGGAGAATCAAAAGAAAAAAAAGGTAAGTGAATTTATAAAGAAAAATCTTCAAATTTATAAGAGCTCTATTGAATATCCAAGAGAAAGAGAAAAAAAAGAATTTGAGCATCATTTCAGAGAGCACTCAAGAGCATTCTTCCACAACATCTTCAACACTCTCTCAGCCTTTAAAGAAGAGTGATCAAGCTTCCAAAGATCAATATTTCAACTTCTTCTTCGTACGTTATAAGAGTTCTTTTTATTTTTATTTTGTGTTGAATTTATTTATCTTTATATTTTAACTTCTTTAGGGGAAAGAAACTTGGGGTTAAGGCTCATCCAAGTCCGTATTAGATGTTGTAAGTTTTGGTTAGTTGGCCCAAAAAACCAACTGGATTTAATTGTGATCTCAAAAAATAATTGTTTAAGATTTTAGTTGGTGAGTCTGAAAACCAACTAGATTGATAGTGAGCTCAAAAAATTATTGGTGTAAGGTTGTGGTTGATGATCTCAAAAAATCAACTAGATTTGTTTGTGAGCTCAAAAAAATAAATATACTATAATCAAAGGGATTATAGTAAAATTTTTAAATAGAACTTGAAGAGTGAACGTAGGTATGGGGTTACACCGAACCACTATAAATCTTTGTGTGTTTGTGTGTGCCCTAGCTTCTAACTTTACTTGTTTTACTTTCTTATCTTTTATTCGTTAAGTTATTTCCGCTGCTACATATTGTAATCACTACACAATCACTCAAGTTAGGTTTAAATTGAAGTACATAATTATCTTAGAGTTTAATTCAATATAAAAATATTGAATATTAGCGATGGTATTAGTGACGAAAAAAAAATTTCATCACTAATAACACCTTTTAGCTACCATAAAATCGATCAAAAATCTTGCAGTTGCTAATACTATTAGTGACGGCAACATAATTATTAGCGGTGGCATATGCCGTTGTTAAAAGTATTTAAATTTTTCAAATTTTTTTATAATATTTAAACATAAAATAATTATTAGTGACGGCAAATTGGGCTTATTAGTGATGGAAATCTTGCCATCGCTAATAATATTTCAAAAAAAAATCTGAATAATAATTAGAAAAAATAATTTTTTTAGTGATCAAATTAGTGATGGTGATATTTTTCTATTACTAATAATCTAAAAAAAATTTAGATTTAATTCAAATATAATTCAAATCCGATTCGAATCCAATTCGAAATCCTATCAAACCTAATTTAATTAGATTTGAATCTAAATCCTAGTTAGATTATAAAATCTAATTAATCTCAAAATAAGTTAAAATTAATTAAATTAAATTAAATTTAAATTAATTAAAAAAAATAATTTTTAATTTGGGTTCAATTTGAATCTAATTTGAACTCGATTTGAATCCATTCGAAATCCTATCAATCCTAATTCAATTAGACTTTGAATCGAAGTCCTACTTAGATTATAAAACTTAATTATATTCAAATTAAGTCAAATCTAATTAAATTTAATCTGATTTAAATTAATTAGAAAAAAATAATTTACAATTTGAGTTCAATTCGAATCCAATTCGAATCTGATTTGAATCCAATTTGAAATCCTGTCAAATCTAATTCAATTAGACTTTAAATCTAAGTTTTAATTAGATTATAAAATCTAATTACTATTAAATTAAGTCAAATTTAATTAAATTTAATCTAATTTAAATCAATTAAGAGAAAATAATTTTTAATTTAGACTCAATTTGAATCCAATTCGAATCCGATTCAAAATTCTATCAAATCTAATTCAATTAGACTTTGAATCTAAATTCTATTTGAATTATAAAATCTAATTAATCTTAAATTAAGTCAAGTCTATTTAAATTAAATCTAATTTAAATCAATTAAGACTTGATCTATAATTCAATTCGAATCCAATTCGAATCCAATTTGAAATCCTGTCAAACTTAATTCAATTAAATTTTGAATATAAGTCTTACTTGAATTATAAAACTTAATTAGCTTTAAATTAAGTCAAATCTAATTAAATTAAATTTGATTTAAACCAATTAAAACTTGATCCATGATTCAATTCAAATCTAATTCGAATCCAATTTGAATCCAATTCGAAATTCTATCAAACTTAATTTAATTAGGCTTTAAATCTAAGTCCTATTTAAATATTAAAAGTCAAACTTAAATAAATTAAATCTGATTTAAGTTAATTAGGACTTGATCAATGATTCAATTCGAATCCAATTCGAACCGATTCGAATCCAATTCGAACCCGATTCGAATCTAATTCGAAATCTTGTCAAACCTAATTTAATTAGACTTTGAATCTAAATCCTACTTGAATTATAAAATATAATTAATCTTAAATTAAATCAAATATAATTAAGTTAAATATGATTTAAATCAATTAGGACTTGATCCATAATTCAATTTGAATCCAATTCGAATCCGATTCGAATTCAATTCGAAATCCTGTCAAACTTAATTCAATTAGACTTTAAATCTAAGTTCTACTTTGAATATTAAAATCAAATTAACCTCAAATTAAGTCAAATCTAATTAAATTAAATCTAATTTAAATCAATTAAGATTTAATCCATAAATAAATTTAGCCCAAAAATTTAATAAAATTCAATAATAATTTTTAAACACCTAAAAAATGACCAAAGAGAAAAAAATTAATATTAATATTTAATAGTATTAGCAATGGAATTAGTGATAGAATAATTTACCATCACTAATAATTTTGAAAAAATATTATTTAAAATTTAAAAAAAAATAATATTAAAATTTAATATTTCAACAAAAATTTAATAGTATTAGCGAGGCGAATGGTTATTAGCGATGGAAACTTTTGTTGCTAATACCCTAACGCATAAAATGGGGTTTTATCGATCGTATTACCGACAACCATCTTACCATCGATAATAGTCCCACTAAAATACACTCCCAGTCCATTGGAGGGAAAAAAAATTTCATGCTCATTTTCTCTTTCTCGTGAGTCCCCTCTCGTTCTCCTCCTACTCAGCTTTTTCCCACCTCATCGGTGCCTCCTCCTGATCGATGGTGACCACCCTCCTCGATGCACCCTTCCTGGCATTCCTCGCTCCCCATGCATCCTCTTTCCCGACATCCTGACCCCATCGGCACCCCTACACTGCGGCCTTGAGCCCACCACCCAAACCTCGCCTCAACCCCAAGTCAGCTACCCCAGCCCCACCTCGCTCATGGCCACCCCGACCCCGCCAACGCCTCCTACACTGCAACCCCAAGCAAGCTGCCCCGACACTGCCTCGCCCGCGGTCGCCCCGACCCCACCAGCCTCCTACGCCATAGCCCTGAGCCCGCTGCCCCGACCTTGCCTCATTCACGATTGCCCCAACCCTATTGGTGCCTCCTACGCCGCCACCTCGAGCCAGCTGCCCCAACCCCACCTCACTCGCGGCCACCCCGACCCCATCGGCCGAACCCTACTGCCCCTACCTCGTCGACCTCCCTATGGCCCCATCCCTGCGGCCTGACTGCATGGCCTCTACCCCGTTGCCCCCAGCCCATAGCCCTGACCCTACGGCCCCTGTCCCACGGCCCCATCCCCGTGCCAGCACGTCTGCTATTGTAAGTATTAACGACGCATTAGCAATGGCTAATATTGTCTAGTTTTAGTGATGGCATTAGTGACGGCTAGTGCCATCACTAAAAGTTAATTAAATATTAATTTAATTAATTTGTTATTTAATTAATTAGTGATGGCATCTAGCCCTCGTGCATCCTATGTGCTTAGACCGATGGAAGGTGCTGGCAGCATTAAGATAGAGAAAGACCATGCACCCTAGTGTCTCAGTGGTATGAAAGTATTTTAGAGGGTATCCCAATTGGATGAAGTCCCGTTTGGTATTGAATTTGACAAACAGAAGCCTTGAAAGGTTCGATACAACTCATAACTAGGTTAAGTGAAACATCTTTTGAGAATTGTCATGTTGGTCCATCAATTTGATCTGTCATAACCTTGACATCATGCATATTGAGAAGAATGTATTCGATAATATTTTCTACACTGTTATAGATATCAAGGGTAAGAAAAAGAATAATCTTAAAGCTCAAGCAGATATGAAGAACATACACAAGCATTCTCTATTAGAGCTGGTTGAGGTGTCACCTGAAAAAGTTTTGACATCAAAGCATCTTATACCTTAACAAGAGAACACCTGAAGGATGTTTGTGAATGGTGTAAAAGCCTTATATTCTCAGATGGTTATGTAAGTAATTTAGCTTGGTACATCAATATCAAAGATTGCAAGTTTTATGGGCTAAAGAGCCATGACTACCATGTATTCATGCAACGATTACTCCATTGGCTTGGCATGATCTCCTTTCCAACTTCATATGGAGTTCTTTGATCGAGCTTAGCCTTCTCTTTAGAGATATTTGTGCATCGAACTATCCACCGACCATATCTTCAGTCTTGAGACTAGCAGTATACAAACTAAATGCTAGTTGGAGAAGATATTCCCTCCCAGCTTCTTTGATTTCATAGAGCACCTCATGATTCATCTAGCGCATAAAGCTAAGGTGAGAGGTCTAGTGCAATACAGGTATATGTATCCATTTGAAAGATATATGCACAGTCTCAAGAAGAAAATAAAAAATAAGGTCTGAGTCAAAGGTTCTATTATATAATAGAAAAAAATTTTAAATTTCAACCGACACTACTTTAATCCTAGTATGCAGACCATGCTGACTCAAGTGGGCCAAAATGATGATGGCGGTGCTGAGGGATCAGAGTGGAAGATCTCAATATTTGTCTATCCCACTCTAAAATTTGGGCATGAGATTTGTTAGATTTTCTCTGATACTGAACTTCGACAAGCAAAGACATATGTTTTATTAAACTGCATGGAGGTCGACCCATGTATCCTGTAAATATCCATTATAATCCCAACTCTTTAATTACTTATTTCATTATACTTATATTATGCATATTTAGGCAATATGATGAATGCTGAAAGGAGAAAACTCGAGCATAAGTGATGAAGAGATATCAACACAATGCTCAAAGAACTTTGCATTGGTTCTGTCAATTGGTAAACATCCATTATCATTTTATATATTTTAATTTTTTTTAATTTTTCTTTTTATAATATGCAGGTCATTTAAGGGAGCGAGTCCATACCAACGAAGCTGAGACCATTAGGTTACGGATCTAAAAAATATGTGATATGCTATAATAACTATAACATAAATGGTTTCAAATTTCACATCCAGCAATATAGAAATTATAAAAGCATAATGAACAATAGTGTGTGTATAAAAGATAGCTGGTGTAAAGATAAGGTAGAGCATGACTACTATGAAATCCTCGAAGAAGTGATTAAGATGAGCTACATTGGAGATAATAGTGTCATTCTATTTAAGTGCCAATGATTCCATACCAATAATAGTATAAAAGTTGATCCACGGTATGAGCTTATTGAAATCAAACATGGATCAAAAGCTTATGTCAATGAGCCATTTGTACTAGCTGCACAAGCTGCTCAAATATATTATACTTCTTTTCCATCAAGAAAAAAAGAAAGAAAAGTTTGACGGGTTGCATGCAAAATTAAGTCTCGAGCCGTTTATTACGTGCTCAAAAAAGAAGAAGAGCCCCAATTACCAAAATACTTTTAAGAGGATGAGACAGTTGGAGTTCATCAATCCTTCGATAATGTGGAATTGGATGCTCCAAAAATTCTCGTACATGAAGATGGCCAACATGAGGAAGTAGATCCAACTGAAATTGTTTTAAAGAACAATCCTTCCTAAGACGGGGAAGAAAAGAAAAAGAAGAGGAAGAGGTGAAAGAAGAGGAAGAATCAGAAGAAGATTTCGAAGGATACCAAACATCTGAAGAGGTTGATGAGTAGTGCTAAGTATATAATTTTTGGATTATTTTAATTACTTATCTTGCATCTTTTTAAATCTTGCATTGCCATCTATAATTATATAATTAATTTGGTGAATCTATTTATTTTTATTTTCAAAGAGCATACATCATATCTTCCAAAGGCCGAGCCATGCCAGTCGAGGATAAAGCTCTCGAAGAGAGAGCGATCATGCGGCCAGCTTGCATGGTTCTGCACCTCTCACACCAGACGGTAAGCTCTAACACTTTATATATTCTTGTTTATGTTATTTTATCATTTGTTAACTAATATAACATTCTTTGAATTAGATGTTTTGCACTTAGGTTCGAAGGACAAGGAGTCACCAGTGACCCCACATTCACATGCAGCAGCGACCGTCGGCTCTCAGACACCATGCCATGGTCGAAGACCCATCCGGCTCATGGTATCTTCGACTCCACCAGAGGATAGAGAGATCATCCATATCCACAGCCGCTTATAAGTACTACATACTCAATTAATAAGTTTAGAATTTAGTAATTTTAGAGTTAACATTTATTCTTCAAAATTAATTTTGCAGCATATTCAGAGAACCATCTACATCTCGTGTCGTTATCGGGATCATACGCTGATTGATGCTGGGATCGATGAATGAGTTCTTGAGTTGGCCGTCGGGAGCTCATGATGTAGTCTAGGAGATATTTTTGATAAGTCAAAACTAGTTTAATTTTTAAATTTTCAGTACGTTGGTATTTTAATCATATATTAATATATACTTGCTTCTGTCTTGCAGGAGTACTACCGATTCAAGACTCCCCAAGATGAGGAGACTGGCTGTTGGACCTTCGAGGAGGTGGCCACATGGAGGCTCCGAGATAGCCTCTACAGCCTCAAGCAATCCGCCATCTAGCACTTTGGTTCCTATCACCATCAGACTGAAGGTCCTTCATGGATCACTAAATACAGACAGACATATGGTAGGCCCTCTACAACCAGTAGAGCAATGAGGAGCTTTGGTAGGTGACAGAGGGTCAGACAGAATCGAACCGTCCAGTAGGATCGATCGGGCACACGGATAGCTCGATCGGCACAGATATTGTCGCCAATAGACTGGTAAGAAATCTATACCAAAACTCTTCATTAAAATTGTAAAAACTCTTATATGTATGCTTTAATTAATTTAGTTTTATTATTTACTTATTGTAGATACAGCAGCTGGGTCATCCACTACACTAGCTGTAGTTGTGGCAAGCCACACACCAGTTTAGGGGGATTGGTGACTATTTAGATTCTACATCATGACAGATCACGGTAAGAACTTTAAACTTTATTTACTAATTAAGTTGTTATAAGATCTGATTTTTATATTAGAACTAATATATTTCTAAACTGTGTAGATGTGTTATGCGGCGTACGTTACTGAGAGGTATGATGATGATCCATCTTCTCAACCCCCCTTGACCTTGAGGGATGGCTCAGTGCCATCGGATGGTAAATAAGAGCCGGATCATAAGATTCAACCATAGCTTCAACCTTCCACTGGTTCGATACCCTTCGAAGTCCTCATAGGCTTCGACGTCCCAGACTTGGAGTGATGTACACATGGAGGAGGTCGTGTAAAGGCTTCTGAGCCAGCGACCTCATAGCCTCCTGGATGCCATCCACAATACGAACGTGGAGCTTCTTCAGGATCCATAGCTGCACAACCAATTGGGCTCATCATCCTAGCCATTACATCAGATAATTATATTATTAAATCTTTTTACTTATTTTAAGTTTTCATATTTAGAAACTTCATATATTTAGATTTGAGTTTGAAAAGAGAATCTAAGGGCTAAAAATTTAATCTAGCCATTTAATCAATAGGTCAGAGGTGTCTATAGCTCCGTATCATCGAATGAAAGTTATAAGAATAATCTGTTCGAGAATCGGACGAGTGTATTGAAAGATATGCCTCCATATCGAAAGATACATCTCCATATCGAAACTTACTAATTTATTTTTTTTTTTTACAAGATACTGAGACATCCGGCTCTCATCCATCAATTACTGGAGAGGAGCAGGAGGAGGAGGCGAATGATGATAAGGATCAAACCTGATTTTTTTTTTGATGTATTATATTTTTTTGATATTGCTTGTAAAAAAATTATATAATTTATATTGTAAATATAATATAATTAATTTCTAATTATCATATTATCTTTAGATTTTAATTATAACAAGTATTAAGAACTATAATTCATTGTGATTAATTAAAATAGATTTTAAAAACTATTATTATTAATTTTTTTAAAAAATAAAATTTATTATTAGCAATGATACGGATAATGCCATCACTAATACTTATTAGCGATGCCATTAGCGATGATAATTATATTGCTAATATTTTTTTAAAAAAAATATTTAATTAAAAAATTAAAAAAATTAGAGACGGTATTAGCGGTCACAATACTTATTAGCGATGGTATTAGCCATAAAAATACCATCATTAATAATTTTTTAATTTTTTTTAAAAATTTAATTTAAAAATTAAAAAATAATTAATGATAAAAATTTTCATCGCTAAAGCCATCACTAATAGTCTTATTAGCGATGGCTTGGATTTTCATCACTAATAAGGATATTTAATGATCAGAGTTTTTTAAATTGACTGTTACGATGGAATTAGCGATGGCAATATTATTAGCGACGGCAAGTAGACTATTAGCGATGGCAACTAGCCATTGCTAATAGTCTGGATTCTTGTGATGATTTGGCTAAAAGTTTTAAAGAACCTAATTCATCCTCCCTTCTTGGGTTGCTACCTCTAGGCAACAATGTACAAGCCAATCACCAAGATCTTAGCAGAAGGCTTGCTCCTATTGACCCCAGAAATTGATTTTGATGAGTAGCAAAATATTTGAGCATATGATTTGTTTAATAGTTTCATTAAGCTGATGTTTTAGGTAAATTAGTAGATATCAAAAGATTGATCCTTAAGGCTCAAATAAATTTGAAAGAAAAGATTTTAGATGCTTAATTAGAGTGAAGGAACTTTGAAATGAAAGTGAAAAAGATCATCAAAAGATTGGAATCAAAATAGATTTTAATTTGAAAAAATTCAAAAAAATTCAATTGAGGGCATCTCGAGTCGAGTCAAGCAAAATTTGAGTTGACTCAAGCTAAAAATCAAAAGAAAAAAAAATTGGTATGCAAATATTTCAGTCGGTATGCCCTCAAGTTGACTCAAATTTTACCTGAGTCAACTCAATGAGGAATAGCAGAAAGATAATTATCCAGAGCAAAATATTGAAGCACCGAATAGCAGATCGAGTCAATTCGAGTTACTCAAGTCAAAGTTGCAGGAAAAGATAAAGCACTGAATTTTTGGAAAGACAAACTGAAGGCCATTTGAGTCGACTTGAGCCCAATTCGAGTCGACTCGAGTTCCATGGCTAGTTCTGTAGAATTTTCAGAACTTTGTAGATTTATGTCCAACAGCTCTATTTTGGATTTCAATGGTCAAAAATGACTTTTTGGACTTCCAAATAGTGATTTAACACTTTCAACAATTGATTGACAAGACAAAAAAGTGAGAATCAAAGAGAAAAGTAAAAAATAATAATAATAAGCTAAGAAGCATTGAATAGAAAGCTTTCACTCCTCAATCATCTAAATAATCAAATTAAGAGAGCCTTTTCAATAAGAAGATAACTCTCTCAACTGAAAAGCTTCTTCAAAAAGAGATTCTACAAACTTTATCAACAATCATTTGCTCATTAAAGGAGCTTTTGTAGTTTTGTTACTTTATTTTCATCTATTCTCCTGTAACTAGCTTCAATTGGGGATTGAAACTAGGGGATATGCTCATCCAAGCCTTGCAATTAGATTGTAAGCCAAGGATTGTTTTGGGTTAGATTTTAGTTGGTGATCCCATACAAAATCAACTAGATTTTGGATAGTGGCCCAAAAAAATTATCTGACTGTAATCTTCGATGGATTATAGTGAAAATTTTTAAGAAGATCTAGAAAAGTGGACATAGGTACTGGGGGTACTGAACCACTATAAAAATTATGGTATTTGTGTGTTGCTTGCCTTCTATTCTTGCTTTCATATCTTCTATATTCTAGCTTATTTGATTGCATAATTTTTTGCAATCACAAATTTCTCACTATTTTACAAAATCTGCACATATCATGTTTAAATTTTTGAAAATCTAATTCACCCGTCCTTGGGTTGTCTTGCTGGGCAACAAGTGATATCAGCACTTGATACTCAATAATATTTGATCCAACAATTAAAAGTTAAGATCAAATCACAATCCAAATGAGTGCCTCTTGTACCAAAGGGTAATCAACCAATCGATCATCCTTGTTCAATAGAATAAATTATACTTATTTAAAAGCACGTATGCATGTTTATATTCAAGCACAAGATTATCAACTTTGGAGAGTGATAATCAAAGGTCCACATACATTCATAATTAAAATAGATAGTAATGATATTCCCAAATCCGAAGAGGATTGGAATAAGCTTGATATGAAATTGATTGAATTAATTGCCAAAGCTATGAATATCTTATATTGTGCATTAGATGCTAATAAATTTAATAGAATTTCTATTTGTGTTTTAGCTAAAAAAATTTAGAATAGATTGGAGGTTATGCATGAGGGTACCAACCAAGTCAAGAAGTCTAAAATTAATATATTTGTTCATAGATATGAATTATTCAAAATAGAGTCAAATAAACTATTACGGATATGTTTACTAGATTTACTAACATTATAAATGATTTAAAATATTTGAAAAAATCTTATACTAATAGTGAACTTATTCGTAAAATTCTTAGATCTCTACCGAAGGCATGAGAAGCCAAAGTCACCGCAATCCAAGAAGTTAAGGACCTTAATAAGCTTTCATTAGAAAAAAATTCTTGGTTCTCTCATGACCCATGAATTAACCATGAAGTAAAATATTGAGGAGGAAAGTAAGAAGAAAAAGACCATCGTACTCAAGTCAACCGTAATTGAAGATGATGAAAGTGATGAGTTGGATGAAGAAGGTGAAGAGGATGATTTGATTTTGATTGCAAAAAAATTCAAGAGGTTCATGAAGAAGAAGAAGCAAAACTTCAAGAGAACACCATTTAAAGGAGAACCAAGCAAAGATAGGGGAAAGGAGAGATAAAGAATTCTCCATGTGCTTTGAATGTAAGAAGTCTGGTCATTTTAAGATAGACTATCTCTTTCTCAAGAAATCAAGCAAGAAGATTAAGAAGAAGATGATGATGGTCACATGGAATGATAGTGAAGATTCAAGCTCCGATAAGAATATACAAGAAGTGGCCAATCTTTGCTTAATGGCTCATCAAGAGGAGGTAAGTGTTGAACACTCTTTAGATTTCATATTTGATGAATTATAAAAAGTATTTTCAGAACTTATGACTGAATTTAAAAAAGTAAATTTGAAAAATAAAAAATAAAATAAATAAAATCTTAATTTGATTCATGAAAAGGAATAAATTTCAAGTGAGGTTGAGTTCTCTAGTTTGTGAAAATCAAGACTTAAAAGATAACCTGAAAAAGGTTAAACTCTTTGTTGAAAATTTTACTTTTAGTTTTAAAATACTGTAAATGATTTTAAATGAATAAAGAGCTGTTCTTAACAAAGCCGATTTGGGATTCAAACCTAAAAGGAACAAAAATTATATTAGAACTTCTTTATAAAAGCTTCTTCAAACTCTTCTTCAAATGTTACATACTTTTGTTGTGGAAAAATGAGACATAAATCTTATTCATGTGATTTCAAAAAATTAAATAAAAATATGATTACAAAAATATGGGTTCCAAAAGGAACCATAAGAACTAGCCTTAAAGGACTCAAGATGACTTGGATACCTAAAACCGCTACTTGATTCTCTTTTATAGATGTATCTTGCAGTCAAAGGAAGAAAAAGATTTTGGCATCTTGATAGTGGCTTCTCAAGGCACATGATGGGTGACAAATCATAATTTATCACTCTTGAATTAAAAGATGGAGGAATTGTTACCTTCGGAGATATTAGAAAAGGACATATTATTGGCATTGGTAACATTCATATCTCACCCTCTATCTCTATTCAAAATATCTTATTAGTTGATAGATTGAAATATAACTTGCTTAGTATTAGCCAATTTTATGATAAGGGATATAAAGTAACTTTTGAATCATTACTATGCATATATCTAGTCCCAATGACAATGGCATTATGTTCATCGGATATAGATATGACAACATCTATATGGTTGATCTATATGATTTTTACATAAAGAATAGTTAATGTCTTGTTATAATGGATGTCAAAATTAGTAAGACTAGCTAATTGTGGTATCGTAGATTAGGTCATGCAGTATGAATTTACTTTCAATGCTTATTAAAAGAGATCTTGTTAAAAGCTTGCTTAAACTAAAATTTGAAAAGAATCGAATTTGTGATGCTTGCCAACTTAGAAAATAAATAAGAAACTCTTTTAAACCAAAAGACAAGATTTCAACTTCTAGACCTTTAGAATTACTTCACATTGATTTGTTTGGATCAACTAAGACCATAAGTTTTGGAGGAAAAAGATATGGCCTTGTAATTATAAATGACTTTTCACATTTTACATAGGTTACATTTTTACCTTAAAAGGATGAAGTGTTTTCTACTTTTACTAAATTTTATCACAAAGCATCAAATGAAAAGAATTTATCAATAATGTGCATTCATAGAGATCATGGAACTGAGTTTGAAAATCAATAATTTAAAATTTTTGTAATGAAAAAGGAATCGAACATAGTTTTTCTGTACCTATGATATCTCAACAAAATGGGATAGTAGAAAAAAAAATCATGCTTTGAAAAAAATGGCATGCACTATGTTGCATGAAAATGACCAACCAAGATATTTTTGGATGGAAGCTGTCAACACAGCATGTTATATTCTAAATCATATTTTAATTTAATTTATTTTAAAGAAAACACCATATAAGCTTTGGAAAGATAGAAAACCAAGCATAAACTAGTTTTATATTTTTGGTTTCAAATATTTCATACTTGTTGGTGCAAAAATCCGACTGCGTCGGAGAAGCTGGAGTTGCGGGGGTTGCGGTCGCCGCGAGACCTGCAAAAGAAGTCTAAACCGGAGGTGGGGTTGCTCCGACAAGACCCTCCGACGCTCAAGTCAGTTCTCTGCCTCAACAAGAATGGAGTGCTCAAATAAAATTTTAGCAGAGTTTCTAGGTGAAAATGAGAGCTTATAGAATAACATATCTAGGGTTCCCCTTTTATAGGCGAAGGGGCAACAAACTGATAGCGATGCCTGTAACCGTCTGGCAGTGGGCCCCCCAGAGTCAGGAGAAGTTTGTTGCAGAGAGTAGTGGAGTGGACCCGTGGCTATCACCGGGGCGTGTCGCGTGGAGTCTGCCATGGGGAGCGGAGCGACATCCGTTGTCAGAGAATGGAAGAATCATGCAGTATCCATCGCAGGAAGTGGAGCAGGATCATGGCCATTATTACGGCCTGCCAGGGAGTGATGGAGCCGCGTGGAATCCATCGCAGGAGGTGGAGCAGAGTCGTGGCTGTTGCTGCGGCCTGCCAGGGGGTGATGGAGCCACGCGAAATCCATCGCAGGAGGTGGAGCAGAGCCATGGCTGTGGCTGTGGCTTGCAGGGGGTCCAGGCCTATCGGTCGGAGTTCGGTTGGGGTGTCTGACGGAGAGAGGTGGCTAGCTACCCGTCTGAGAGGAGCTTGGAGTACGGCTCTCGCAGGAGCCCGGACGGAGTCTTCTTTCAGTTGAAGTCGGGGATGAGATCTGGCTCCCGTAGGAGCCCGGGCAAAGTCTACCTGCAATCACAGTCAGGGGTGAGGTCCGGCTCCCCTAGGAGTCTGGGCGAAGTTTACCAGCAATCGGGATCGAGGACGGAGCCCGGCTCCCATAGGAGTCCGGGCGAAGCCTTTCCGCATTCAGAGTTGGGGACGAGATCCGGCTCCTGTAGGAGCCCGGGCGAAGTCTACCTGCAACCACAGTCAGGAGTGAAGTCCGGCTCCCGTAGGAGTCCGAACGAAGTTTACCTGCAATTAGAGTCAGGAATGAAGTCTGGCTCCCGTAGGAGTCCAGACGAAGTTTACCTGCAGCTCGAGTCGTGGGCGGAGTCTGGCTCCCGTAGGAGTCCGGGCGAAGCCTTTCCTCATTCGGAGTTGGGGACGAGATCTGGCTCCCGTAGGAGCTCGGGCAAAGTCTACCTGCAATCACAGTCAGGGGTGAAGTCCGGCTCCCGTAGGAGTCCGGGCGAAGTTTACCAGCAATCGAAATCGAGGACGGAGCCCAGCTCCCGTAGGAGTCTGGGCGAAGCCTTTCCGCATTCGAAGTTGGGGACGAGATCCGACTCCCGTAGGAGCCGGGCGAAGTCTACCTGCAACCACAGTCAGGGGTGAAGTCCGGCTCCCGTAGGAGTCCGGATGAAGTTTACCTGCAATTAGAGTCAGGGATGAAGTCCGGCTCCCATAGGAGTCCGGACGAAGTTTACCTGCAGCTCGAGTCGTGGGCGGAGTCCGACTCCCGTAGGAGTCCAGGCGAAGCTTTTCCTCATTTGGAGTTGGGGACGAGATCCGGCTCCTGTAGGAGCTCGGGCGAAGTCTACCTGCAATCACAGTCAGGGGTGAAGTCCGGCTCCCGTAGGAGTCCGGACGAAGTTTACATGCAATTAGAGTCAGGGACGAAGTCCGGCTCCCGTAAGAGTCCGGACAAAGTTTACCTGCAGCTCGAGTCGTGGATGGAATCCGGCTCCCGTAGGAGTCCAGGCGAAGCCTTTCCTCATTCGGAGTTGGGGACGAGATCCGGCTCCCGTAGGAGCTCGGGCGAAGTCTACCTGCAATCACAGTCAGGGGTGAAGTCCGGCTCCCGTAGGAGTTCGGGCGAAGTTTACCAGCAATCGGGATCGAGGACGGAGCCCAGCTCCCGTAGGAGTCCGGGCGAAGCCTTTCCGCATTCGAAGTTGGGGACGAGATCTGGCTCCCATAGAAGCCCAAGCGAAGTCTACCTGTAATCACAGTCAGGGGTGAAGTCCGGCTCCCGTAGGAGTCCGGACGAAGTTTACCTGCAATTAGAGTCAGGGACGAAGTCCGGCTGGCGTAGGAGTCCGGACGAAGTTTACCTACAGCTCGAGTCAGGGACGAAGTCCGGCTCCCGTAGGAGTCCGGATGAAGTTTACCAGCAATCGGGGCCGAGGATGGAGCCCGGCTCCCGATGGAGCCCGGCTCCCGTAGGAGTCCGGGCGAAGCCTTTCCACAGTCGAAGTTGGGGACGAGACCCGGCTCCCGTAGGAGCTCGGGTGAAGTCTACCTCAGCTCGAGTCATGGGCGGAGTCCGGATCCCGTAGGAGTCTGGGCGAAGCCTTTCCTCATTCGGAGTTAGGGACGAGATCCGGCTCCCGTAGGAGCCCGGGCGAAGTCTACCTGTAATCACAGTCAGGGGTGAAGTCCGGCTCCCGTAGGAGTCCGGACGAAGTTTACCTGCAATTAGAGTCAGAGATGAAGTCCGGCTCCCGTAGTAGTCCGGACGAAGTTTATCTGCAGCTCGAGTCAGGGACAAAGTCCGGCTCCCGTAGGAGTCCGGACGAAGTTTACCAGCAATCGGGGTCAAGGACGGAGCCCGGCTCCCGTAGGAGTCCAGGCGAAGCCTTTCCGCAGTCGAAGTTGGGGATGAGACCCGGCTCCCATAGGAGTCCGAGCTGAAATCTGGTAGTTGTAGGAATCTGCCGTTGGAGAAGTTCAACCGTTGGCGAAGTCCGGGGTAGTTTGAATTGGAGTTGAACCTGGCTGGAAGAAGTCCGGAAGGGGTTCGGGGAGTAGCTGATAGTCGTAGAAAGTCGGCTGGCGGTGGAGCTCAGTGAGTGCTTAGGGCAGTTTAATAGATGACTGGGGGAACTCATGTTGAAGGAGCTCGGGTGGTGTAGTGGAAGTTCGTCCGTCGGGGAAATTCAGTCAGGGGAGGTACCGTCTGCGGTCGACAGCCGGAGGAGTCTCGGGAGGGTCAATCCTGTTGGAAATTTCGGCTGAGGGTATTTTATACCTAACAATACTAAATAATGGAAAGGGTAATATAAAAATATTTGATGCCAAGTTGGATGAGGGTATCTTTTTAGGATACCCTACATCTAGCAAGGTATATAGAGTCTTCAACAAAAGAATTTTTGTTGTTGAAGAATCTATCCATATGATTTTTGATGAATCTAATGACAAGTCTCTTAGAAAGAAAAATATTTTAGATGAAGATGTAGAAATTTTGACCAACAAAATAGATGATCTCACACTAAAAAAATAATCCACCTCAAAATGAAGAAGTAAACTTAAAGAAGGATGATGAAAAAGAGAAGATAGAGGAACCCACTTCAAGCCAAAAGGATGAACTATCCAAAGAGTAGAGGTATGCATATGGACACTCAAAAGACTTAATTATTAGTGATCCATCTCAAGGGGTAAGAACTTGCTTTTTTCTAAGAAATGTTAACAATTATCTAGCCTTTGTGTCGCAAATTGAACCTAAAACTATTGAAGAAGCAGAAAATGATCTAAATTAGATAAATACCATATAAGAGGCATTAAATCAATTTGTGAGAAATAAAGTTTGGATTTTAATTGATAGACCCAATGACTATCCGATAATTAGAACTAAATGGATGTTTAGAAATAAACTAGATGAAAATAGAATTATTGTTAGAAATAAAGCTAGACTAATAGCTAAAGGAAATAATCAAAAAGAGGATATTAGTTTTGATAAAACTTTTGCTCCATTTGCTAGATTAGAAGCAATTAGATTGCTACTTGTATTTGCCTACTTCATGAAATTTAAACTTTATCAAATAGATATTAAAAGTATATTTTTAAATGATTATATAGTTGAAAAAGTATATATTAAATAGCCATCTAGATTTGAAAATCATGTACTTTTTGATCATGTTTATAAATTATATAAGACACTTTATGGCTTAAAACAGGCCCCTCGAGTATGGTATGAGAGATTAAGTAAATTCCTACTAGATAATAAATTGACTAGAAAATCTTGATAAAACTTTATTTTTGAAGAAAAGAAATGAGGATTTACTAGTGGTATAAATTTATATTGATGATATTATTTTTGGAGCTACTAATGAATTCCTTTGTCAAGAATTTGCCAAGCTTATATAGGGTGAGTTCGAAATGAGTATGATGGAAGAGCTGATTTTCTTTTTCGGACTTCAAATCAAGAAAACAGAAAAAAAAAATCTTCATCAATCGAACCAAGTATACAAGAAATTACTCAAAAAGTTTGGAATGGAGACGTCAAAGGCTATTGGTACACCTATGAGCCCCTCTTGTAAGCTTGACAAAGATGAAAAAGATAAAAATATAGACATAAAACTATATAGAGGCATGATAGGATCTTTACTTTATCTTATCGTAAGTAGGCCAGACATTATATTTAGTATTTGTATGTGTGCAAGATATCTATCAAATATTAAGGAATCTCATTTGCTTGCAGTTAAAAGGATTTTTAGATATTTATCAGGCATACTTAATGTTGGATTATGATATGATAAGCTTTCACCTCTTGAATTAATTAGATACTCTGATGCTGATTTTATTGTTTATAAACTAAATAGAAAAAATACTAGTGGTACCTATCAATTTTTTGGAGTTAACTTAATTTAATAGTTTAGCAAGAAATAAAATTAGCTAGCTTTATCAATAATTGAGGCTAAGTGTATTGCCGTCGAAAGTTATTGCACTCAAATCATGTGGATTAAGCAACAACTTGAAGATTTTGGTATTAAACTTAACAAAATTCTAGTAAGATGTGATAATACAAATGCTATCAACTTAACTAAAAATTCAATCTAATACTTAAGATTAAAACACATAAAAATAAGACACCACTTCATAAGACATTATATATAAAATGGTGATGTAATACTTGATTTTGTTTGCACAGATAAACAACTAGTTGATATTTTTATCAAATCTCTTAGTGAAGAAAGGTTTAGTATAATTAGAAGAGAACTAGAAATTTATTTTCATTTAGATTCTTGAATCTATCTCTCATTTGGATAAAATTCAATCAAATTTTCTTAAATTATCATTAATTGAATGCCCTAAAAGATGTTGATACTGCTAGTATTTCAAATTTTTATAAAAATAATAGAGTATCTTAGACTCATGCCCGAGTTGACTCGAATGTAAATCTGAGTCGACTCATGCTTGAGCTGACTCGAGTTAAATTTGTGTCGACTCAACTGTTCGGACCGCAAACCTTAAAGTCGGATCCGCAATCTTATCCTAATTCTGTTTGAAACTATTCCAAAGCCATTCCTTTTTCCTTCAAAATGTCAGAAATCAACTCCACAATCGCCCCCACCTTCGATCTATCATTTTTTCCTTAATTCCTTTCTACATTCGACAAGATGGGTCCCAAAAAGCAAGTGGCACGCAAGCTAAAGCAATCCTTATTCGAAGCTTTAGAAGCTCGGAGGACTAGGGCTCAGACTAGTGGAACTTCAACTCAAAGAGAGGAATCGAGTCGACCCACTATTGAATCCTCTAGGGAAGAGGAGCAAGCAACCGAAAATCTAAGTAATGAAACTCCTCCTCCTCAGTCCACACTGACAGAAACAATGGCAACTAGGACAATAGCCATGGGAAGGAAAATAAATTTTGGGTTCTTTCACAAGTATAAGTTTCCTATGAGTAGATGGATTGAAGCAATGGGGTGGAAAAATTTCTGTACCATTGACCTAACCATGTATCCCAATTTGATGAGAGAATTTTATAAGAATCTAAAGAGAGGGTCTAGAGAAATTGCTTCTACCATTAAAGGAGTTGAGTTTGATCTCACTGGGGAGAGGATTGGATAGATTTTTGGCATTTCCCATGGTGGGATTATACTTGAGAGACTCCCAGACAAAAAGGAAGGATTGAGGACTATAATAGGGAGAGATGATATTGAGGGTGATGTACTTGCCAACACCCTAATACTTGGGATGAGACTACTGCACCACATGATAGGAGGAATCCTTATCCCTAAGCTGGGGAGACATGACTTTGTATCTGAGAGCAAGCTTATGATTATGATGTATATTGTCAGAGCTACCCTTTTGAACCTTCCAGGGATCATGTTACACTAGATGAGGGAGACGGCATTAAAGAAGAAAGTATATTTACCTATAAGAAGCTATCACACTTTGACATTTATGACGAAAGGTCTCTAAATAGGATGAAGTATCATATAATCAGAGATAGGTGGGTTAAGAAAGTATCTGGTCAGAAAAGGAGTGAGGATAGAGCAAAGCAGACTGGAGAGCCCTCTACTTTTGTACCTACAGCACCATCATCTCTCATCCTACCTTAGCTGTTCGTGATCAGGCCCCACCATCACCTACCACTGCTGCTCTACCTGCATCACCACCTGTGACCCCTGCTCCTCAACCAGCAACCTCTGATACTGCCATACTTGGCTAGGATGAGTGTCGATATGAGAGCTCTCTCAAATGGATTTGATGCATTTCAAGATGAGATAAGAACTAGACTGACTGCTTTAGAGTAAAGAAGACCCAAGCCAAATGCACCTACTGATATTCCTGACTTAACTGGAGAGATAGCCAAATTGAGGGAGAGCTTTGAGTCTAAGAGCACTCAGATGTAGTCAGCTATTGGAGGACTCGGATGAGCTCAGCAAGAGAGCATTCTTTCCATACTATCCTCCATGGGCAATCTATTAGGCATGATCGAGCGGGTAGCCCCTAAAGCAGTGCTAGCAGCAGCAGCAGATGCAGCAGCCATCGTAGTAGCCAGTGCCTCTATGCCTTAGCCTACTTAGCCCTAGCCTCAATCCATACCTTATCCTCCCACTCAGCCTTCTACCAGCCAAGCCTGACCTCCATTTAAAGTTTATACTAGGACTGGTGTAGGATTTCTAGCTTCGAGTGTGTTTGATCCATCCTGTAAGACTAGGAGCAGATGAGTTGGACCCTCCATCTTTAGAGCTAGCTCATCTGAGTTCTTAGACATTCCCTCTGATACAAAGTAGAGCAAGTGCCTTATGGCTGTTTGGATTTATTACTAGATACCTAGTGTCTTTTCTGATGTATTAGCCATTGATGTATTTAGGTGTATGGACATATCTTGGTGTACTGCGCTACTATTTTGTGCAGTACATTCATTTTGTATTTGATACAATGCAAAACTCCTATTTTATCTAATGAATTATATTTTCTGATCTCTTATATGCTATTATTTATATTATATCTGCTAGAAAATTAGATAGACTAGTATGCATAGATTTCAAAATATTTTGAAACAGCAATAAAAACAGATCTAGGTTAAACCCTTTAACCCCATATACTATAGATCTAATCTACATCTATCCGAGCTCTGGATCTAAGATATGCATATAATCTAAAAATTAAATTGAGATCAGATCTTAATACCTTGTGCGGGTTGAAATACACCACAACCGATGATCTTGGATCTGAAGGTTCTTGAGCCGCACAAGTATCCGACCTCCACAGGTATCCATCGGGATCAATCTTGAACCTTTCTTCTCATTGTAGATCTTTTTTCTCTAAGTAAGATTTCAGCTTTTTGAATCTTTGATCAACCTTTGATTTTTGACCGCAAACTCAATACTTGAACAGCAACCTTTCTCCTCATTCTTGATATAGAAGCAATCATCCTCTTCAACTTGCGCATGTGAGAAGATGGGATGTCCAACTCTTGGAAGTTGAAAAGAGAGGAAGAAGGAGAGATGCTGTGGAGAAGGAGAGAGAGGTTTGAAATCTCAAAAATTCAATTTTCTAAAATTCTAAGAGACTATCTCCTTAAATAGATCTTTTTTTGATTTCAAATCATTATCCAATCAGGCTAAAAAGGTTAGTCCTTATCTCATAAGGTCACTTACCTTTTAATCTAATTTTCTTTTTAAAAAGATCAGATCTAATTGAAAAGATCCTTGCCTCCAATGTCAAGTGGATATGGCGCCCTCATCTTATAAGGCAAGATGAAAGGCGCCACTTGGTTTATAAAGCAGGTAGTTTGGGCACCAACTCTTGGCACCCCCTTAAGATTTTAAGTGCTCAAGAGAGGAGGCATAGCCCCTCTCTCTCTCCTTTCACATCTAAACAAAAGAGGGGTGGGCCCCTCTTTCTTTCATCCACCCACTCCAAGGTATGCACCTTTGGTCTTTCCAAAGAGGGAGGCACGTGCCTCTACTTTCTTTCCAATTAATCCTCGCCACAGAAGGAACATCAAGAAAGAACATAAGGAGATTTGTTTGCCAACTAATTGGCTTGATCTAATTTTTTTGGGCCCATAAATAGGTGCCCAGCTAAATCCAAATCAAAATAAATTTAAATTAGGTTCAAGGCTATGGACTTGATCCAATCCTTATCTAATAAAGAATCGAAGTCCATAGAAGAATTGGATTTAACCATGTGCTAGTATGATTCTCTTAAACCCAATAAGATTTCACTAAATCTTAATCCAATTAGAACATAAGTTTAATTGGTTAATTCAAGATTAATCTCTTAATGTGTGACCCCATAGATTCTATTCTATCTAGTAGTAAGATATATTGTAATCTCTATCACAATATCATCGAAACTCTTTTCGATATATTGGAATAATTTCAGCTCTACTCTTCGAGAGTCATCGATCATCAAGATGATGTCCGATGAATCTCACAATCCATCAGTGATACCTAGTAGTATGTAGTAGTAATCTAGTAGAATAAAAGTATGAATCCTTAGGTACAGTTATCGTATGATTCAATCCTTCTATTATGAGTCCTGACTTGATAAAGGTCATGGAGAACTCGTCAGATCCTATCATCAGTCATATATTAGATTGACTAAACTCAAGTTCACTTATGAATCTCATAGAAACTCTTTTTTAGTATTCATATTTGCTTCAGCCAAAGACTTTCTGAACTCAGTCTTGTAAATTACATAGAACTTCTCATTTTCCACCAAGATCAATAGATTTTTTCTAAGTGCATCCTACTCCTAACAGTGAATCTGAATTTACTGTAGCCAGCATACACAGCAAGGACTCGAATGGCTAGAGACCAAGAGAAGTGTAGTCAAACTCAGTAGCCTCACTACGAATAGCCGATGACACCACAGGTCAAAAGATCACTCATACCACTACAGCGTCAAGATAACCACTGACGAGTGAGTAGATATCTAAGTGATTTCTCATATTGATCATGCTCAATGTAAGTTATTCTCTAACAGCCATCCGCACTCTCACTCCAGTGTCCCTGCATTGCAGATCCGAGATTCATCTGTTCATAAGAGAGGTGAACAGTGCACCGATCTTAAATAGATTGATCACTGTCTTTATGATGATCCTTTGATTGGAAGCATTTAGAAACTAACCACTAATTAACATATATCTTAAATTCTCAACATCTTGAGAATATACAAAAATCATCTTTGTTAATTTTTAGGATAAATCATGGATACATAAATATAATTAAAAATAAAAATATCTTTTATTAATAATAAAAATATTATAGTATAAAGGTAAACTTTAAAAATATAAAATATGTCAACTAATAATTGGCTTCTAGGGCACTCATCTAACAAACTCTCACTTGACCTAAAGCCAATTGGCCATACTTAAGACCCATCTTCTCAAGGTGAGCTTCGATCTTCTGCTGGCTAAGAGGCTTGGTCAATGGGTCTGTCATGTTTTATATGGAGTTGACTCTCCACACCTTGACGAACTTTTTCTCAAGGTATTTGCGTATGATGTAGAACCATCGCTCTATATACTTAGACTTATGATGAGACCTAGGCTCCTTAGCTAGGGCTATGGTGCCGTTGTTGTCGCAGTGCAGTGCAATGGCATCACATCCAGCTCCACAATAAATATTTTGAATCAAAAAGTTTTTTTAGCAGCTTTGGAGCTAGCGATGTACTCAACTTTCATGGTCGAATCTGCAATGATCGGCTGCTTGAAACTCTTTTAGCTAATCGCACTACCATTACATAAGAAAATACATCCCGATATAGACTTTCTATCATCGACATCTGTTGTGATCCAGGTGGTGTGCCCAAGGCCTAGGGGACCAAGGCTAAGGCCAAGGTCCATCATTCATGAGGGCTTTATGGAGGCTCTAGGAATAGTTGGGCCCTAGGTTGAAAGGCTGTGGGCCTTTCGGGTTCTTGAGGTCTAGGTTATGTGGGCCTCAAGGGACCAACTCTTTATGGGCCAAGTCTGGGCCTAGGATAGGTAAGATTAGGTTGAGTCATGGGTGTATATGGGCTTGGGTTAACCTAATCTCTCATAGAGTTGGTCAAGGGAGTTTTGGGTTTGGGTCACTTGACCTTGTGTTTATATATACATGTACTGTATAGGTTTGATTAAGCCAAGGAATATGAAAACTCTTTCTCCCAAGTCTCTCTCTCTCTTCTCCTCTCTCTCCAGCTATTCTCCACACCCCAGGAGTAAGAAACCCTAGGGTTTCTTGCCGTCGGGTCCATAGAAGGCAGGAAAAGCAGGGGAGGCGCTAGCCCCTTCCCCTTTGTGCCGCCAACCCTTTTGTCTCTCCCTTTCTTGCAGCCAACCAAACATCAGGTCAGGATCTGAAATCTCTTGCTATGAGATTGGTACAAGTTTTTCTCAGATTTGGAGTTGATCTGAGGTCGTTTGAGGTACGGGTGAGATCTCCATCAACAGATCTATAGAAAAGGCTGCAGCAGGACAGATCTGCAAGGTCTGGTTCTATCTATTTTCTTTCTATCTAGAATATCTCAATTTGAGATTTATGAATTAGAAGACCTCGGTCTAGGCCTGATCTAGTTGGGTACCAGATCTTGGATTTTTTAGAGGTGATCTTAGAGGTGTTCTTCATCTGGAACGAAAGGCTGACGAAGAAAATAGCAACCAGGCTGATTTCGTCAAGGGCCTTCGATCGAGTCCAGAAGTCTCCAGATTTGCTCGTTGCTGGCTTTGCTGCACCCAAGGTCCATGGGAGGAGCCAGGATCATGCTCCAATAGTTGGTATCAGAGTCACATTGGTGAGGAAGTGGTTCCAAGTGCGAGAAGTTGAAGATCCCAAGTGCTGAAAATTTTTAGCAAGGTACCATCAAGGTATATTCTACACTTCTTGATTTTATATTGCTTGTTTGGCTTGGATCCAGTCATGGGCAGCAATATGAAGGTCGATTTTGAGAAGTTTGATAGCAAGAGAAATTTTTTCATGTGAAAAATTTGGGTGGAGGATCTTCTGGTGCAAGCGGATCTGGATCAGGCTTTAGATGAGAAGCCTGAGGGAATGACAGATAAACAATGGGCATCGTTGAAGAAGAAAGCATGTTCGGTGATCAAAGGATGTTTGGCGAATGTGGTGTTGTATTCAGTGCTGGAAGAAAAGACCCCAAAGGGCCTTTGGTCGAAGTTGCACACCATGTATATGGGAAAGAATATGTGCAACAAGCTGATGCTGAAGAAGAGGTTGTACAGTCTTTGGATGCAGGAGGGATCTGATATGATTGGCCACATTCAGAGGTTCGACCAGTTGTGCACGGAGTTGATGAATATCGGGGTGAAGCTGGATGAGGAGGATAAGTCCCTGTTGCTTTTGTGTTCGCTGCCAGGATCATATGACTCTTTGGTGACTACACTGCTCTATGGCAAGGAGACTCTGGAATATGAATACATGGTCTCGGTGCTGAGGTCTAATGAGCAAAGGAAAAAGTTGATCAGAGATCGGGCTCCCTAGGAGGGTTTGGCAGTAGGGGAGAGGACAGGTAGTGGCAGAGGCAGAAGCAAGTCCAGGGGACGGTCCAAGTCCAGGAAGGGAAAGAAAGAGATGAAATGCTTCAAGGGCAACGAGTTCGGGCACTTCAAGCGAGAATGTCCACCATGGAAGAGCAAGAAGGGAGAAAGAAGTGGCTCAGAATCAGTGAGTGCAGTTGCTGGGCAGCAGGTGGAGGATGATCTACTTGTGGTATCAGATGGTCACATGCATTACACAGAGGAGTGGACACTAGACTCTGCGTGCTCACATCACTACACACCACACAGGTCTTGGTTTGCGACATACACCAAGACAGATGAGGGATCAATGACTCTAGGCGACAATCATCCTTGCAAGGTGGCTGGGATAAGGACAGTCAGGGTGAGGATGTTTGATGGGATTGTGAGAACATTGACAAATGTAAAGCACGTCCCAGAGCTGGAAAAGAATCTGGTGTCACTAGGCTACTTGGAGCGCAGTGGATACAGCTTCAGCAGTAGGGCTAGAAGCGGAGTACTGAACATCTCCAATGGAGCTATGGTAGTGATGAGAGGCAGGAGGTTGGACAATAACCTCTATCGCATGGAGGGATCTGTGGTGACCGAAGAGTTTGATGCAGCAGCTGCAGCACAGGACCAGCAGGGGGCTTACAGGATGTGGCACTACCGCCTAGGCCACATGGGTAACAAGGGGCTGAGGGAGTTGAGCAGGAGAGGACTCATCTCTGATCTGGAGGATGGTGCTACAGGGGAGATCTATGAGCCTTGCCAGATGGAAAAGCAGAGGAGAGTTCAGTTCAACATCAGTACAACTCGCAGTGTAGCCCCTCTGGAGTTAGTACACACGGATGTGTGGGGACCAGCCCCAGTTTCAGCTAGGAATGGGACCAGATACTTCATGACCCTGATTGATGATTTCTCAAGGAAACTCTGGATTTACTTCATGAGAGAGAAGTCTGAGGTCTTCACCAAGTTCAAAATCTGGAGAGCTGAGGTGGAGAAGGAGCAGGGGAGGAGCGTGAAGTGTCTGAGGTCAGACAATAGCGGGGAGTACATCAGTAGAGAGTTTCAGGATTACTGTGAGGAGTGTGGGATCAGGAGACACTTTTCAGTTAAGGAGACTCCACAGCAGAATGGGGTGGTCGAGAGGATGAACAGAACACTTCTGAAAAAGGCACGATGCATGAGGCTGCAGGCAGGGCTTCCAAAGGAGTTCTGGGTTGACATAGTAGACGCAGCGGGTTACTTGTTCAATCGGTCACCTCACACCAGGTTAGATGGCAGGCTTCCAGAGGAGGTGTGGTCTGGGAGGACAGTTGGGCTGGGCCATCTACGGATATTTGGGTGCACGGCCTATGTGCACATTGGAGCTGGTGAGCGGAGCAAGCTAGATGTCAGATCACGCAAGATGGTGTTTCTAGGCTATCCGCGAGGAGTTAAGGGATACAGGCTATGGGATCTCTTGGAAAAGAAGGTCATCATTAGTCAGGATGTGACTTTTGATGAGGAGTCAGTCCTACGGAGACGAGCAGGCATGGAGGAGCAGCAGGAGCAGGAGGAGGTCCAGCAGGGCGCTGCTGGACAGCTTACCTCTTTGATTTTGCCTCTTGCAGGTACTACGGAAGGACATGATATTCAGATGGAGAACCTACCTAAGGTGTCTCCACAGGTAGAGAGGACTCGGATGGATGATTGAGGTGGAGAGGTCCAGCAGGAGCGAGCTGGATCGAGGACTGATATCGGTGTTGCCCTACATAAGCCCAAGAGGACCATCAGGCAACCAGACCGATATGGCTTCGAGGAGACGCTGTCATATGCTCTGGGGACAGTGAATGGAGACCCATATACGTATCAGGAGGCTATTGAGAGCCAGGACAGAGAGCGATGGGTCCAGACGATGTCCGAGGAGATGCAGTCTCTCCACCAGAATCAGACGTGGCGATTGGTGCAGTTGCCATAAGGGAAGAGGCCCATTGGCTGCAAATGGGTCTACAGTCGCAAGGAAGGGCCTTCAGAGCAAGGAGGTATCAGATTCAAGGCGAGGTTAGTGGCCAAGAGATACTCCCAGAAGGAAGGCATCGACTTCAGCGAGGTCTTCTCTCCTGTCGTCAGACATACTTCCATCAGAGTGTTACTGAGCATTGTAGCAGCTCAGGATTTAGAGCTAGAGCAGATGGATGTCAAGACGGCGTTCCTCCATGGGCATTTGGAGGAGAGGATTTACACGAAGCAGCCATCCGGTTTCAGGGATCTAGGATCAGAGGAAAAGGTTTGTTTATTGCAGAAGTCGCTGTACGGGCTGAAGCAGTCGTCGAGGCAATGGTACAAGCAGTTCGACTCCTATGTGCGCAGCATTGGACTTTTCAGGTACGAGTTTGATCCCTGTGTTTATGTTCAGTCTCTTGAGGATGGTTTTAGAGTGTTCCTACTCTTGTATGTGGATGACATGCTTATAGCATGCAAGAGTAGGAAGGTTGTGCAGGATCTGAAGGCATCCTTATCTCGAGAGTTTGAGATGAAAGATTTGGGCCCTGCAAGGAAGATCCTAGGCATGGAGATTTTCAGAGATCGAGCCTGGAGGGTGCTGCATCTATCTCAGGGGGGCTACATACAGAAGGTCTTAGAGAGGTTCGAGATGAAGGGAGTAAAGCCGATGGAGCTGCCACTTGTCGGTCACTTCAGACTCTCGAAGACCATGGCGCCACAGACTGAGGTGGAGGCTCAGGAGATGGAGACGGTTCCTTATGCTTCAGAGTTGAGAGCTTGATGTATGTGATGGTCTGTTGTAGGCCAGACATCGCTCATGCAGTGAGTCAGGTTAGCAGGTTCATGGCGCAGCCTGGCAGGGAGCACTAGAGAGCTCTGAAGTGGATATTCAGATACCTGGCGGGTTCAGTTAGAGTTGGCATCTGCTACGGACAGCGAGGAGGTGCAGTGGGATACTCTGACATGTCCAGGGAGGCTCAGGGGCTGATTGACGGTTATGTAGATGCAAACTTCGGTGGAGATGCGGATACCGGAGGTCTATGACAGGCTTCATCTTTAGCCTGTATGGAGGTCCTATTTCTTGGAGATCGAGTCTGCAGCCTATCACGGCCCTATCCACTACAGAGATGAAGTACATCGAACTGACAGAAGTAGCTAAGGAGGCAATTTGGCTGAAGGGTTTGTTGATGAAGATGGGCCTTACTCAGGAGGCCATTAGAGTGCACTGTGACAGCCAGAGTGCACTTCTATTAGCACAGAACTTAGTCTATCATGCAAGGACAAAGTACATCGACATTCGATATCATCGGATCAGGGAGCTTGTGGAGGATGGCGAGGTGGAGCTGATAAAGGTACACCAAGGAGAACCCAGCTGATGCACTTACGAAGGTACTTCCACAGGACAGCTTTCAGAGATGTATTGAGCTAATTCGACTGATGGACAGAGTGGAGCTGGTTGAGGCCTTGGGACACCAAGGTGGAGATTGTTGTGATCCAGGTGGTGTGCCCAAGGCCCAGGAGACCTAGGCTAAGGCCAAGGTCCATCATTCATGAGGGCTTCATGGAGGCTCTAGGGATAGTTGGGCCCTAGGTTGAAAGGTTGTGGGCCTTTCGGGTTCTTGAGGTCTAGGTTATGTGGGCCTCAAGGGATCAACTCTTTATGGGCCAGGTCTGGGCCAGGATAGGTAAGATTAGGTCAGTCATGGGTGTACATGAGCTTGGGTTAACCTAATCTCCCATAGAGTTGGTCAAGGGAGTTTTGGGTTTGGGTCACTTGACCCTGTGTTTATATATACATGTACTGTATAGGTTTGATTAAGCCAAAGAATACGAAAACTCTTTCTCTCAAGTCTCTCTCTCTCTTCTCCTCTCTCTCCAGCTATTCTTCATGCCCCAGGAGCAAGAAACCCTAAGGTTTCTTGCCGCCAGGTCCATAGAAGGCAGGAAAAGCAGGGGAGGCGCTAGCCCCTTCCCCTTTGTGCCGCCAACCCTTTTGTCTCTCCCTTTCTTGCAGCCATCAAACATAAGTCTAGAACCTGAAATCTCTTGCTACGAGATTGGTATAAGTTTCTCTCAGATCTGGAGTTGATCTGAGGTCGTTTGAGGTACGGGTGAGATCTCCATCAACAGATCTACAGGAAAGGCTGCAGCAGGACAGATCTGCAAGGTCTGGTTCTATCTACCTTCTTCCCTATCTAGAATATCCCGATTCAAGACTATGAATTGAAAGACCTCGGTCCAGGCCTGATCTGGTTGGGTACCAGATCTTGGATTTTTTAGAGGTGATCTTAGAGGTGTTCTTCATCTGGAACGAAAGGCTGACGAAGAAGATAGCAACCAGGCTGATTTCGTCAAGGGCCTTTGATCGAGTCCAAAAGTCTCCAGATTTGTTCGTTGCTGGTTCCGCTACACCCAAGATCCGTAGGAGGAGCCAGGATCGTGCTCCAACAACATCAGTCATAAAGTCTGAATTGGTTATCCCTCAACTTTCAACTCCGATCCTCTACCAAAGATCAAGAATAAATCTTTAGTACTTCTTAAGTACTTAAGGATGTTCTTCACAGTAATCCAATATTCTTCATTTGGATTCGCCTGATATCTGCTTGTGACACTCACGGTAAGGGTTATATCAGGTTATGTACATAACATGGCATACATGAGACTTCCTATTATCGAAGCATAACAGATCTTGCTCATGTGCTGGATCTCCTCAGGTGTGTCAGGACACATCTTCTTGGAGAAATGAATGCCATGTCTAAGGGGTTAGAGATCCCTCTTAGAGTTTTTCATGCTAAACTTTTGCGGCACCTCTTCTATGTATATTTGCTATGAGAGTCTTATCATTTCTTAGATCTATCCCTATAGACCTTTATACCAAGAATGTATGAAGCTTCTCCTAAGTCTTTCATGATGAATTCTTTTGACAACCATACTTTGACCGATGTCAGCATGTATCATTTTCAATCATGAGGATGTCATCCATATATAATACGAAAAATATAATAGTGCTCCCACTGACCTATTTGTACACACATGGCTCCTCCTCATTTTTGATGAAATCAAATATTTTGATCACATCATTAAAGCAAGTGTTCCAACTTCGAGATACTTGCTTGAGTCTATATATAGATCTTTGCAACTTGTAGACTATGTGATCACTATCACTGGATGTAAAATTCAAAGACTGCTCTATATAGATATCTTCCTCAAGATATCTATTTAGAAAGACAGTTTTCACATCCATCTACCAAATTTCATAATCATAAAAAATTGTAATCGCAAGCAGAGTGCGGATGGATTTTAGTATGGCCACGGATAAAAAGATTTCATGATAGTCCATGCCTTCGCATTGACTATAATCTTTCGTAACCAGCCTTACCTTATATAGGTCTCTACCTTACCATCCGATCTAATTTTTCTTTTATAAATTCATTTACATCCAATAGATATAATACCTTCAGGTAGATCTACTAAAGACCAAATCTGGTTGGAATGCATGGAGTCAATTTTTGACTTTATCGCTTTCATCTATTTTTCGAAGTCAATATCTAATATTGCTTCATCATAGATCTTGAGATCATTCTAATGTCTCTATCTTCTATAAAGAATGCTTCCTCTAAATTCTCTGTAAGAATATCCAAGTACCTTTTAGGAGGATGGGAGACCCTACTTGATCTACAAGGTGGAGGTAGTACCATATCTACTGGCTCACTATTGGATTCAGATTTTTGGACTTGATGCTCTTCAGAGATTTTTTCTTCGAGCTCAATCTTCCTCCCACTGCATCCATCTTGGATAATTTTTTTTTCAAGAAGACAGCATAATGGCTCATAATCACATTGTGATCCTCAGAAAGATAAAAGTAGTATCCTATGATTTCCTTAAGATACCCTATAAAGTGAGTCCTAAAAGATCTAACCTCTAACTTATTTGTCTGCTATCGCTTGACATGGGCCGGATATCTTCAAATCTTGAGGTACCCAAGAGTCGGCTTCTTACCATGCCATAACTTATATGGAGTGGTAGGAACGGATTTAGAAGAAATTCAATTCGAAAGATAAATTGCAGAAAATAGTACATGTTCTCAGAGAAAGACAGGAAGATCTGTGAAGCTTATCATAGATCGGATCATGTCTAATAGAATTTAATTCTTCCTTTCAGATATCCCATTGAGCTGAGGCATCTCTGGAGGTGTCCACTATGAGACTATACCGTTATCCTTGAGATAGGTCTGAAATTCTCTACTAAGGTATTCTCCTTCTTGATCTGATCGAAGAATCTTTTTGAATTTTTCAATCTATTTTTTTACTTCATATCTGAATTCTATGAACATTTTAAAGGCTTTAGACTTACGATGCATCAAATACATAAAATCATATTACAAATAATCATCGATAAAAGTTATGAAGTAGACATAGCCACTCTTGGCTTGTACATCGAATGGACCACACATGTCACTGTGTACCAGAGCTAATATCTCAGTGATCCTTTTTTCTTGTCTCATAAAGGATAGCTTAACCATTTTTCTTGAAGACAAAACTCACTAATCGGATAAGACTCGAAAGTCAATAGCTCGAGAAGACTATCTTTCTCCAGTTTGTTGAGTCTATCCTCTCCTATATGGCCTAGTCTAAGGTACCATAGATACTTTTAGCTAATTCTATCTTTAAATCTCTTAGACCCTACGACATTCACAGTTTGCTCGTTAATATTAACACTTACATCCATATGCAAATGATAAAGATTATCAATCAAGAAAGCACATGCAACAACTTTATTTTCAAAATAAATTGCACACATATCTTTATTAAAATAAAAATTATAGTTATTCTGTGCTAGCACAGATATAGAAATTAAATTTCTATGGGCTATAGGTACATAATAGCAGTCTTTCAAAATTAAACTAATTTCTAATGGTAATCACAGAGGATAGATCCTGACAGCCATAGTAGCAATCTTTACTCCATTGCCGATCCAGAGAGTGATCTCGCATTCCCTCAGTTTTCTATCTTCTTCAAGATCCTACATAAAAGTATACAAATGAGCACTTAAATCAGAATCTAGAACTCAACTAGAAAAAGAAGAAACTGTTAGATTAGTTTCAATTACGAGCAAGTCAGATGTACCTTCAGAAGGCCCATCTTTCTTTCTGTTCTTCACAATCACCAGATATATCAGACAGTTCCTTTTCTAGTGGCTTTCGACATTACAATAAAAATACTTTTTCTTATCATCAGCCTTCTTTGAAATCTGCTTCTTGATCTTGGCCTCATTCTTTTACTTCTTTGCAGGCTTTTTTTTTTCTTGAAAAAAATTTTCTCTTAGAGAAAGTCTGCTCCACAGTCAAAATCGTAACCTTAAATCTTTCAAGGTGCCCTCAATTGTTACCAACATGTTCAGCAATTCGGACAAAGTATTTCAATCTTATTCAGATAGTAGTTCATAATGAACTACCCATACAAATCAGGAAGAGACTGGAGGATCAAATCCACCTGTAATTTCTTGTCTATGTTCATCTCGAGCTTCTGAAGCTCTTCGATATTCTTGATCATTATCAAATAATGATCATTGATGGACTACCCATTATACATTTTTACTCTGAATAGTCTTCGAAAGATTTTAAAATAAGCTGTGTGACTCTGCTTACCATACAACTCTTACAGGTGAGTCAGCATCTCCTTGATAGTTCTCATGTCTTCATGTTGTCGCTGAAAATCATTGAACATGGATGCTAAAATATAGCACTTTGCCTTATTGTCCTTATCCATCCACTTCTCAAGTGTGGCTCGTTGATCAGGGGATGGACAAGCTAATAACACAGGCACATCCTGGTCTAGGACATGAGTTAGCTTTTCGAAACTGAGAATAATTCTCAAGTTCCTAAGCCAGTCTTTGTAGTTTATCCCGGTCAACCTATTAGTGTCAAGGATACGGGCTAAAGGGTTGGCACTTGATATAGTTATCTGTAAAAAAAATAATTTCTAGTTAAATATTTATACTTATAAAATATTTATCCTTTGCTCCACCACCGCCTCCACCTACTGTCAGACATCCGGTCATGCTGCCATCTCTCGTCAGAGCGAGTGACCGAGCCTCCCTCTGGTCCTCCCTGTTCGACCAAGGAAGAGAAAGAACGAAGAAAACGGAAAAAGAAGAAGAAGGAAGAAAGAAAAGAAAAAGAAAAAAAAAAAAAGAAAAAAAGAGGAAAAAAAAAAAAAAAAAAAAAATAAAAAGAAAAATAAAAAAAGAGAGAAATTTTCTCTCTCTCTCCTTTCTCTCTCTTTCCCCTCTCCTCTCTCTACATTCTCTCTATATTTTATCTCTCTAGATTCTCTCTAGATCTTTCTCTCTCTTTATGGATTTTATCTCTCTAGTATCTTTCTCTCTTGATTTCATCACGAATCTTAGGATAAAATTGATATAAAAATATGATGATCTGAGATTGCTCCGAAATTCATGCAATAGATTAGATCCCGATCCGATCTTTATTCGAAGTTGATAACATCAATCATGGTTAATCCATATTGAGTCACCCTAATATGACTCTGATGATCTTGACCATGATTGCCTCATCTGAAGGATACGAAGATTATCTTCCCACTTTCTCTCTCTACTTTCTCTCTCTAGAATTTTCTCTCTCTTCATGGATTTTCTCTCTCTAAAAGTCTTATGGATCAGTGGAGGATCCTGATACATAGACAAATCCTAATTTTGGTTAATTCTAAGAGAGGTCTTAGATTTGTGTTATTAGGATCGATTATCGGATAATTTTTTCATATATGATTTTTATATTTGATTAAGGTTATGAAGAGATGATTGTCTGCATATAATATCGAGTGGAATATTTTATTAAAAAAATTCATAAATCAAAGAAGAACATTGATTTCTGTACTTGGATCAGTCACTGATAAAGGTAAGAATCCCTGTACATGATCATCATTATATATGTTATTTTACCATTACTTTTATCTTATTGATTGCATCATTGAATTTGAGATTGATGAATTTATTATATCTGAGATACTATTATTTATTTATGTGATTTTGAGCATGAGTATGTTATATCTATACATATGTATCAGCGATTGATGGCATGATTATATGGGTATGACATATTTATTACACTGTAAAATTTGAATTAATTAATGAAGTCAAATATTATAATTTCATAAAAATAAAAAGAAAGAGAAATATAATTTGGACTGGTCTTGTCATGTGGAATAGCCTGCCAGGAGCTTATGCCTGGGACAGCTCCCACAGGCTTATGTGTGGAAGAATCTAATCCGAGAAAGATCATGAATGATTTGATCCGAGAAAGATCATAGCCACTTTGATCTGAGAAAGATCATAATATTTCGATCCGAGGAAGATCACAGAAATCGATCCGAATAAAAGATCGTCGCATGATCCTGGTAGTCCAAAGCCAAAGCCAAAAAGAAAAAGATTAAAGATGATGTGATAATAGAAGAAAATAAAAAAATAAGACATAAAATAATCATTGAATAAAATTATTTCACTTATTAACATATGATAATGCATCTCTTTTGATAAAACAGATAATCTATAAATGTTTGCAGTATTCTGGACAGTGAATATTGACTTTTATGTATTATTGCTTATCTTTATTTTCAGATTATATATTATATTGGTGTGATATGAGAATTCTTATTGGGCTGTAAAGCTCACACTCGTTCATCTTTCTTTTCTTCTCAGAGTTACAAGATGTCCATGGTTGGCTATAGTATGGATTTGTGAGTGAGCGGATGCATAGATAGAGTACCGTTGATACCTGATCAGAGGATTGAAGGAATGTTAATTATAATTATGCAAGTTTTATAATTATTATTGAAATCAAATATTATGGTTGATAAGGTTGTAATGATTTAATTTGGCCTTACATATTCTTTAGGGCTTGCTCTAAGGAGTATACGGTCATCACATATCTAATCGGATGTTGGGTTCGGGGCGTGACAAAGTGGTATCAGAGCTTAGATTTAAGATCACCAGAGATTATGAAGAGATATTAAAACTTTATGTAAGATCAATAGGATGTGACAAAGTGGTATCAGAGCTCAGGTTATGATCATTAAGGATTATAATATAAGTGATTTAAATATTATAGAGTAATAACAGAGCTCAGGTTATGATCATTAAGGATTATAATATAAGTGATTTAAATATTATAGAGTAATAACAGAGTTTAGGTTATGATCATTGGGGATTATGATATAAGTGATTAGGATTTGATAAAATAATATTAGAGCTTAAGTTTAAGTCACTAGGGATTATGAAGTGATATCAAAACTTTGGGATTATAATCAATAGAATATGATTGATAATATCAGAGTTTAAGATTATGATCATTAAAGGTATGATAGAATGATATTAGAATTTAGGTTATGATCACTAGAAAATATGATTTAAGTGGTATTTGAGTTTAAGGTTATAATTATTCAGAATTATAATTTTAGTGATATCTGAACTTAGGTTATGATCATGAGGAACATGATAGATATAAAAGAAAAGATTCAATATTTAGATTTTGAATCAATAGATATTAAGATGAAATTTATGCATAAGTGGCATATGATATCTATAATAGAATTGACGAGTTATATCTTGGATTTCAATTAGTAGGGTGGCCTGAATATAAGAAGAGTTGACCCTGAAGGAAGTGGGAGGTATTGATATGTTATGTTGAGTATACTCGATGATTTTGGAATGCTAAACTTATATGGATGGAAATCATGATAACTTTTCTGATTTTGATGTTAATTATTTGAGCATTACAAATTTTAAATATATTAGAAGAAAGTTAGGATATGGTCTAAAAAAAATTTCATCATATGAGAGAGAAATATTTTTGAGCATTGAACCTATAAGAGAATCATATATAAAACTCAATCTTAGATGAAAAAATATACTTGAATTTTATTATGAGAATATGAGATACACATCTTGGTGAAATCTTTGGTTACTCAAAATATCATATTCTGAATATGATTCCTTGATCTTTCAAGTTACATTGAATTTCAAGTCAAAAGTTTACTTTTCTAAGTGGATCAAAAGTATTTTGATATTGTTGTTAAATTAAAGAAGAAAATTTATTTTATTAGAGTATGATATACAGGTTATGATGAAATCTTTAATAATTCGTATTACTATCTATGGATTAGTTTTTTTTTTTTTTCTTGTGATTGTTGAAGATGGTGAAGTGTATTAATTATTCAAGTCAAAGTTTGGATATTTTTTTAAATTAAACTAAGACATCTTGCTAGTGTTAAATTTTGAATGACTTATACAAGGGACAAGATTTTGTATGGATTTATTAATTAATATTAAGGGTTGTAATGAAGGGAGCTCTATAAGAAATAATCAAGTTGATTCTACTTAAGGATGTTGGCTTGAGTTCTTTTAGTTTGTCAAGTTAGAATTAATTTTTTTTTAAAAAAAAAAGATTAATTTAGAAATTATCTAAATGATTGTAAGGTAAATCTAAGGTTAACTCTAATTGATTTTAGACATGTTGGATTCTTGAAGAGTGATGAAACTTATGCAATAATTTCAAACATAGAAAGTGGATCAAGATTTAATTTTTATATGCTATACCCAAAGGTAGTAAAGATAAAGAAACTCAAAATTTTGTCTTAAGTCTTATATGAAATTTAAAGGTTGGATCTATCCCGGATTGATCTAACATATAAGGATATTTTTATCTTTAATAGACTTATATAATTTGATAAATTAAGATCAGAGTGCGCAGCAAAAGCGTGGTGGATTAAATTGATTAGAAATATTAATCTTTTAAATCAAAAGATATTATGATGAAATACATTAGTTGCAAATAAGGAAGGATTTTATTGATAATGAAAGGATGCTATAAATTTTGATCTAATCTGATCATAACCGGATAACTTTTGTCAGTAGGTTGCTTCATTGTAGATAATACCAAGAAATTCTGGATATCTCAAGTTTATTAACAGCTTGATAGTTCTGATATTAGTTCAAACTTAGAATGTCCTGATATAGATCTCATATTTTTTTTTAAATTTAATATTGTTACTTTGACTGATATAGAAGATTGAGATTTTCTTAAGATGAGAGTATACATATAAAATTTGTTAGAAGTCAAGAGAAAAAAAGAAATCGATGATTGTGAAGAGTACTCGATGTTTGACCTTTATTTATTTTTCTATCAAGGCTAGTCTGAGATAATTATAAATTTTGAGTGAAATGTATTAGATAAATAACGATGGTATATTAATACAAGTCCAAAATATTACAGTTCTTTAAAAATTGAGAAATCAATAAGAAGGGATGAGTTTGAGATTTCAAATAATTTTTGTTATAACAAGATCATGAAAATAAATAATATGTAAGACATTATTGGAAGCGTGAGAATGACATGATACATGTATATATATATTTTTAGAATATATCTCAAACAACATAAGTTAATTTTGAGGATAAAATTATTTGAAGGGGGGAGAATGTAACATCTGGCCCAACTGAGCCCAGAATCAGCCCACAGCCCATACAAAAAAAAAAGAAAAAAAAAATAGGGGAAGCAAATGAAGAAGAGTCCCTGGGAGTCTTCTTCTACTCAAATACATCGAAAGAGAAGCTGAATCTGAGGGGGATTCGACCTCCCCTCCATCCTATAAAAACCCCCCTCTCCTTTCTCTAAGTTGGCCACGACGAGCACCAAATTTCTCTTTTTATTTTTCTCGAATTTTTTCATTGAAGCCACGGAAGTCCTCATCGTGTTCATCTCAAATACTCGCCGGAGACCTTACCGTAGTCGGAGGTAAGCCCTTCTCCTCTTTTTCCTCTTTCCTTCCCTCCTTTCCATGGCTTCGTGTACCCTCATCGGCCGTCGGGATCATCGAAAAATCCACAAAACATCATGATCCTGTTTTGCTCTGTTCGAACGAGCCATCTTTCTCTCTTTTTCGGCCACCGACATCACCGTTTGCGACGTCTCACCCTAGGATAGGACCCTCATCCCTCATCCCTCTTCCTTGAAGGTCTTAGCCGCCGGTGACCGGCCAATGATCAGAAAATAAAAAGAAAAGGGGCGGATCTCCTATGTTTCAAATTCTTTAAATCTCCTGCCGACCGAATCTCATCGCCGGCCATCCTTGGCTCCACCACCGCCTCCACCTACTGCCAGACATCCAGCCATGCCGCCATCCCTCGCCGGAGCCGAGCGACCGAGCCTCCCTCTGGTCCTCCCCTGTTTGGTCAAGGAAGAGAAAGAAAGAAGAAAACGGAAAAGAAGAAGAAGGAAGAAAGAAAAGAAAAAGAAAAAAAAAAGAAAAGGAAAAAAAGAGAAAAAGAAAAAGAAAAAGAAAAAAAAAAATAAAAAATAAAAAAAAAGAAAAGAGAGAAATTTTTTCTCTCTCCTCTCTCTCCTTTCTCTCTCTTTCCCCTCTCCTCTCTCTACATTCTCTCTATATTTTCTCTCTCTAAATTCTCTCTCTAGATCTTTCTCTTCTTTATAGATTTTATCTCTCTAGTGTCTTTCTCTCTCTAATTTTATCACGAATCTTAAGATAAAATTTATATGAAAATATGATGACCTGAGATTGCTCCGAAATTCGTACAGTAGATTGATCCCGATCTGATCTTTATTAGAAGTTGATAACATCAATCATGGTTAATCCATATTGAGTCACCCTGATATGACCTCTGATGATCTCGACCATGATTGCCTCATCTGAAGGATACGAAGATTATCTTCTCACTTTCTCTCTCTACTTTCTCTCTCTAGAAGTCTTATGGATCAGTGGAGGATCCTGATACATAGACAAATCCTAATTTTGGTTAATTCTAAGAGAGGTCCTAGATTTGTGTTATTAGGATCGATTATCAGATATTTTTTCTATATATAATTTTTATATTTGATTAGGATTATGAAGAGATGATTGTCTGCATATAATATCAAGTGGAATATTTTGTTAAAGAAATTCATAAATCAAAGAAAAACATTGATTTCTGTGCTTGGATCAGTCATCGGTAAAGGTAAGAATTCCTGTACATGATTATCATTATATATATTATTTTATCATTGATTTTATCTTATTGATTTTGTATCGTTGGATTTGAGATCGATGAATTTATTATATCTGAAACACTGTTATTTATTTATGTGATTTTGAGCATGAGTATGTTATATCAATACATATGTATCAGCGATTGATGGCATGATTATATGATATGACATATTTATTACACTACAAATTTTGAATTGATTAATGAAGTCAAATATTATAATTTCATGAAAATGAAAAGAAAAAGAAATATTGTTTGGACTGGCCTTATCATGTGGAATAGCCTGCCAGGAGCTTATGCTTGGGACAGCCCTCACAGGCTTATGTGTGGAAAATCTGATCCGAGAAAGATCATGAATGATTTAATCTGAGAAAGATCATGGCCACTTTGATCCGAGAAAGATCATGAATATTTCGATCCGAGGAAGATCACAGAAATCGATTCGAATAAAAGATCATCGCATGATCCTAGTAGTCCAAAGCCAAAGCTAAAAAAAAAAAATTAAAGATGATGTGATAATAGAAGAAAATAGAAAGATAAGACATGAAACAATCGTTGAATAAAATTGTTTCACTTATTAACATATGATAATGCATCTCTTTTGATAAAACAGATAATCTATAAATGTTTGCAGTATTCTGGACAGTGAACATCGACTTTTATGTGTTATTGCTTATCTTTATTTTCAGATTATATTATTATATTGGTGTGATATGGGAATTCTTACTGGACTGTAAAGCTCACACCCCTTTATCTTTCTTTTCTTCTCAGAGTTACAAGATGTCCATGGTTGGATATGGTATGGATTTGTGAGTGAGCGGATGCATAGATAGAGTACCGTTGATACCTAATCAGAGGATTGAAGGAATGTTAATTATAATTATGTAAGTTTTATGAATTATTATTGAAATTAAATATTATAGTTGATAAAATTGTAATGATTTAATTTGGCCTTGCATATTCTTTAGGGCTTGCTCTAAGGAGTGTGCGGCCATCACGTATCCGATCCAGATGTTGGATTCGGGGCGTGACACTCTTATTTTCAATTTACTGTGATTTATCAGGGATAAATTAGCCACAAAAAATGAGGTATAATCATGACTTGAAGTTCTCCATTCCGGAGCAAATCGGTCCTCAGACTGTGTCAACGGTGGATGAAGTTTATAACCTGGCAGTAAAGGTGGAGAGGTTATTATCATATCAGCTAGACACTTGAGAACGTAGGCAAGATTCTTCAGAATTGCTACACAAACTTTTGATAAGGTGAAACAACCCGCTATTGCCCCTCCTCACTCATCAATTGCTGCTAATCGAAGTGCAGAAATCCACAGTACGTAGTGGGGCCACAAAGCAAATTGGTAGGGCTATTTCCAAGGAGGTTATAATGAATCCATATGCAAAATCTATTGCATACAAGTGCTATAGATGTGGTGAGCCTAGTCATAATTCAAGAGCATGTCCTGCACAAAAGTATGTACACCTAGCAAACTATGATCTTGAGATAGAGGATGGTGAGAGTACGATGAACATGATTTACAGAGATTGTCAAGAAAGAAGGTGAACAAATTTCTTATATCGTGTGAAGGTTGCTACATATTTCTAAGCAGGAAAAACTGAAGCTGGAGCATTTGCTTTTTCACTTAGAGTGCTCACTTAAACTGAAGGTCTGCTAGTTAATCAATGACCATGACAGTTTTGAAAATGTTATCTCAAATTTAGTAGTCAACTACTTGTATTTGCCGACAAAACACACCCTGAAACATACCAACTAGGATGGATCAAGAATGGCCCTACACTCAAGGTAATGAAAAATTCTCATGTTTCCTTTTTAATCAGAAAATATAAAGATAATGTTATCTATGCTATATTTTACTTGGATACCAAGCATTATGACATACATGCTCATAGAGGAAGAAAGAATTATTACTTTTTAGATGGGGCTATAAGGGAACTGTTGTTTTACCGAAAGAAAGGAGAGGGTATTTAACACTTTTAAAATGAAAAAAAAAAAATAAAAAGTAAAATGCACAGCAACTGCTGAAAGCAAAAAATGTTCGAAGAAGGGGTCTGGCAGTAGTCTTCTTGTGGAAAGAAAGATTCCTTGCTAGTACCTATAACAAGCTCAAGCCAAAAATTTATGATCCATTCAAAATTTTGAAGAAAATTAATGACATGCCTACATGATGGATCTTCTTAAGGATGTGTCGATTTTAAAGGCCTTCAATGTTGTTCATCTATATGAGTGCCATCCACTAGGCGAGTGACTTTATCCTGAGCTTAAGTCGAGGATGAGTTCTTTGCAAATGTAGGGGACTGATATATAGGATAAATTTTCTTAAATTTGCATAAGTTGCTTAATTAGCGGTTATCTTATGACACATTTTCTTGCCTAATTTATTGATTATCGCTATGGAATATTTTCTTGCCAAAGTTAGCTAGATGTTATTTCTTTAATTAGGGGATCTTCTTTTAGTCTTTGCACTTTTCTTGCTTGGCAAGTCTTTTTATACTAGAAGGAGAACTCTTTAAATACTCATCCTAACCATCCAATTAGGACATTTCAGCATCAATAAAAATTATAGAGATTTTCTCAAAATTCCAAAAATTATCTAAATCTTTCTAGCCAATCGTGTTTTTTTTCTACATCAAGCAGAACCAGGGCGTAAGGACTAGCTTATGCTATTTAGGCTGCCATGGTGGTAGTCTTGGACTTTCAGACCACAATTATAGAGAGAAGATGGATCTTAACCAAGACTTCTAAAAATTTATCCAAAGCTAATGACATGCTCAATTTTCTGTTGACACTTTAAAAGGAGAAAATGCGGAAAGAAGAAGAAGAAGAATAATCAAAATCAATTCCCAGTTGGAGAGATAAAGGACAATGCTGAATCTATCCTTTCTTGTTTATGCTCCCGAAGTTGTCGTGTCCAAGTCGTAAAGTACATCTGCTGCATCAGCTCGGAAGGAAAAATGGAAGCAACAACCGCATATTCCTTCAAAAATCTTGAACAACTCATAATTGAAAGAATTTATTAACTGAACTCCCAAGTCGCTTTTTTTCTTTTTTTTTTTCAAAAAAAGCGTCAGGTCCTGTCGCACTCAAAGATACATTCTTCCAGATGGGACGTGGTCCATCCTCTAGAAACAGCAAAAGGTCAAGGGGCCCTACGGCGTGGGCAGAATGCCGAAGGCACTCCCTATTCCATCGAGGGATTCAAGCAAGGGACAAAACCGTGACAAATCTATACTTATAAATAATGCTTTCAAGAATAATTATCCAGTCCTTTCTCCAACCAGAGCGACTCACCCTTGCATCATTTCTGCTCACTGGCTGCAGCTTGCAGTCTTCTGAGTTGATGCAGGGAAATGATTACATCAGGTTTGGAATTAGAAGCTCATCATTCATTAAAATTTTAATCAAATAAATTATAGATAGAATATGTAAAAGGGAAAGGGGAGGGTATTTGTTTTGTTTTGATTACGTTCCATATTCTGTTAATTCTTTCGTTTTGTTCCTTTTGTTCATATGTATTTGGTTAATGACTTGCTCGTGCATTTGGATGCCAGGAATATTGCAATGACAATTACTGAGGAGCCATTTTTGAAGCTTCCATTATTTGGAAGGGTAGCTAATTAAAAAGCCACTATAGTAACTTGTGATACGAACAATTACCGGATCCATTCTCCATTCTTCTACTCACTGAGACGGAGAGAAGCATTGATTGCATTCTGCCAGCACCAAGCATGAACCCTGTGCTGTACAGAGCAGCAACGCAGGGGGATGCCGAAAAGTTGAGAGATCTGATTGAAAAGGATCCCAAGGTCCTCAATTCTTTAACCCCTCAAGACAACACTGCTCTCCATATTGCCGCAAAGCAAGGCCACAAAGATATTGCCAAGTTAATCCTCAAATCATGTGAAACCCACCTTACAATGGAAAACGTAGAGAGGGAGACCCCGTTTCACATCGCGGCAAGGGCGGGGCACGTCGAAATAGTGAAGTTGCTGGTCAGTTATGCTGTGAATTGGCCGGCGGACTTGGAGCCGGACCAAGGCCCGCTGAGGATGAGGAACAAGCTGGGGAACACCCCATTACACGAGGCGGTGAAGCATCGCCACTCTCAGGCTGCATGGGAACTGTTGGACGGCGACCCGGCCGTCGGGCATCTGACAAACCTCAGCAAGGAGACGCCACTGCACATTGCAGCGAGGGAGGGGTTGGCGAGTGTGGTTAGGGAGATTTTGGAGCATCCATGGGTAGCAGAAGAGGAGGAGATGCAGCCACCGCAGTCCGGGACAGGCTCACCCCTGCACCAGGCCGCGCTCGGCGGCCATATCAGTAAGTTCACGTCCACCTGTTTCATAATGCAAACTTCATGCGTTCATGATCACATAATTCTCATGCAGATGAATAGAAGATGACAAATTTGATGCTTGTCCGATGATTCCGGACAAAGTCATGTATACAAATTTCTTTCTTATTTAATGATTAACATTTCCTCACACGTAATAATTAACTACATGGCAGACATCATGGACATGTTATTGACTGAGAGAAGTGATCTCATCAAAGTTGTTGACGAATCCGGCGACACTGCTCTTCATTATGCAGCGCGAAAGGATAATGCTAGGATGGTGGAAATGCTACTGAAGAAGGACACTTCGCTCGTATATGTTACCAACTATGACGGGCAGTCCCCTCTTCATGTTGCCTCCGATTCCGGTTCAAACTTGGTGATCAAGGAGCTCTTGAAGTATTGTCCCGATGCTGCAGAGCAGGTAGATAGTGCAGGCATGAATGCGCTTCACATTGCCGTCATGAGCGGAAAGGTGAGCTCGTTGAAGTGCTTACTGAAGAATATACAGCCGGAAGAAATCATTAACCAGAGGGATGTCAATGGGGACACTCCTCTTCATTTGGCTGCCAAGCATTCTAGGATACAATCATCGCTCCAGCTGATTGACGATAAGAGGGTGGATCCCTGCATCTTGAACAACAAAGGTTGCACAGCTCGGAAAGTGATTGAATCTCTGGAACCATCGGAACCATTAGGCCCATATCAGGTATCAAATCAAGCGTATACTTAGTAACACAGACCATTATTTATATGAAAATGCTAAGATCATATCCAGATCAGGGTTTAGTTGCATTGGTCTGATGTGGCGAACGGGATCCTTTGCGGTGCTGCTACTTTTACACTGCAAAATGTGAAGCTATATATTGTGGATTGCCACTACATCATCCATTTGGAGAGAGATATATAGCTCTTCTTCATATCCATGTGCATCATGGATTGGACTAAAAATGCACGGGTATATTCGTGGGATACCTGTCTTCAAGATGGATGAGTAGTGGCTATCCATAGTGGCATAGGACTCTACAATGCACTTTTGCACCGCAAAGGATCTGAACTCTAGATGTAAATATTAGTGATTGATTGAGCAATATAGGTGATCAGTAGTAGTACCCCCTCAAATTTATTTTTTATTGAGTCAAGTAGCCATCGACCTTATAGAAAATGAGTTTCCCCCTTCGGATGTTGGGTTAGAAAGAGGATATGCAGGCAATTGTGCTGCATAACAAGTTACCTGTCTGCTCAGTGCTCACACCCTTAATCCTATTGAAGGTGGAATTTAAACCTTTAATACGGTTTCCAATATACCCATTCAGCAAGATAAACTGGATCTTTGACTTGGACTGGCCTAGCTAGTATTGTAGACCAAATGTTAGGATTGCTAGTAACCAGATTGGATTGGCTTCAACATAAAGTCATCATGAACGATGTAGAACTAGTTTGATTTGATGATTTTTGGATCAGCACCAGCCACCTATATATCATGCATGGAGTACCTGAATCTGGGATCTCATGAATGATTTGCAACCAGTGCTGATAAGAAGTATCAATTACTTGTCCAATATACGTGCATGGCGTCGACTGCCCGGTTTCCTGGTTGATCAGAAGTGAGTCAAATCCTTTTCCAATTATATCATGGCAGAATCTATTAAATTATAATGGATTGGACCGCAGAATGCTCACGCTACCCTAACATAGTCTTCTGGTACCACCACTGATCATGTTACTTGATGCAAAGGCTAGACGTGTTGAAATAATATACCAAATGTGGGAACAAATGCAAACCAAATTAGAGGGGTATATTGGTAATCTAATAACTTAGACGAACATGGAGTTGATTACTCACATCCATTATTACAACCACTTGTCCATATGTGATCATTCCCTAGTTACAAGACATTAAACTGTGAGGATCAAATTAACTCTTGCTCTTTAACCAGATGTACATTTGGAAGAAGTTAAAGAAGCGTGAAGCCAAAAAATTCAGCAAACAACAGCTCCCCAAAATAGGAATGTCCAGATCATTCCGAAAGAAGGCATCAGTACCTGATGAGCACTTCAAATTAAGCGTAGAGACCTATACTTTGGTGGCTGCACTCATCGCCACCGTTACCTTCGCCGCCAGTTTCACCATGCCCGGCGGTTTCCATCAACAATATGGCTATGCCTTACTGGGTAAGCATGCAGCCTTCAAGGCTTTTGTGATCTCTAATACCATTGCAATGTGTAGCTCGATCATTGTCATCTTCTGCTTCATTTGGGCATGGAAGGATCCAGTGCGCTTTAAACTCTATCAGCTGACATGGGGCCACAGGCTCACCATTGTCGCATGCTTGGCCATGATAATCACACTGATGACATCGGTATTTTTGGTTGTCCACGACGAATGCCTTTGGTTAGCAATTGTGGTGATCTTGATTGGTTGCAGCACGCCATTCATTGTTGGGGCTATACTGGGTAAAGATGTAATGTTCATTCCTCTGTAAGGAGTTGGTTGGTTGTGAACCAACCGAAAGAAGTCCACTATATATCTTTTGTTAACCCTGATGTTATGAATTCTCTATCAAATTGCTAGTTCACCTGTGCATCCTAGAGATTGTCTTAAACTGTGCCTTACACAATATATTTGTGAGAACCGGCCAATTGAACCCATTCTGAACCAAAGTCGGCAGCCCCAGCCAACTTCAACCTAAATACAGGGAGCTTCGCATGTGAAACAGGGATATATGATCCCCTGCCTAAATGCCTTCGCCGTGGGATGAGGCCCCGCAACCGTGGCCATTGTGGGCATCGCAGGCCGGTGCAAACAGCCAGTGGCCGTTTGGGACCACCGCAACCGACGAATGACCAATGTTATACCGGTCTTATCTCAACCAAAATTTCTCTTTAAAATCCCTTCTTCCCATCGATTGATCACCACTAAGCGCGGATCTTCCTCCCTCTCGCCTCCTTCCTCACCTCCGGCAACCTCCGAGCCACTGTTGCCAACTACCACGCCGCCCAAACCCTTTTTTCTTCCCCCATCCTCTGTTTTATTGCCATCTGAATCCTTCACTGTCGATCGTCGTGACCCACCACCGCCGATCAGCCCTCCTCCCTTCCCTTCTTTTTGGGCTTGGGTGCTGTCGCCATGGCAGCAAGGGGCAGCGCCCCTTTTTTTCCTTCTCTTGGCTCCCCTGTGTACGGCCGGACCGCCACCTCTAGCCATCGACGCTCTGGCTGTGCTACTACCACCGGCCACACTAGCCGCATCATTCCTTCTCCCCTCTTCTTCCCTTGGAAAGCTTCAATGAAATCCTAGGTTCGGCATGAAGAAGAAAATGAAGAAGAAAGAATAAAAAGGAGAGAGAGAGAGAGAGAGAAAGCTCATTGGTCTCTGATTAGACCTAAATCAAGTGGGGGAAGCCCAATTAACCAATAAGCCTAGATCTAATATCTCTCTCTGTTCTATTTCAATTGATTGGCCGGATCAAGCCTATATTTTTATTTTTTTATTTATAAAATTAAATCTGACTTAAAAATTTTAATTTGATTAGATAAATCATGTAGATCTGGATAATAAGAAGGCATGATCGTGACCAAATTCTTTCAATATAGATATCCATCAACTCCATTTTAATACTTGTACTAGATAATTAACAAATCCTAAGGTTGATGTTAAATTAAATTTGATTATGTAGATTAGAAACTGAGATAAATTAAATTATCTACCACTATCTTTTGGAAGTCTAATAAGGTGTTTAAATTATTTTAAAGTTTAGTTAATATTCTTGGATGGTAAAATTTCATGAAATTTTAAGGCAAAAATTTGTAAGTTATTTCTGCCCTAATATGTTTTATCATGTATATGACTTGATTTCTAAACTTATCTAATGTTATGATAAATTATTAAAATTAAATATTTTATATGCTCACATAAAATACTTGTAAAATATTAAATCAAATTTACAAGATATACTTGGATATAAAATATTTTTATTAAATATGTTATGCGTCTATTCTACTTGTAATACCCCTGCCCCAATTTAGGCGTAGTTACCAGAAAGGGCCCAAAAGATTTAGCATAACTTTTAAAGAACTAAAAAAAATTAAGGCTAGAACGTGCCTTGCATGTGCTGGGAAGCCAACCATGAACAGTCTCCCGAAGGAGTTTTTCTTCCCTATTTGGCCGAAACTTCGATTTTGTGTGGGAGTCGAAGTCTTTGCCGGCTTCTACAACCTTGATTAGTGTTCTATTTAAAGAATCGATCCTCCCTTTAAAGCCAACCACGTTAAGTCTCAGCTCCGAGTCGAAATCACTAGCGAAATCCTGAGTTACCGTTCCGGATACTAGTTGCCATATGAATGGCAAATACTCACTAGAGGTGAGGTAAGAAGCCATTGCAATGTGTAGCTCGATCATTGTCATCTTCTGCTTCATTTGGGCATGGAAGGATCCAGTGCATTTTAAACTCTATCAGCTGATATGGGGCCACAGGCTCACCATCTTTTGCATGCTTGGCCATGATGATCACATGGATGACATCGGTGTTCCTGGTTGTCCACGACGAATGCCTTTGGTTAGCAATTGTGGTGATCTTTATTGGTTGCAGTACGCCATTCATTGTTTGGGCTATCCTGGGTAAAGATGTAATATTCATTCCTCTGTAAGGAGACTGGTTGTGAACCAACAGAAAGAAGTCCACTATGTATCTTTTGTTAACCCTTATGTTATGAATTATCTATCAAATCGCTTGTTCACCTGTGTATCCTAGAGGTTGTTTTGAAACTGTGCCTTGCACAATGTTTTTTGTGAGAACCAGCCCAATTGGGGCCGTTCTGGATGCGGCAGCCCGAACTGACTTCAGCCTAAATACGAAAAAAAAAAAAAGGAAGCATTCATGTTTGAAACAGGGGATCTACGATCCCTTGCCCGAATGCCTTCGCCGTGGGATAAGGCCATGCAACCATGGCCATTTTGGGGTGTCGCAGGCCGGTGCAAACGGCCAGTGGCCGTTTGGACTGCCGCAGCCAATAACGCCGGCCTTATCTCATCCAAGAATTTCTCTTTAAAACCCCCTCTTCCCGGCGATGGATCACCACTAAGCTCGGATCTTCCTCTCTCTCCCTTCCTTCCTCACCTCCGGCAACACTGAGCCGTCATTGCCGACTACCATACCGCCCAAATCCTCTTCTTCTTCTCCTATCCTCCATTTTTACCTTTGATCCGCCGCCCTGATTGCCGTTGGAATCCTTCACTGCCGGCTGCGACCCACCGCTACCACCACCTCCGGTAAGCCCTCCTTCCTTCCCTTCTTTTGGGCCTTGGATGCTGCCACTAGACAGCAAGGGGCAGCACTCCTTTTTTTTCCTTCTCTTGGCTCCCCTGTGCACGGCCAAACCGCCGCCTCTAGCCGCCTGCACTTCGGCCGCGCCACTACCACTCGCCACACTGGCCACATCACCACCGACCCCACCTCTCCCTCTCCCCTCTACTCTCGCTTAGAAAGCTTTGATGAAATCCTTGGTTCGGCATGGAAATAGAGGAAGAAAATGAAGAAGAAGAAAGAAATAAAAAAGAAGAGAGAGAGAGAGAAGGAAACTCATTCGCCATATTAGAACGAAACCAAGTGGATCATGCCCAATTAATCCAATTAGCGTAAATCTAATCTCTCTCTTCTTTCTACTTCAGCTGATTGATTGATCTGCATCAAGTCTAATTTTTTTAATTTATAAAATTAAATCTATCTTAGGGATGTTAATTTGATCGGATGAAATACATGGATCTGGATAGTGAGAAAGCATGATCATGACCAAAGTATTTGCATACAGATAACCATGAACTCTATTTTAATACTTATACTACATAATTATTAAATCTTAGGGTTGGTATTAAATAAAATTCGTTGATGCAGATTAGAACCTAAGATAAATCAAGCAATCTACTACTGTGTTTCAGAAGTCTAATAAGGTATTCAAATTATTTTAAATTTTGGTTAATATTCCTGTTTGGTGAAGTTTCATGAAATTTTAGGATAAAAATTTATAAGTTACCTCTACCTCTAGTATGTTTTATCATGTATGTGACTTGATTTCTAAATTTATCTAATACTGTAATAAATTATTTAAATTAAATATTTTATATGCTCTACATGAAATGCTTATAAAATATCGGATCGAATTTATGTGATGTACTTGAACATGAAATATTTTCATTAAATATATTATGTGTCGGTTTCAATGCTCTCTAGTTCAACTATGATCAAACAGATTCAGAATCTAATCTACTTTCGGACTTTTAGTGGGGTGATCACTACTGTACATCGATCGATGGTGTGTTATAATCAGGAGTTAGTTTTCCTTTCGGATCTAGTCAAATGAGACTTATTGTCGATACATGCTAAATGGAAGCACGTTTCTCCATATAATATCAGAGCCAGTATTTTTTTCGGACCTCCAGTAGGACAATCATTGGTACATAACCGATGGATGACATGTTATAGTTAGGATCTAGTTTTTTTTAGGCTAGTCATAGGCCGATCATGGCTATAGTCAGGGAGATTGGGAGAGTGAAAATGGATGGGCAACTCTTGGTTGTTTTGATAATTTATTTTGGCCAATGCATATTTTGGATTATATTGATAGATATAATATATTTTGTATACATTAGCATGTTTTATGAAAAATCATGCAATCTAAAAAGTTATATTTTATGTATACAAAATATTTAATTAAACTGAAGGTTCAGGTAACTTACTGGTTTTGTAAAGCTCATTACCACTTTTCTATTTCTTTCAGATGCATCGGAATAGTTAGGTCTTAGGATCGAGCTATAAGGAGCCTGGGACATAGTAGAAATTAAATTAATTTTTTAATAACTTATTTGGATATTTATATGTGAAATTTTGAGGTTATAATTTTTTTGAAATAATTATGTTAAGTCGATTATTATTTATCTATCTTTGCCTAAGTTTGGAATGGTATAATTATGTATGAATGAGAAAGCAATCCTTGCATGTCCTATAGGATCAAATCCTAAAGACATACAGCCATCTATCATACCCCCAACTCGAGCTATCGGATCGGGGCATAACAAATTAAGTGGTATCAGAGTTTAAATTTCAAAATCATGATAAATTAGCTTAGTAAGAGTTGGATAGAACTTAATGTTTTGATTAGATAGCTAAAAATAATAAATAGTACTAAAAGTCGATTGAATTGTCCCATAACATTCGACCTTTCATTACAGATATCAATTGTAGTTATTAAGACTTTACGCATAGAAGATTTACATAGTTAAAATTTTGGTTAAGTGCACCAAACCTAATTTCGAGAGGAATGTCATCGAGATTAAATAATTGATATATGGATATATATTTTCGGAGCAATGTGAATGAGTTTTATTATGATATGCTAGGTATTTTGCTAACCTTTAAAATTATTTTGAGAATCTAAATTTGATGTTGTTGGTGCAAAAATCCGCTTGCGCCGGAGAAGCTGGAGTCGAGGGAGTCGCGGTCGCCGTCGGGACCTGCAAAAGAAGTCTAAACCGGAGGTGGAGTTGCTCCGGCAAGACCCTCCGACGCTCAAGTCAGTTCTCTGCCTCAACAAGAATGGAGTGCTCGAACGAAAATTTTAGCAGAGTTTTTAGGTAAAAACGAGAGCTTATCGAATAACATATCTGGGGTTCCCCTTTTATAGACGGAGGGGGCAACAAATTGATAGCGACGCCTGTAACCGTCTAATAGTGGGCCGTCCAGAGTCAGAAAAAATTTATTGCGGAGGGTAGTGGAGTGGGATCGTGGCTATCGTCGTGGCTTGCCACGTGGAGTCAGTTACGGGAGTGGAGCGACATCCGCTGTCGTGACTTATCAGGGAGTGGTAGAATCGCACAGGATCCACCGCAGGGAGTGGAGTAGTATCGTGACCATTAATACGGTCTGTCAGGGAGTGATGGAGCAGCGTAGGATTCACCGCAGGGAGTGGAGCAGTGTTGTGGCCGTTACTGTGGCCCGCCAGGGGGTCCAGACTTGTCGGCCAAATTTCGGTTGGAGTCGGTAGCGAGGTCCGGTACCCGTAGGAGTTTGGACGAAGTCTACTTACAGTTGGGGTCGTGGGTGGAGTCCGGCTCCCATAGGAGTCCGGACGAAGTCTGTCTGCAGCCGTTGGAGTCGAGGACGGAGCCCGGCTCCCGTAGGAACCCAGGCGGAGTCTTCCTGCAATTAAAATCAAAGGCGAAGTCCGGCTCCCGTAGGAGACCGGACAAGGCTTACTAGCAGTTGAAGTTGAGGACGGAGCCCGGCTCCCGTAGAAGTCCGGGCGGAGTCTATTTGCGGTCGAAGTCGTAGGCGGAGTCCGGCTCCCGTAGGAGTCCGGGCGGAGTCTTCCTGCAATTAAAATCAAAGGCGAAGTCCAGCTCCTGTAGGAGTCCGGACAAAGCTTACTGGCAGTTGAAGTTGAGGACGGAGCCCGGCTCCCGTAGAAGTCCGGACGGAGTCTACTTGCGGTCGAAGTCGTAGGCGGAGTCCGGCTCCCGTAGGAGTCCGGGCGGAGTATTCCTGCAATTAAAATCAAAGGCGAAGTTCGGCTCCCGTAGGAGTTCGGACAAGGCTTACTGGCAGTTGAAGTTGAGGACGGAGCCCGGCTCCCGTAGAAGTTCGGACGGAGTCTACTTGTGGTCGAAGTCGTAGGCGGAGTCCGGCTCCCGTAGGAGTCCGGGCGGAGTCTTCCTGTAATTAAAATCAAAGGCGAAGTCCAGCTCCCGTAGGAGTCTGGACAAGACTTACTGGCAGTTGAAGTTGAGGACGGAGCCCGGCTCCCGTAGAAGTCCGGGCGGAGTCTACTTGCGGTCGAAGTCGTGGGCGGAGTCCGGCTCCCGTAGGAGTCCGGGTGGAGTCTTCCTGCAATTAAAATCAAAGGCGAAGTCCGGCTCCCGTAGGAGTCCGGACAAGGCTTACTGGCAGTTGAAGTTGAGGACGGAGCCCGGCTCCCGTAGAAGTCCGGGCGGAGTCTATTTGCGGTCGAAGTCGTAGGCAGAGTCCGGCTCCCGTAGGAGTCCGGGCGGAGTCTTCCTGCAATTAAAATCAAAGGCGAAGTCCGGCTCCCGTAGGAGTCCGGACAAGGCTTACTGGCAGTTGAAGTTGAGGACGGAGCCCGGCTCCCGTAGAAGTCCGGGCGGAGTCTACTTGCGGTCGAAGTCGTAGGCGGAGCCCGGCTCCCGTAGGAGTCTGGGCGGAGTCTTCCTGCAATTAAAATCAAAGGCGAAGTCCGGCTCCCGTAGGAGTCCGGATAAGGCTTACTGGCAGTTGAAGTTGAGGACGGAGCCCGGCTCCCGTAGAAGTCCGGGCGGAGTCTACTTGCGGTCGAAGTCGTAGGCGGAGTCCGGCTCCTGTAGGAGTCCGGGCGGAGTCTTCCTGCAATTAAAATCAAAGGCGAAGTCCGGCTCCCGTAGGAGTCCGGACAAGGCTTGCTGGCAGTTGAAGTTGAGGACAGAGCCCGGCTCCCGTAGAAGTCCGGGCGGAGTCTACTTGCGGTCGAAGTCGTAGGCGGAGTCCGGCTCCCGTAGGAGTCCGGGCGGAGTCTTCCTGCAATTAAAATCAAAGGCGAAGTCCGGCTCCCGTAGGAGTTCGGACAAGGCTTACTGGCAGTTGAAGTTGAGGACGGAGCCCGGCTCCCGTAGAAGTCCGGGCGGAGTGATGGGATTTCACCAACGACAGTCGAAAGTCGGAAGAGACTTGTGAGGGTCAATTCCGTCAAGAACTTCGGTCGAGGGTATCTTATACCTAACACCAGTCCCCCACTTCTGAGTTTGAATTTCGAATGAAGGAAGTTTGGAGAGGTTGTCGCAGCCGAAGTTCCCCTTCTGACGTCTCGGTGCAACCGCCCTCGGATATGTCAGCATTTAACGCGCGCATGCCAGAGCCCTTTTTCCGATTAGGGTGATCCGAAAAGTCTTTTTGGAACTCCCACCGAGATGCGATCCCAAGCGTTGTGCCGTGAAAATTTGCGAACAGTCAATCATCGATAGCGGCGAGTGGGACACACGGGACACGTGGTAAGCACCGGTTGGTCTAGGGATATCCGCCACCATAATTGCGCTGAGATCCGCTGCCTATTTAAACCCCCTACCCTTCCTTCGGGGCTTTACTCCGCCTAAAAGACGGCATTTTTCTTTCGTCTGAGAGCCTGGCTACTCAGCCACTCCCTCCGTACCCCTGCCAACTCCGAGCATCTTCCGCGCCAGTCTTTGCCGTCTCTCTACCGTCCTCAGCCCCCCGATTTCTCTCTAGGGGGTAACCCCACTAGGTCCTCCACCCCAGAGGCCATCCTCAAGAGGATGCCTAGGGCCTGGAGGAAGGCAGAGAGGAAAATAGCGGTCTGCGAGTTCTCCAGTCATCGAGCAGCCGCTGAAGGTCCCTGTCGCTTCAAAGGGGGTTTGAGGAAGAATTCTTTCAACAACAGGGGTTTAATGACGGAGACCACCGGTAAAGACGTTCTGCCTGAGAATTTTGGAGTAGCAAGACGGGGTGACACCGATCAGGAGGGCAGAGCTGTCGTCGCAAGCTGTGGAAGGATCCTTGATGTCATCGGTGCCGAGGGACCAGAAGCGGTTGGCGTCGACGGTGGGGCAGCAAAACTTGTTGCGGGGACGGTGAAAGTAGCGCATGCTGACCTTGTCGGAACACTTTGGACGGTGGTTGTCACGGAGCATTTGGTGATAGTGCATATCTCTGGCGCCGCCGCTGCCTCCGGGGTTACTCCGGTTCTTCTTGAAATAGGTCTTCATCGCCGCTGTCGTCGCCCTGATTGCCCCCTGAAATCTATCCCATCCTTTTTCCCCCGGGGTTGGGATTTCGGAGGTGGAGCGAAACAAGATGGGGCAAGAGCCGATAGGTCTGCTACACGCACTGAAAAATGCGGTCGGGAAGGACAGAAATGGGAAGAGAAGTTTGCAGCTTGAAGCGGCCTCCAGGGTATCCTTTCCAAGCCGTATTTCGAGCCTTGTAATAATGTATTCTTTTCTGGCCCTCCGGGTCTTGTAACGTACATCTTGTTAGTTGAAGAATGAGAGGGAGATTTTGTTACCTCGTGAATTGCTGTCCGCCAAACTTCCTTCCCTCTCTCATATTCTTTTTCTCTTTTTCTTCTTTTTTTTTTTTTGATGTCATCCTTAGGTCACCGGCAGCTCTTTTATTTGTGTTGAATTGTCGTTTGCCGAGCTCCTTTTCGATTTTTGCATCGCTCGAAGATACTCGGTTGCCATCATATCAATCCATCCTTTCCGCCAGCGACCGCGGACTCGCCTGGGGGCCATTCGGGCTTGGTGTCCCCCCTCAGGGCTTGAGCTCGGAGGTCTGAGCTTCTGTCACCCCGAGAAAGTTGTCCTACCTTGGATTTGCGTAGAAAACTTTCTTGAAAGCTAGGATTCCTGATGAGGGCCCCAATCCTTGCCGCGACAGGGTTCTCCGCACCTTGGGTGCTGTTTATTTTCCAATCGTCGCTGATGTGGCCCATCGCCTTCTTTTTTCTTTTTCGCCTGAATTTTTTTCTCTGCTTTCAGCGAGGCTACGGGAGTTCGGTTCCCGTAGGTGAAGTCGGGGCGAAGTTCGGCTCCCGTGGGAGTCCGGACGAAGATTACCAGCCGTTGAAGTTGGTGACGGAGCCCGGCCCCCGTAGGGGTCTGGGCGGAGTGGAGTCCCCCCTGTGATTGGAATTGCGGACGGAGCCCGGCTCCCGTAGGAGTCTAGGCGGCGTCTTCCTGCAGTTAAAGTCAAAGGCGAAGTCCGTCTCCCGTAGGAGTCCGAACAAGGCTTACTGGCAGTTGAAGTTGAGGACAGAGCCCGGCTCCCGTAGAAGTCCGGGCGGAGTCTACTTGCGGTCGAAGTCGTAGGCGGAGTCCGGCTCCCGTAGGAGTCCGGGCGGAGTCTTCCTGCAATTAAAATCAAAGGCGAAGTCCGGCTCCCGTAGGAGTCTGGACAAGGCTTACTGGCAGTTGAAGTTGAGGACGGAGTCCGGCTCCCGTAGAAGTCCGGGCGGAGTCTACTTGCGGTCGAAGTCGTAGGCGGAGTTCGACTCCCGTAGGAGTCTGGGCGGAGTCTTCCTGCAATTAAAATTAAAGGCGAAGTCCAGCTCCCGTAAGAGTCCGGACAAGGCTTACTGGCAGTTGAAGTTGAGGACGGAGCCCGGCTCCCGTAGAAGTCCGGGTGGAGTCTACTTGCGGTCGAAGTCGTAGGCGGAGCCCGGCTCCCGTAGGAGTCCGGGTGGAGTCTTCCTGCAATTAAAATCAAAGGCGAAGTCTGGCTCCCGTAGGAGTCCGGACAAGGCTTACTGACAGTTGAAGTTGAGGACGGAGCCCGGCTCCCGTAGAAGTCTGGGCGGAGTCTACTTGTGGTCGAAGTCGTGAGCGGAGTCCGGCTCCTGTAGGAGTCTGGACCTTCGATTTTGCTCAAGCTAGGGCGAGGTTTTTCTCCCGTCCTTAGCAGGGCTGTGGGGGTGCATGTGGGCGTTGCAGGGCCTCTCCCCCCATCCGATCTGAATGAAACCGGGCCTTTCGACTTTGCTCAAGTTAGGATGAGGTTTTCCTCCAGTCCCTAACAGGGCTGTGGGGGCGCATATGGACGTTACAGGGCCTCTACCCCATCCGATCTAAATGGAACCGGGCCTTCGACTTTGCTCAAGTTAGGACGAGATTTTCCTCCTGTCCCTAACAGGGCTGTGGGGGCGCATATGGGCGTTGCAGGGCCTCTCTCCCCATCCGGTCTAAATGAAACCGGGCCTTCGACTTTGCTCAAGTTAGGGCGAAGTTTTTCTCCTGTCCCTAACATGGCTGTGGGGGCGCATATGAGCGTTGCAGGGCCTCTCCCCCCATCCAGTCTAAATAGAACCGGGCCTTCGACTTTGCTCAAGTTAGGGCGAGGTTTTCCTCCTGTCCCTAACAGGGCTGTGGGGGCGCATATGGGCGTTGCAGGGCCTCTCCCCCCATCCGGTCTAAATGGAACCGGACCTTCGACTTTGCTCAAGTTAGGACGAGGTTTTCCTCCTGTCCCTAACAGGGCTGTGGGGGCGCATGTGGGCATTGCAGGGTCTCTCCCCCCATCCAGTCTAAATGGAACTGGGCCTTCGACTTTGTCGGGATGAGGTTTCCCTTTAGTTTGTTTGAATTGTCCAAAGACATACAGGTATGCAACTTTTGATTAAAATGAAGTTATTGGTAGTACATCCGTAAGTTTTTCGAGCTCCATGGTCGTGGGAGGTCGGCTCCTCCGAGTTCCTTAAGATAATAAGCTCCGGACCGGACTACTTCTTTGACTTCATATGGTCCTTTCCAGTTTGGGGTGAGTTTCTCCCGATCCTGAGGTTGCGAGACAGCGGCTCGTCGAAGCACTAGATCTCCTGCTCTAAAGGTTTTGTTCTTGACCCGGGTGTTGTAATATCGAGCGACTTTCTGTCTGTAGGCTGCCATTCGAACCTGAGCTATCTTCCATTTTTCTTCCAGCAGGTCGAGATTGGCTCTAAGACTTTGCGAATTTTGGTGTTCGTCGAATGCCACGACTCGTGCCGATGGGAGTTTAAGCTCGATTGGGATGATGGCTTCCGTACCGAAGACTAAAGCAAAGGGGGTCTCCCCCGTAGGTAGCCTCTGGGTAGTTCGATACGCCCACAACACATGATAAAGTTCGTCTGCCCAAGTTCCCTTCGCTTTTTCGAGCCTCGTCTTAATCCCCTGCAAAAGGGTTCGATTAGTTACCTCAGCTTCACCATTCGCCTGCGGATGGGCTACTGATGTGAAGTTGTGGGAGATGTTCAGATCTTCACAGAATTCGACGAATTTTGCTCCCGTGAATTGCCGTCCATTATCAGTGATTAGGGTTCTAGGCAGACCGAACCTACACACGATCGACTTCCAAACGAAATCTTGCACTTTTGCTTCTGTGATTTTCGCTAGTGGTTCGGCTTCAACCCATTTGGTGAAGTAGTCGATCACTACAAGGAGAAACTTCCTTTACCCAGATGCCAGGGGAAAGGGGCCGAGAATGTCCATCCCCCATTGTGCAAAAGGCCATGGGGCACTCAAGGGTGTGAGCTCGGTGGCGGGCTGTCTCTGGACGTTGGCGTATCTCTAGCATCGATCATACTTTTTGACATATTCAATCGAATCATGATGCATTGTTGGCCAATAATATCTCTGGCGGAGCAACTTGTGGGATAAAGATCTAGCCCCCAAATGGTTTCCGCAAATTCCTTCATGTACTTCCCACAAGGCGAAGTCAGCTTCTGAGGATCGGAGACATTTTAAGAGGGGCAAGGAGTATGATCTCTTGTACAACTTGTCCTCATAAAGGATGTACCGAGAGGCCTGATTTCGGAGCTTTCGGGCTTCTTTCGCATCCTGGGGGAGAACTCCATCTCTGAGATAGATTATCAGTGAGTCGACCCAGCTGGGCTCGTCGTCAATCTCCATCACGGGCCGCGATTCTTCTATACTCGGGTGCTTTAGAACTTCAAAGAGAACGCCTTGGGGCAATTCGGCGGAGCTGACGTCGCCAGCTTGGAGAGAAGGTCAGCCCTAGTATTTTCCAACCTTGGAATCTGTCTAATGTTGAAGCTGCTAAAGACGGGAGTGAGCTCCTTTACCTTCTCAAGGTATTTGGTCATACTGTCCTCCCGCGCTTCGTAACTCCCGCTGACTTGTCCCACCACTAGTTGAGAGTCATTGTGCACCCGGAGCTGACCTATTCCCAGCTCTTTGGCGATCCTTAGTCCTGCGATCAGAGCTTCGTATTTCGCTCCATTGTTTGTTGCGGAGAACTCAAAATGCAGAGCGTATTCCGTGATGACTCCCTTCGAACTGACCAAAATCAGGCCTGCACCTGTGCCCGAGATGTTGGAAGATCCGTCCACATAGAGGGCCCAAAAGCGATCAGAGGGATCGGCCTCTTCTTCAGGGGAGATCGGTTGGGACTTCAGGTCATCAACTTTGCTTTGTTCAGGTTCAGCTTCCTCTGGGATGGTACACTCTACTATGAAATCTGCCAGTATTTGGGCTTTCACCGCTGGCCTGGGTCGATAGTTGATGTCGAATTTCGTGAGCTCGATCGCCCATTTTGCCATCCTCCCGGAGGTGTCCGCCTGGTGCAAAATCGCCTTGATCGGTTGATTGGTGAGTAGCGTCACGGTGTGCCCTTGAAAGTAGGGTCGGAGCCTCCGGGCTGCGATCAATAAGGCGTAAGTCAGTTTTTCTAATTTGGTGTACCTGATCTCGGTGTCCCTCAACGCGCGGCTAACGTAGTAGACTGGCCGCTGGACTTTCGCTTCCTCTTTGACAAGAACGGCCGCGAGGGCCATGGGAGAGATCGCCAGGTATAAAAATAGCTCCTCCCCGGGTTTAGGCTTTGCTAACAGCGGGGGTAAGCCAAGGTAGCCCCTCAATTCTTCGAACGCCTGTTGGCACTCGGAGGTCCAACAGAAGTTCTTCGACTGCTTGAGGGTTTGAAAGAAGGGCAAGCATCGTTCGGCCGACCTTGCGACGAAGCGATTAAGGGCCGCTATCCTCCCCGTGAGGTGCTGAACCTCTTTTATCGACTTTGGAGCGGGCCATCTCCTGGATGGCGCGAATTTTCTCTGGATTGGCCTCGATCCCGCACCCTGATACCATGAAGCCCAGAAACTTTCCTGAGGTTACTCCGAAAGCACATTTAGTTGGGTTCAGCTTCATTCTATATTTTCGAAGAGCGTCGAAGGTCTCCTCGAGGTCGGCAACATGATCTCTGGAAGACTTGCTTTTTACGAGCATATCGTCCACGTAGACCTCCATGTTACGGTCCAATCTGCTCCTTGAAGATTTTGTTCACCAACCATTGGTAGGTTGCGCCCGCGTTCTTGAGGCCGAAAGGCATGACTCTGTAACAGTAAAGGCCATGATTAGTGATGAAGACTGTCTTTTCTTCGTCTTCCGACGCCATTCTAATTTGATTATAGCCGGAGAACGCGTCCATGAAGGTGAGGAGCTCGTGGCCCGAGGTCCGGTCCACCAGTTGATCGATTCTGGGAAGGGGGTAGCTGTCCTTCGGACAGGCCTTATTCAGCTTTTTGAAGTCTATGCAATCCTCCACTTGCCGCTTGCTTTTTTGACCAGGACAACGTTGGAAATCCAATCGGGATAATTGACTTCCTTAATGAATCCGGCTTTAAGGAGCTTATCCACTTCCTCGGCTATCGCCTTCTGCCTCTCCGGAGCGTGACTCCGGATTCTTTCTTTCGTCGGTCGATGCTTTGGATCGACGGCCAGATGATGCTTCATGACCTCCGTGTCAATCCCTGGCATGTCTGCTGGAACCCAAGCGAAAACGTCCGCATTCCTTCACAGAAAATCAATGAGATGCGTCCACACTCCTCCCCTAGGTTGGAGCCGATCATCGCTACATGCTCCGTGTTCCCGTCATTCAAAGGGATTGGTACCAGATCTTCGATTGGGCACCCCTTTCTTCGACAGGTCATCACGAGCATCCAGTCCATCACGGGACAGGGGTCGGATTGATCGCTTCTTTGCAAGGCTATATTGTAGCAGTGTCTGGCCAGGGTTGGTCTCCCCGGACCTCTCTGATCCCCTGGCTGGTGGGGA
>NC_025998.2:28175502-28193182 GCF_000442705.2 Elaeis guineensis | reverse complement strand
AATGTAGCCACACAGTATATCTGACCTCTGCAGATTGTCCACACAAAACTTTCGATCTGATCGGCTCTTCACGAATACTAGTTCGTTGCAGAATCCTTTCGACGGCTGATGCTGATCGAACTCCTCCGATCAGTGTCTGTCGATTTCTCAGATGCTCTGGATCGTCAGCAGAGATAGTAGAGAGGTTGATGAAGCTCTCCCTAAAGTTTGGTGGACTCACGATACTCGTAGCTCACCTTCTCACTTCCCGAATCCTAGGCAGAAACCCTAGGGTACTCTCAAAAAACCCTGCGCCTACTTTCTCTTTTCTTTTTTCTTCTTTTTCTTTTCTTTTCTCTCATGCAGAGGGTCTATCTAACGCCCCCTTTTTTCTCTGAGATCAGATTAGCGCACGCCTCACTTTCTCATTTCTTTTAAAACAATGCAAAATGTGTCTTTACAGTGTTTTTACAGCGTGAGAGGATAAAGCTAGGTGGTTGCTCACTTAAATTCAAATCGAATTTGAATTCAAATGCCAACCAACCAATCTTTATCCACTCTTGACTTGAGAAGAGAGGGGCGTGGGCTTCTTTGTGCGTGGAGAGTTTTCACGAGAAACTTTTTCTCGTGTAGAATAAGTAGCGCACAAAAGAAAGGGGTGGTGCATGGATTAGTTGCCCATTCAAATTCAAACTTCCTTTGAATTTGAATGACCAACCAATCTCTCTTTATCCACTCAGATGGCGCACACAGGTGGGGTGTGGGAAGGCTTCTGCGTGGGAGAAAATTCACGAGAACTCATTTCTCATGAATTCAAATGGGTGCAGGATGAGGTGAGGTGGCACAGGGAGATGAGTGAAGGTGGTTTCAAATCTAATTGAACCAACCTTATTAAAATAGGTTAGGCACAATTAGACTAAATTAAACCTAACATAATTAGGCTTAAGTAAGCTCAACAAAATCCTAATCAAATCAGGAATTGACTAAGCCCAACCCTTGATCAGATCAGGGACCAAACCACCTTGGCAATTAGTTCAACTCTTAACCTAATCGGGTCAAATCCAACTGAATCCAATTCAATTGGACTTGATCCAAAAATAATTACTCAATCAAATTGAGTTAATTAGCGATCAAATCACTAATTAAACCTCTCATAAATACTGAGTCCAAATCGGATGGACAATCGGACATCAAAATCTATCGATATGAAACCTTGATCGAAGAGTCCCAAACCAGTGGGACTCTTGACCCCGGTACCCAAAATGTGTGGAACTCGTGATCAGAGAATCCTGATTCTCAATCACAGAGTCTCCGAGCAATAGGACTCTTAGTCGAAGAGTCTCAGTCCAGTGAGACTCTTCACCAGCCATCAGATCAGATAGGAACTTCTAATGTGTGTGACCCCGCAGGTTCAAACCTAAGCCGGTAGTACAGGAACCAATTCCTATACTAATCGAAGTGACCATCTAACAATGGTATCCGATGTTCGGATAGGTCGAATAGTCACAATCGCAACATTCAAAACCTACACGAATATGGTTACTGTATAATTCATCCCTTTTGACCCTGTGTATAGGACGACTCAGGGTTAAACTGTCAACCCTGATCAGATCATCCGAATCGTACTCAACTCAAACAGTCCTGTGACTTCTCACTAGGACTATCCTGATCAAAGTTTTGCTAAATTGAAATACGACTGTACACAGCTCATGAACTGGAGTGGTCAATCCCATCTTGACACACGCACCGACAAGTCAAGTACTTGATACACCCAGCAGCCTTCCATCACTGAATTAGAAATTCAAGTAGTCCAGTGCCTAAGTGCAGTGAGTTGCTTGCAAGTCACTGTGGCAGTCTCAGATCGGAGGGACAGTTATACCCATATCCCATCGGAGTAAATCTTGACAGCAGAAAAAGGTCCAGAGTCGGTCACGTTCAGTGCAGATGTACCTTTACATCTCACATGTATGCCATACCAGTGTCTCCACACTCCTTGGTTAAGAGGACAACCAACCCATACGGTACACAATGACCTATGCTTGATAAACATTGTTGTCCTTGGTAACAACGTATCATTTGGTCGCGAACAAGTTTAAGGACTAAACGACAAATCCTCCTTTATCGAGTCTAAATAGTCCTAAAGACTTCACCACAACACAGGAGTTCATTAGAAGATGAAATAATTTGTGATGAAAAATACCAAAATAACTTTTATTAATTTATAATTTATATACTAATACAAGAAAGAGCACAACCGTCAACAGGCTGACGATTGACTTTAGGACACTATTCCCAACAGGAGAAAATACAGTCTATGGCTAACAATAAAGTATAGGAGCTGGTTGAGCCGCCTGAAAATTGTAAACCTATTGGGTACAAGTGGATGTATAAGACTAAAAAAGATTCTAAGGGTAGAATTGAGCATTTCAAGACTAGGTTCGTTGCTAAAGGCTTTACTCAGAGAGAAGAAATTAATTATACTGAAACTTGCTCTCCAATATCCTCAAAGGATTCCTTTAGAATCATCATATCTTTGGTGGCTCATTATGACTTGGAGCTCCATCAGATAGATGTTAAAACTACTTTCCTAAATGGTAATCTCAATGAGGAAGTATATATAAAATAGTCTGAGGGTTTTCAAAAAAGTGAGAGAGAGCATTTAGTTTGCAGATTGAAAAAGTACATCTATGGCTTGAAACAAGCATCTCGATAATGGTACTTAAAATTTGATGAGGCAATAATCTCTCTTGGTTTTAAGAAAAATAAGTTTGATCAGTGCATCTATCTCAAAATCAGTAGAAACAAATTTATCTTTCTTATTTTATATGTTGATGACATCTTGCTTACTAGTAGTGATTTTGGTTTGCATAGTGAGACTAAACAAATACTATCTAGGACTTTTGATATGCAAGATCTTAGGGAGACAACCTTTGTCCTAGGTATTAAAATTCATAGGGATAGAACACATAATATGTTGGGTTTGTCATAGAGGGCATATATTAACAAGATCCTTGAAAGATTTAATATGTAGAATTGCAAACCATGTGATGCGCCTGTTGCCAAGGGTGACAAGTTCAGTAAAAATCAATGTCCCAGAAATAATCTTAAGAAAGATCAGATGAAGAAGGTGCCTTATGTCAGTGCTATAGAAAGTCTGATGTATGCTCAATTTTGCATCAGATCTGATATTGCCTTTGTAGTGAGAGTTCATGATAAGTATCTATCAAATCCAGACTTCTAATATTGGGTTGCTATAAAAAGAGCGATAAGATACTTATAGAAAGTCAAGAAAGTCTGATGTATGCTCAATTTTGCATCGGACCTGATATTGCCTTTGTAGTGAGAGTTCTTGATAAGTATCTATCAAATTCAGACTTCTAATATTGGGTTGCTATAAAAAGAGCGATAAGATACTTATAGAAAATCAAGAATTACATGCTTGTGTATAGAAGATCTGATAATTTAGACTTAGTGGGGTATTCAAATTTAATTTTGTTGGATGCCCTAATGATTTTTTTTTTTAAATCAACTATAGAATATACTTTTATGTTAGCTGGAGGTGCAGTATCCTAAAAAAGTGTTAAACAGATCCTGACTACTTCTTCTACTATACAAACTGAATTTATTGCCTGCTATGGGGCTACTACTCAAACTATTTGGCTGAGAAACTTGTTGCAGGGCTTTGGATTGTTTATTTTACCACCAGACCACTAACAATATATTATGATAATAGAGCTACCATATTCTTTATAAAAAATAATAAATCTTCTGGTGGATCTAAATATTTGGAGCTAAAGTACCTGATAGTAAGAGACCTTATAAAGAAAGGGGACATAACCGTTGAGCATATAGATATAGAGTCCATCTTAGCTAATCCTCTGACCAAAGCTTTGAGGCCTATATGCTTTACAAGGCTTATTGAAAATATAGGCATATTGAGTTCTTTTAATGTATTTGGTTAGTGGGAGTGGCTTTGTACTAATGTTTTATTGATGTTTTATTGTTATGAATCTTTTTCATCTCATACATCTATGATGAATATTAATATACATTATTGATATGATAAATTGATGGTATATTTTTATTAATTCTTTTGGTTATGTGTACATATTTATTTTAGTATACTTGTAGATATTTCTTAGTTATATACCTGTTATATGAAATTTGAGACTAGGCATTGAGTCTCAGATATATTGTGCTATCTCGTCATTGACGTCATATTGAGTATGTGAGACAAAATGGCTTGTTGTTGAAGTCATTAAAATTTTTCTTATTTTATATCCAAGTATGTTGAAAAAAAATTGGAGGACCGACAATGAAAATAGCATGTGTTTGGATCATTTTTGGATGTTATTTTCTTACTACACTACCACACCAAAACTCATGTCGATAAGTTAGTGATATTTATAACTATGAATAAGTCTTGTGTCAAATAAAAGATGCAATGACTCCCATGATTCAGCATGATTGACACTATTAGACCGAGTCAATTCCAATATGCTGTCTATGAATCATATTTTTTTAAAAAATCATGGCCATATACTGTGTTATCTGTTATTCAGCCCGGGAGTCAGTTTTTTAAAACAAATATTTTTAAAATTTTAAAATCACAATTAATGTTGCCCAAGTGGAAGAATGTGAGAAATTTTCTAATTATGGACTACCATTAATTATTTATTTTATTGTTGACCTCTGAGTTGATTATAATGATAACAAAAGTATTTGAGTATAATTGGTTATGTTACTAATATTATTTTTGAGGATATGTAGCTTTCAATTTCAAGTATTCACCAAGTTTCAAGTATTTTTCATCAATTAAATAAAGCATCACCACTCAAACAATTTGTGAAGAAACTCTAGACTAGATACACGTTAAAAGGAATGTTAATGAGGATTAAAATCAAGTTAAGAAGGCAAATCTAGCTTAGAAATGAAATTGAAGAAGAAAAGCTATCAAAGACCTCATGGCATGCTCGGCACGCAAGCTGAGTTGACCCAGTGGATATTTGAGCTGACTTAGTCTCAGTGACAGAAAGCCAAATTTTTAAAAATAGAAGACTTAGTCGATCCAAATCAAGCTAGTCGACCAAGATAAGATCTTATTGACTCAGTCAGAAAATTAGTCAACTCAGTCTCAAAGGACAGTAGAAGATAGAGAGACTGATATTGGAAGCATTGTTCAATTAGCCGACCAAGTCAGAATTGAGCTGACTCAGATAGAGAGTTAGTCGACTCAGAGGTTCAGTTAGCCAACTTAGTCTCAAAAAACAGATAGAACAAAAATATAAAATTTTTGGATCATGACTACTGAGCCGACCAAGTGATAACTTAGCCGACCCAGAAATCAACTGAGCCGACCCAGACAGAGATTAAGCCGACCAAGTCGTAGAGAAGCAGCAAAACATAGAAAAATCATTTTTCAGTCACCTAATACTTAGCCGACTAAAAGGATTTTGAGTTGACCCAGCGAAGGACTTAGTTGACTCAGAGAAAAGTTAGTCGACTAAGTTACTGTAATGGTTAATTTTTCAGATCTGCACTCTTTCACCCCCAACTTGCTCCCAACAGCTAGATCTTCATTTTCAATGGCTAAGACATTAAATACTGCCTCTCTAGATGCCTTAGAATGGTGGGAATGCTTGAGGATATAAATGAAACACCTTGAAACATTAAAGAGAACTTTTGAACACTTATAGAAGAGCATTCAAGTTCACTTTATTCATTGTGGAAGCTATATTGTGAAGAGGAGTGATTTCAAGATATACTTCTGTCTTTCTGATCATCCTCTAACTGAAGAAAGTCAGGCTACAAGCACTAAAGAGCTTCACCAACTTCCTTCAAGCATTCAAGAAGAAGAAATCAAGCCAACAAGCAATATTCAGAATTTCTTCTCCTGGGCTTCATTGAGTTTTTGTTTCTAAACTCATTTACTCTTGTATTAATTATGATTGTGAATTTTTATTTTCAAGTTTCATGGGATGAGAAACTTGGGTTGGTCCAAGCCTAGAGTTGGACGTTGTATTGGTTTGATTAGTAAGCCAAAGATAAAACCAATCAGAGTTGATTGTTAGCTCAAAAAACAATCATTGTACGATTGTGGCTGGTGAGCCTAGGTCAAAACCAACTGAGTTAGATTGTGAATTCGAAGACAATAACGAACTATAATCGAGTTAGTGATTATAGTTGAATTCTCAAATGGTTTACTTGGAGAGTAGACGTAGGTGCCGAGTTTGACGTCGAATAACTATAAAAGCTTTGTGTTTATGATTTTGTGACTTTTTCTATATTGTTCTTATTCATTACATGTGCTTTAATTAGTTTTATTAAGCACTTTGAAGCAAACTCAATATTATTAAAGTTTAAATTTTTAAATACCCAATTCACCCCCCTCTTGAGTAGCTATCCTTAGGCAATATTTATTTTATTAAAAATAGATTGATTATATGATCCGAGTTAATGGACATATATGTAGGCCTAATATTGTTAGTAATCCTTATATTTTGAGCTAAGCGGGTCCTATGTTGGATGGTGTGGCTAGGATGGTACAATGTAATTCTGAACCTGACTTAAGCCCATGTGGGAGGGCTTGTTAGGGTTAATTTTAAATGGCTAGATCCTCTCTCCACTTTCTATAAATATCATGAGATTAGTTCTCAGATTTGTACCATTGAATAGCTATATGTTGAGAGAAAGCTGGGAGAAAGATTTATTTTTTAGTGTTCATCTAAGCATTTGTGATTGATCAATTATTGAAAATCAATAGTGAACATAGGTACGCATCCTAAATCTTAAAATAATTCGGTGTTCTAAACTTTTGTGGGATTTATAAATCTCTTATATGTGGAGATATGTTCTTGAATTATAATTTGTATTCTAATCTTCTACATAAGATCTATGGAAAAATCCCAACATAATGATCAAAGTTGTACAATGAAAGTGTGGTAGATTGAGTCGATTGAAACTAATCGAAATTATTGGCTGTGGTTTGAAATGTGTTATAAGGAGGATTTTATTAATAAAGGGAAGATAATTATTAAATACTGTTAATTATTAATTATGATATGGCTATATTATTCTCTCTGATAGGGCTATGCTAAGAAAAACATTGGGCATCCCATATCTATGGTAGTTGATTGTTGATTAAACTTGGTCTATTTGTCAAGTATCTAAATAAATCAAGTGTGATTTGCTCCCTCATGATCTCACCTCCAATGTAGGATTCATGATGCATATTTTATCTTCTCGGATTTACTTTTATGATTCAATTTTAAGGTCATTTCCATAATATGAGAGACCATTGCTACATAAAGCCTACCTACATAATTGTGATCACCTTCATAGTCATTTGATGATTTGACTCTAATCAAGGTGGATCGTTATCTTTTGTTGAATCGAAACTTCACTATAATATTGTTTGTATTGAATCCATTTCAAGCTCCATTCCAAATATAATTGATTTTAATAATTGATCTTACTGTAAAATTTTTGTATCCAATTGATCCCAACTCGATCTTAAATAAATGTGCATTTGTATCAAGATGATGATCTCAATCTCGAAGCCTTCGTCACTTAATTAGTGCTAATTTTATTATTCTATTTCTTAATCTTAAATACCATAGAAAGCTTTAAATAATCAATCCAAATTTGGTCATCATATTGAGATAAGATCTTGGATTGTTTATTAGTTGATAGGCAAAATTCTAGAGTTGGCACAAAGGTGTCGAGTTGTGAAGTATTCCTGAGAATAGTTTATGCTTTAGTATAAAAATATATATGAATATTATGGTTGACCTGAGGGGTCGCATTGATTGCGAGCATTTGAGGAGATCTTATGAGCTCAGTTTTGATAGAATTGCCAAGTAGGGGCATGGATGTGCAAAAGAATTTTGGATTCTTTAACTTTGGAAGGCCTAGATTTCTCAAATTTTGTAACAAAAATTTTTTAAGGAGGAAAAAAATGTGAGAACTGGCCCAATTAGGCTCATTCTGAATGAAAGTTGGTAGCCCCAACTGACTTCAACCCAAATATGCAAAAGAGAGAGAGAGAGAGAGCAATCATATTTGAAATAAGGGATATATGATCCCCTGCTTGAATGCCTTCACCAAAGGATAAGGCATGCAGCCACGGCCATTATGGGACATCATAGGCCAGTGGTCGTTTCAGACCCACTGCACCCGATGAATGGCTGGCGTTATGCTAGCCTTATCTCATCCAAAAATTTTTCTTTAAAAACCCTTCCTGAGATTGATCACCATTAAGCTTGGATCTTCCTCCCTCTACCTTCCTTCCTCACCTCCAACAACTACCCAGCCACCATTGCTAACCACCGTGCCACCTAAACCCTTTTATTCTTCTCCTATGCTCTGTTTTTACCCTTAATTTGCCATCCATTTTGCCATAAGAATCCTTCACCACCGGCCATGACCCACCACCACCACCACCTTCGATAAGCCCTCCTCCCTTTCCTTCCTTTTGGCTTTTGGTGCTGCTACCATGGCAACAAAGGACAGTGCCCCTTTTTTATCTTCTCTCGGCTCTCTTGTGCACAGCCGAACCACTGCCTCTAGCCACCAGCACTCTGGCCATGCCACCACCATTGGCTGCATCACCACCGAACCAACCTCTCCTTCTCCCCTTTACTCTCCCTTAGAAGGCTTCAATGAAATCTTTGGTTCGGCAAAGGAGGGGAGGAAGAAAAAGAAGAAGAAAAAAGAAATAAAAACAAAAGAGAGAGAGGGGGGAACATTGGCCCCTGATTAGACCTAAACCAAGTGGATCAAGCCCAATTAATCTAATTAGCCTAGATCTAGTATCTTTCTCCTTTCTATTTCAGTTGATTCATTCAGATTAAGTCTAAATTTCTAATTTTTCTTTAATTTATAGAATTAGATCTGACTGAGGCATTTTAATTTGATCAGTTGAAATACACAGACCTGGATAGTGAGAAGATGTAATCACGACCAAATCCTTTGCCTATAGGTAACCATAAACTCTATTTTAAATATTTGTATTAGATAATTATTAGATCCAAGGATTGGTCAAAATGTCTGGATGTTAAACCAAATTCGATGGTGTAGATTAGAACCTGGGATCCACTACTGCCTTTTGGAAGTCTAATAAGGTGTTCAAATTATTTTATATTTTGGTTAATATTCTTGGTTGATGAAGTTTCATAAAATTCTAAGATAAAAATTTATAAGTTACCTCTATACCCTTAATGCTATAATAGATTGTTTAAATTAAATATTTTATATACTCTACATAAAATGCTTGTAAAATGTTGGATCAAATTTATATGATATACTTGGATATAAAATATTTTCATTAAATGTATTATGTGTCAGTTCCACTGCTCTTTAGTCCGATTATGATCACACGAATTCAGGATCTAGTCTTCTTTCAAGATTCCAATAGGGTGATCATTGGCGTATGTTGGCTAACAATGCATTATAGTCTGAAACTAATTTTTCTTTTGGGTCTAGCCAAGTGAGATTGATCGCTGGCATATATTGATAGAAGCACATTTCTCTATATAATATCAGAGTTAGTTTTTCTTCCAGACCTCCAGTAGGATGATCACTAACGCATGACCAATGAATGGCATATTGAAGTTAGGATCTAATCTCTTTCAAGGCTAGCCATGGGTCAATCATAGCCATAGTTAGGAAGACTATGATAGTGAGTGAATGGTCAACTCTTGGTTGTTTTGAAAATTTATTTGGCAAATATATATTTTAAATTATATTGATAGATATGATATGTTTTATATCTACATTAGCATATTTTATAGAAAATCATGCAATCTGAAAATTTATATTTCATATACAAAATATCTAATTAAATTGGATATATATTCTAGTAATTCACTAGGCTCGTAATGCTTATTATCTCTTTTCTATTTTTTTCAGATGCAGTAGAATAATTAGAATTTGGGATTAAGCTGTGAGGAGCCAAGGATATTGTTGGTGCAAAAAATCTGCCTGCATCGGAGAAGCTGGAGTCGAGGGAGTCACGGTCACCGTCGGGACCTGCAAAAAAAAGTCTAAACCGGAGTTGGGGTTGCTCCGGCAAGACCCTCCAACGCTCAAATCAGTTCTCTGCCTCAACAAAAATGGAGTGCTCAAACAAAAAATTTAGCAGAGTTTTTAGATAGGAAATGAGAGCTTAAAGAATAACATATCTGGGATCCCCCTTTTATAGGCGGAGGGGGCAATAGACTGATAGTGATGTTTGTAACCGTCTGGCAGTGGGCTGCCCAGGGTCAGGAGGAGTTTGTTGCGAAGAGTAGTGGAGTGGAATCATGGCCATCACCGGGATGTGCCACGTGGAGTCTGTTGCGGAGAGTGGAGCGGCATCCATTGTCGCGACTTGCCAGAGGGTGGAGGAACCGCGTGGTATCCGTCACAGAAAATGGAGCAGAATCGTGGCCATTATTGTGGTCTGCCAGGGGAGTGATGGAGCCGCGCAAAATCCGTCGTAGGAAGTGGAGTAGAGTCGTGGCCGTTACTGTGGCCTGCCGCGTGGAGCCATTACGGGGAATGATGGAGCCGCACAGAATCCGTCGCAGGAGTGGAGCAGAGTCGTGGATGTTACTGTGGCCTGTCAGGGAGTCTAGGCCTGTCGATCGAAGTTCGATTGAAGCGCCCGACGGAGAGAGGTGGTTATCCATCTGAAAGGAGCTCGGATGTTGCTGGCGGACCGTCCACCGTCGGGTGCCTTGAGCGTTAGTACTATAGGCGAGGGTCATTCGCTGTAGGAGCCCAGTCAGAGGCTTTCTGTAGACGAAGTCCGGCTCCCGTAAGAGTCCTGACGAAGTCTTCCTGCAATCGAAGTCGGGAACGAAGTCCGGCTCCCGTAGAAGTCCGGACGGAGTCTTCCTGCAATTGAAGTTGGGGTCGAAGTCCGGCTCCCATAGGAGTCCGGATGAAGTCTTCCTGCAGTTGAAGTCGGGGACGAAGTCCGGCTCCCGTAAGAGTCCGGGCAAAGTCTACCTGCAATTGAAGTCGGGGGCGAAGTCCGACTCCCGTAGGAGTCCGGACGAAGTCTTCCTGTAGTTGAAGTCGGGGACGAAGTCCAGCTCCCGTAGGAGTCCGGGCAAAGTCTACCTGCAATTGAAGTCGGGAGTGAAGTCCGGCTCTCGTAGGAGCCCGGACGAAGTCCTCCTGCAGCCAGAGTCGGAGATGAGGTCCGGTTCCCGTAGGAGTCCGGACGAAATCTACCTGTAATTAAAGTCGGGGTGAAGTCCGGCTCCCGTAGGAGTCCGGACGGAGTCCTCCTGCAGCCGGAGTCGGGGATGAGGTCCGGCTCCCGTAGGAGTCCGGGTGAAGTCTACCTGCAATTAAAGTTGGGGGTGAAGTCCGGCTCCCGTAGGAGTCCGGACGGAGTCCTCCTGCAGCCGGAGTCGGGGATGAAGTCCGGCTCCCGTAGGAGTCCGAACGAGGTCTAGAAGGTGGTCGATCATCGTGAAAACTTGGGTGGAGTCCGTCCATCGTGGAGAATCTGGTCGACGCTGGTGGGGGCTTATCCGTCGGCAAAACTTGAGAGTGTTGCAGAGGCTCGACCGCTAGAGAGGTTCGGAGAGATGTCGCCGAAGGTCGGAAGTCGGTAGAATCCCCGGAGGGTCATTCCTGTCACGAACTTCGGCTGAGGGGTATTTTATACCCAACACCAGTCTCCCTACTTCCAAGTTCGAGTTTCGAACGAAGGAAGTACAGAAAAATCTTCACAGCCGAAGTTGTCCCCTTGAATCCTGTGCACGATCACCCTCAGATATTCCGGCATTCAATGCGCGCGTGCTGGAGTCTTTTCAAATCGAGGCGATCCGAAAGGACCTTTCGAAATTTTCGCTGGTGAGTTAGCCCAGATACGGTGCAGTAATGGCCCTGTCAGCTGTCAACCGCTTTTAGCCGCCTGCGGTGGTGAGTGGGACACGTGGCGAGCGTGGGTCGGCCTGGGGAGATCTGCGATCATTATAGCGCCGGATCCCAGGGTCTATTTAAACCCGCCTTTCCACCTTCAGGAGTCTCATTCTACCTGAGAGCTCTGTCGGTGTCTGCCTTCTCTCCGAGAGCCCTGACCCTCTTTGGCATCCACCTTGGCCCTAAGCGTTCTTCGAGTCATCCTTGTCCTCGCCCCTCTACATCCTTCGGAGTGATCTAGGTTAGTCCCGAAACTTTCGTTTTCTCCTCTTGCCATTTAGGTGCCCTTTCTCTTCCGTTTTTCTTCTGCCGCATTTCTCTGGTTTGATCCTCCGCAAACCTTTCGCCTCTTGTCCCACCTGATTTCTTTGGGATTTTTAGGGTCTTTGTTTGAAATGTCTTCTGACACCTCCGCCTCTAGTGATTCCGGGAGTTCGTCCGCCTCAGCCCCCCAGAACCCCCACACTGTAGACGAACCCACATCTAGGACTGGGCCTCGTCCGATTTTTGCGCCGGATGCCATTCCTTGTTCTCTGACTCCAGATGAACTTCTACTGATAAAGGTTCAGTATGGAGTTCCTCTGGAGTATGATCTGGAGCTTCCTGATCCCTCCGACCGGGCCAGCACCCCCCCACCTGGTCGTTTCTGCCTGTATCAGGAGGCCTTTCGTGCCGGACTCCGACTTTCGCTTCCGCCCTTTGTCGTCGCCCTTTTTCATTTTTTAGATATTTTCTTAGCTTCAGTTGCGCCGAATTCCTTTAGGTTTTTGATAGGGTTCCTCTCCCTTTGCCACATAGTCAAAGTTCAGCCATCTCTTTCTTGTTTAGGCATTTTTACACCTTCAAGCGTCACCCCTCGGCAAAAGACTGGTGGTATTTCTCCCCCAGTTTGGCAAGAAGGGGTTGCTGAAAGGTGCTCCCTCTTCAATCCATAACTGAAAGAGGAAGTACCTCTTCGTCATTGTCCGACCTTGAGGCTGGGATTGCCCCCTTGGGGCTCCCTAAGGGACTCTATCCGCCGGGCTCCTAGCCTGGGGGAGGACGACCTTCAGGCCGTCCGGAGGCTTCTTGGTTATTCGGCTCCTTCCCTTCCCAACCTTCTGAAGGAGCAGTTTGTTCAACATCGGCTTGAGTCCCCTGGATCCTGCGAGTATCTCATCTTTCCTTTCCTTTTCTTTTCTCCTGCTCTTCTTCTTTTTTTTTTTTGCGTGCCACTTCTTCCTTTTTCACCCCATCACTGATCTCTTTTTTTTTTTTTTTTAGGAATGGATGCCGAAGCAGCACGGATGCTCGCCAGGGTCTCAAGGCCCACAAAAGAAAAGCGTCACAACCTCCGAATCGACAAAGAAAACCAGAACGGAGGAGACGAGCTCAGCCACGCCTTCCAGGTGGCCCCCGAGGTCGACGTTCCTTCGGACGCCGAACCTCCGACTCCCCGGGCATCTTCAAGGAGTCCCCCCGCTGAGGTTCCCGCTTCGGGGGTTCGCTTCGAGGAGGTGCCAGGGGTTGAGAGGGGGAGGAGAAGGAAGTCGGTGGCCCGCATGGTGAGTAGCCGCCGAGCCGCCATCGAAGAGTCCCTTGGTTTCGAAGGAGAGCCGGGGGAGAATCCCTTTAATGACAGGGACCTGATAAAGCGACTGATCGATGGCTGCATCCTGTCCGAAGTCGTCCAGAGATTGATCCGCGCCAAATCCCGAACAACGGGTTTGGGACTCCCTAGGGTCCTTTCTCGAGGTAAATAGATTCACTTCCCTCCTTTCCCCTCGCCCCTTCGTTCTGACCTCCTAGCCGCCCCTGCAGGTCGGACATCAGCTCCTTGCCAATATCGAGGCGACGAACCGGGCGAGGAGGGACGCCATCCGGGCGGAGGAGAGTCGCCGGGCCGAAGCTGCTCGCCTCAAAGAGAAGGCAGCCGAGGTAGTCACCCTCCAAGAGGCCCTAGAGAAAGAAAAGCAGGCCCTGGAGAGAGAGAAGCAGACCTCAGAGGAGACGGTGAGGAAGGCAGAGGCCGAGGTTGCGAATTTGACGGAGCAGATCCCAGTCCTGGTCTCGGAGGCCAGGGTTCTAGCGGTGGAGGAGTTCAAGACCTCTGCTGAGATGAGGGACCTGAACGTCAAGTTCGGCTAAGAAGCATTCATCAAAGGATTCGAGCTCTGCCAGGAGAAGGTGGTCAAAAAATTTTTCGAGCTCGACCTTAGCTTTTTGGCGAGGCATCTGAAGATGAGCCGGTCCCTCTTCCACTGCTACTGCCACCACAGCCCCCCTTCCGGGGACACCGAGGTCCCCGACTCCTACCTCAGAGGTCTGAGACCTCTAACTTTGTATTTTTCTTTTATTGCAATTTTTCTGTTCCCTCTTGTCTTTAAGAAGCATTCAATCAATAAAATTGGGTTTCTCCTTTTGGAGGGCTTCTCCACTCTGCTCCCCCCCCTTTTTTTTTGCTTTATGCAATGAGATGCGCCTTGACGCTTTTGTCTCCCAATGACAGTGTCCTGCCGAAGCGCTTCCCCTGCCACAGGAGATTCTGCTGAAGTCTATTATCCAACGTCTGAAGAAGAAAGTTCATCATTTAACAAAAAGGTCGAAGGAGATGGATGGCGACTCGCAAGTTGAGGGAGAGCCACTCTGAAGCCATCGCGGAGGCCACCCGCTTTCGGAACCCTCCACGTTAAGGGGATCATGGAGTAAGCTGGAGGAAAGCGAACTTTGAGAAGGAGCTCGAGGAATACAAGAAGCGCGCCAGCGACCGATCTTGGGCTCAAGCTACCAAGATAAGTTCTCTCAGGGTGGAGCTGTCGGCTGCACAGGAGAGGATTAGCCAGTTGGAAGGAAGTTCGTCCCGGCTTCTGACTCGGGCCGACTGCGACCGGGAATGGTCGAAGAAGTTTTCCGACCTTTAGCAACAGCTCCATGATGCTGAGCGAGCTATGACGCGTACCGGGCCGGTTGGTGCAGGCAGGTGGACGAATACAGGGGAAGCTCAGGATGGCGACCGACGAGGTTGCCCGCTTCAAAGACAGCTAGCCGAAGGGGCTCAGTTTGCTCCCGTTCGGGATTCCGACAAACTCCAATCCCTGAGAAGAACCGTAAGGAACTATCTGTCGCCCTTGGGGAGGGAAAGGCCGAACTGCAGCAATTGAAGATCCAGCTGGTATATGAGCAGTGGACAGTCAAGGATGCAGAGGGCCGGAATCTGAGGTCCTGAGAAAAAGGTACCGAGAGGCGGAGAACGAAAGCCAGCGGCTTCATCGGAGATATACGAAAATGCTAATGAGAGAGAAGGAATTGGAAGAAGAAGTCGAGAGCTTAAGGCACTCCCTGATGAGGGTCGAAGTCGAAAGTTCGAAGTCGGAGGAAGCCGGCCCCCTTAAAGCTCTTTTTGCCCTTCGTCCCTCTAAGTGTCTCCTTTTGCCACTTGTCTGTTTGTTTGTCGCCGTTGTTGTTTGTCGTTATTGTTTTTGTTGTTCTTTTTTTTTCGATCTTCCAGGCTCTGTAACGCACATTTTGCTAATGAAATGAAAAGGTCTTTGTTACCTTACCCGTACGTCGTGTTGGGATTGTCGTGCGTCGGACTCCTTTCATTTTCATTCCGGACGATGTCAATATTGTTCGAAGGTTCCTTGTTCATCTTTGCATTAGGTCGTCATTACCGAGTTTCTTGTGCTTTTGATGGGTTCGACGTCGACGCCACTTGGAGGTTCATAGTCATCGCCGTGTCCGATTTGCCTTTTGTTCGTGACCATAGATCTTACTTTCTCTTCCTTCCTCTTCATAGAGACGAGGTCCTTTGTGCTTTTAGTGTAGTTCGGCCTCCATTTTTTGTTGGCGTATGGGGTCGCGTAGTGTAGAGGGGTCGCCGAGAAGGTTTTCTTTTTTCTTGTCGGATCTCGATGGCGCGACCTTAGTCGGTGTCGCACGAGGTTCTTCCCCTATTTTGATGTGATCGGTTTCAGCTCATGTTAGGATGAGGTTCTCCTTCTGTTCTAACGAGGCTGTGGGGGCATATATGGACGCTGTACGACCTCTCCCCCATCCGATCTACAAACAACCGGGCCTTCGATCTTGCTCATGTTAGGGACGAGGTTCTCCTCCTGTCCCTAAATGGCTGTGGGGGCGCATATGGGCGCTGTATGGCCTCTCCCCCCATCCGATCTACAAATAACCGGACCTTCGACCCTTGCTCATGTTAGGGCGAGATTTCCTCCTGTCCCTAACATGGCTGTGGGGCGCATATGGGCGCTATATGGCCTCTCCCCCATACAAATAATCACCTTCGACCTTGCTCATGTTAGGACGAGGTTCTCCTCCTGTCCCTAACATAGCTGTGGGGGCGCATATGGGTGCTGTATGGCCTCTCCCCCCTCAATAAAGCCGGGCCTTCGACCTTGCTCATGTTAGGGCGAGGTTCTCCTCCTATCCCTAACATGGCTGTAGGGGCGCATATGGATGCTGTATGGCCTCTCCCCCCATCCAGTCTACAAATAATCGGGCCTTCGACATTGCCCACATTGGGGTTTATTTTTATTGTCCGACGGGGTCGTCCCCTGTCGTTACAAGTCCATACCAAAAAGAAAAAGATGTGCAGATCTGAAAGAAATCTTGATTTAAAGTAGGATCGTTCGTTGTACATTTACAAATTTTCAAATCCCAGGGTTGTGGAAGGTCTGCTTCCCGTCAAGGTCCTCCAGAGACGGAGTTGATGATCCCAATTGAAAGTCGATCTCCGAGCTGCTCTTCCCTCCTTGGCGGCTCAGGCTGCGGCAGGGCCCTTGGCCGATCTTCTCTACCCTCAGGCCGGCGTCGAATGAACCTATCGAGTCGACCTCGTTGGATGAGCTCCTCGATTTCATCTCGGAGCTGGATGCATTCCTCCGTGTCATGGCCGTGGTCACGATGGTAGAGGCAGAACTTATTAGGATTGCACTTTTCGGAGTGCGTGCGCATCCTCTCTGGCCTTGAGAGCTGCTCTCTGACCTCCATCAGCACCTGGGTTTTCGATGCGTTGAGGGGGCATAGCTGCGAAATCGTCTTGGGGAGAGCCCCGCCGAGCTCGGTGCTCCGGGCTTCTCTGCCTGCGTGCTCGGGAGGAGACTGGACGTGCTTGTATCCAGGAGGAGTTCGGGAACATGGCCGAGCTTCTCTCGGCCCTTTCTCGATTGCGGGCTTACTCGGGTCTCCGCCTGCCGTTCTCTCACGGTCTCCTCATCCTTCATTTTGAAGGCTTCTTCTGCTCGGCGTACCCTTCAGCCCGAGCCAATAGATCAGCAAAATCTCTGAGATACTTCTTTTCCAGGGAGAACAAAAGGTCATTCTTCTGAAGGCCACCTTTTAGAGCGGCCATCACTACCGATTGGTCCAAGTTTCGGACCTCTAACGCGGCGACATTAAAACGGTTGATGTAGGTCCGAATGGACTCCCCCTCCCTCTGCTTGATGTTGATGAAGGATCCGAACCCTTCCGGGATGCCGGTTGCTAACAAAATGAGCCACAAACTGATGGCTCATCTGATCAAAAGAAAAGATGGTACCCGGCTTCAGCGCCGAGTACCAGTTTCTGTCGCTCCTTCATGGTGGATGGGAAGCTCGACATAGAATGACGTCGAAGCACCATGAAGCAGCATCATTGTTCGGAAGGCCTCCAGGTGGTCAACTGGTCCGAAGTCCCGTCGTAGCTTTCAAATTAAGGGAGCTTGAAGTTTGGCGGGATCGGTTCCTGCATGATCATTTGAGAAAAAGGGAGGGTCAGTACAAATGTCCTCACCATAAGCGGGGGAGCGTGGCGG
>NC_025998.2:28144864-28175402 GCF_000442705.2 Elaeis guineensis | reverse complement strand
TCAAATTTTCAAAATTTCAAATTTAAACTTTTAGATTACTGCTTAATCTATGCATGCAAATGTATATCATATTTTAGAACCTGCTCTGATACCATTTGAAGCGAATTTGAGTGCAAGGGTAAAACGATAATTTTAAAACTTTTTTAAAATTATAATTTTATAGCAAAAATTATTAATTAATCTAATTAATTAATATATATTAATCCTACATAAGGATCTAAATATGATATATATAGCATGCATTTAAATTTAAAATTTAAACTTCTACAGTAAATATTTTACTGTTATGTGTTCAGAACACATTACCTTCGTGCGGGTAGTCGATCACCGTAGTCTGATCATTGTCGGGATGGTCTGATCATTACAATGTAGCCACACAGTATATCTGACCTCTGCAGATTGTCCACACAAAACTTTCGATCTGATCGGCTCTTCACGAATACTAGTTCGTTGCAGAATCCTTTCGACGGCTGATGCTGATCGAACTCCTCCGATCAGTGTCTGTCGATTTCTCAGATGCTCTGGATCGTCAGCAGAGATAGTAGAGAGGTTGATGAAGCTCTCCCTAAAGTTTGGTGGACTCACGATACTCGTAGCTCACCTTCTCACTTCCCGAATCCTAGGCAGAAACCCTAGGGTACTCTCAAAAAACCCTGCGCCTACTTTCTCTTTCTTTTTTCTTCTTTTCTTTTCTTTTCTCATGCAGAGGGTCTATCTAACGCCCCCTTTTTCTCTGAGATCAGATTAGCGCACGCCTCACTTTCTCATTTCTTTTAAAACAATGCAAAATGTGTCTTTACAGTGTTTTTACAGCGTGAGAGGATAAAGCTAGGTGGTTGCTCACTTAAATTCAAATCGAATTTGAATTCAAATGCCAACCAACCAATCTTTATCCACTCTTGACTTGAGAAGAGAGGGGCGTGGGCTTCTTTGTGCGTGGAGAGTTTTCACGAGAAACTTTTTCTCGTGTAGAATAAGTAGCGCACAAAAGAAAGGGGTGGTGCATGGATTAGTTGCCCATTCAAATTCAAACTTCCTTTGAATTTGAATGACCAACCAATCTCTCTTTATCCACTCAGATGGCGCACACAGGTGGGGTGTGGGAAGGCTTCTGCGTGGGAGAAAATTCACGAGAACTCATTTCTCATGAATTCAAATGGGTGCAGGATGAGGTGAGGTGGCACAGGGAGATGAGTGAAGGTGGTTTCAAATCTAATTGAACCAACCTTATTAAAATAGGTTAGGCACAATTAGACTAAATTAAACCTAACATAATTAGGCTTAAGTAAGCTCAACAAAATCCTAATCAAATCAGGAATTGACTAAGCCCAACCCTTGATCAGATCAGGGACCAAACCACCTTGGCAATTAGTTCAACTCTTAACCTAATCGGGTCAAATCCAACTGAATCCAATTCAATTGGACTTGATCCAAAAATAATTACTCAATCAAATTGAGTTAATTAGCGATCAAATCACTAATTAAACCTCTCATAAATACTGAGTCCAAATCGGATGGACAATCGGACATCAAAATCTATCGATATGAAACCTTGATCGAAGAGTCCCAAACCAGTGGGACTCTTGACCCCGTACCCAAAATGTGTGGAACTCGTGATCAGAGAATCCTGATTCTCAATCACAGAGTCTCCGAGCAATAGGACTCTTAGTCGAAGAGTCTCAGTCCAGTGAGACTCTTCACCAGCCATCAGATCAGATAGGAACTTCTAATGTGTGTGACCCCGCAGGTTCAAACCTAAGCCGGTAGTACAGGAACCAATTCCTATACTAATCGAAGTGACCATCTAACAATGGTATCCGATGTTCGGATAGGTCGAATAGTCACAATCGCAACATTCAAAACCTACACGAATATGGTTACTGTATAATTCATCCCTTTTGACCCCTGTGTATAGGACGACTCAGGGTTAAACTGTCAACCCTGATCAGATCATCCGAATCGTACTCAACTCAAACAGTCCTGTGACTTCTCACTAGGACTATCCTGATCAAAGTTTTGCTAAATTGAAATACGACTGTACACAGCTCATGAACTGGAGTGGTCAATCCCATCTTGACACACGCACCGACAAGTCAAGTACTTGACTACACCCAGCAGCCTTCCATCACTGAATTAGAAATTCAAGTAGTCCAGTGCCTAAGTGCAGTGAGTTGCTTGCAAGTCACTGTGGCAGTCTCAGATCGGAGGGACAGTTATACCCATATCCCATCGGAGTAAATCTTGACAGCAGAAAAAGGTCCAGAGTCGGTCACGTTCAGTGCAGATGTACCTTTACATCTCACATGTATGCCATACCAGTGTCTCCACACTCCTTGGTTAAGAGGACAACCAACCCATACGGTACACAATGACCTATGCTTGATAAACATTGTTGTCCTTGGTAACAACGTATCATTTGGTCGCGAACAAGTTTAAGGACTAAACGACAAATCCTCCTTTATCGAGTCTAAATAGTCCTAAAGACTTCACCACAACACAGGAGTTCATTAGAAGATGAAATAATTTGTGATGAAAAATACCAAAATAACTTTTATTAATTTATAATTTATATACTAATACAAGAAAGAGCACAACCGTCAACAGGCTGACGATTGACTTTAGGACACTATTCCCAACAGGAGAAAATACAGTCTATGGCTAACAATAAAGTATAGGAGCTTGTTGAGCCGACTGAAAATTGTAAACCTATTGAGTGCAAGTGGATGTACAAGACTAAGAAAGATTCTAAAGGTAGAATTGAGCATTTCAAGATTAGATTCATTGCTAAAGGCTTTACTCAGAGAGAAGAAATTAATTATACTGAAACTTGCTCTCCAATATCCTCAAAGGATTCCTTTAGAATCATCATATCTTTGGTGTTCATTATGACTGGGAGCTCCATCAGATAGATGTTAAAACTACTTTCTTAAATGGTAATCTCAGTAAGGAAGTATATATAAAATAGCTTGAGGATTTTCAGAAAAGTGGGAGAGAGCATTTACTCTGCAGATTAAAAAAGTACATCTATGGCTTGAAACAAGCATCTTAATAATGGTACTTAAAATTTAATGAGGCAATAACCTCTTTTGGTTTTAAGAAAAATAAGTTTGATCAGTGCATCTATCTCAAAATCAGTGGAAACAAATTTACCTTTCTTATTTTATATGTTGATGACATCTTGCTTGCCACTAGTGATTTTGGTTTGCATAGTGAGACTAAACAAATACTATTTAGGACTTTTGATATGCAAGATCTTAGGGAGACAACCTTTGTCCTAGGTATTAAAATTCATAGGGATAGATCACATAATCTGTTGGGTTTGTCATAGAGGGCATATATTAACAGAATCCTTGAAAGATTTAATATGTAGAATTGTAAATCATGTGATGTGCCTGTTGCCAAGGGTAACAAGTTCAGTAAAAATCAATGCCCCAGAAATAATCTTAAGAAAGATCAGATGAAGAAGGTGCCTTATGTCAGTATTATAGAAAGTCTGATGTATGCTCAGTTTTGCATTAGACTTGATATTGCCTTTGTAGTGAGAGTTCTTGATAAGTATCTATCAAATCCAGACTTCTAATATTGGGTTGCTACAAAAAGAGCGATAAGATACTTATAGAAAGTCAAGAATTACATACTTGTGTATAGAAGATCTAATAATCTAGACTTAGTGGGGTATTCAAATTCAAATTTTCCTAGATGCCCTAATAATTTTAAATCAACTGTAGGATATACTTTTATGTTAGCTGGAGGTGCAGTATCCTAAAAAAGTGTTAAACAGATCCTGACTGCTTCTTCTACTATACAAACTGAATTTATTGCCTGCTATAGGGCTACTACTCAAACTATTTGGCTGTGAAACTTGTTGCAGGGCTTTGGGTTGTTTATTTTACCACCAGACCACTGACAATATATTATGATAATAGAGCTACCATATTCTTTATAAAAAATAATAAATCTTTCAGTGGATCTAAATATTTGGAGCTAAAATACCTGATAGTAAGAGACCTTATAAAAAAAGGGGACATAACCGTTGAGCATATAGATATAAAGTCCATCTTGGCTAATCCTCTGACCAAGACTTTGAGGCCTATATGCTTTACAAAGCTAATTGAAAATATAGGCATATTGAGTTCTTTTAATGTATTTGGTTGGTGGGAGTGGCTTTGTATTTATGTTTTATTGATGTTTTATTGTTATGATTCTTTTTCATCTCATACATCTATGATGAATACTAATATACATTATTGATATGATAAATTGATGGTACATTTGTATTAATTCTTTTAGTTATGTGTACATATTTATTTTAGTATACTTGTAGATATTTCTTTGTTATATACCTGTTATATGAAATTTGAGACTAGGCATTGAGTCTCAGATATATTATGCTATCTCGTCATTGACACCATGTTGATTATGTGAGACAGAATGGCTTGTTGTTGAAGCCATTAAAATTTTTCTTACTTATTTTATATCCAAGTATGTTGAAAAAAAATTGGAGGACCGACAATGAAAATAGCATGTGTTTGGATTATTTTTGGACATTATTTTCCTACTATACTACCATACCAAAACTCATGTCGATAATGTTAGTGATGTTTATAACTATGAATAAGTCTTGTATCAAATAAAAGATGCAATGACTCCCATGATTCAGCATGATTGACACTATTAGATCGAGTCAATTCTAATATACTGTCTATGAATCATATTTTTTTAAAAAATCATGATCACATACTGTGTTTTCTGTTATTCAGCTCGGGAGAGAGTTTTTTAAAATAAATATTTTTAAAATTTTAAAATCATAATTAATGTTGTCCAAGTGGAAGAATGTGAGAAATTTTTTAATTATGCGCTATCATTAATTATTTATTTTATTATTGACCTCTAAATTGATTATGATGATAACAAAAGTATTTGAGTATAATTGGTTATGTTACTAATATTATTTTTGAGGATATGTAGCTTTCAATTTTAAGTACTCACCAAGTTTCAAGTATTTTTCATCAATTAAATAAAATATCACCACTCAAACAATTTGTGAAGAAACTCTAGACTAGATACACATTAAAAGAAATGTTAATGAGGATTAAAATCAAGTTAAGAAGGCAAATCTAGCTTAGAAATGAAATTGAAGAAGAAAAGCTATCAAAGACCTCATGGCATGCTTGGCACGCAAGCTGAGTTGACCTAGTGGATATTTGATCCGACTTAGTCTCAGTGACAGAAAGCCAAATTTTTGAAAACAGGAGACTTAGTCAATCCAAATCAGGCTAGTCGACCAAGACAAGATCTTATCGACTCAGTCAGAAAATTAGTCAACTCAGTCTCAAAAGATAGTAGAAGATAGAGAGACTGATATTGAAAGCATTGTTCAGTTAGCCGATCAAGTCAGAATTGAGCTGACTCAGACAAAGAGTTAGTCGACTCAGAGGTTCAGTTAGCCAACTTAGTCTCAAAAAATAGATAAAACAAAAATATAAAATTTTTGAATCATGACTACTGAGCCGACCAAGTGGTAACTTAGCCAACCCAGAAATCAACTGAGCCGACCCAGACAGAGATTAAGCCGACCAAGTCGCAGAGAAGCAGCAAAACATAGAAAAATTATTTTTCAATCACTTAATACTTAGCTGACTAAAAGGATTGTAAGTCGACCCAGTGAAGGACTTAGTTGACTCAGAGAAAAGTTAGTCGACTAAGTTACTGTAATGATTAGTTTTTCAGATCTGCACTCTTTCACCCCCAACTTGCTCCCAATAGCTACATCTTCATTTTCAATGGCTAAGACATTAAATACTACCTCTCTAGATGCCTTAGAATGATGGGAATGCTTGAGGATATAAATGAAACACCTTGGAACATTAAAGATAACTTTTGAACACTTATAGAAGAGCATTCAAGTCAAGTTCACTTTATTCATTGTGGAAGCCATATTGTGAAGAGGAGTGATTCCAAGATATACTTCTATCTTTCTGATCATTCTCTAACTGAAGGAAGTCAGGCCACAAGCACTGAAGAGCTTCACCAATTTCCTTCAAGCATTCAAGAAGAAGAAATCAAGCCAACAAGCAATATTCAGAATTTCTTCTCCTGGGCTTCATTGAGTTTTTGTTTCTAAATTCATTTACTCTTGTATTAATTGTGATTATGAATTTTTATTTTCAAGTTTCGTAGGGTGAGAAACTTGGGTTAGTCCAAGCCTAGAGTTGGACGTTGTATTAGTTTGATTAGTAAACCAAAGATAAAATCAATCAGAGTTGATTGTTAGCTCGAAAAAATAATCATTGTATGGTTGTGATTGGTGAGCCTAGGTCAAAACTAACTGAGTTAGATTGTGAATTTGAAGACAATAATCGAACTATAATCGAGTTAGTGATTATAGTTGAATTCTCAAATGGTTTACTTGAGGAGTGAACGTAGGTACCGAGTTTGGCGTCGAACGACTATAAAAGCTTTGTGTTTATGATTTTGTGGCTTTTTCTATATTGTTCTTATTCATTACATGTGCTTTAATTAGTTTTATTAAGCACTTTGAAGTAAACTCAGTATACTTAAAGTTTAAATTTTTAAATACCCAATTCACCCCCCTCTTGAGTAGCTATCCTTGGGCAATATTTATTTTATTAAAAATAGATTGATTATATGATCCGGGTTAATGGACATATATGTAGGCCTAATATTGTTAGTAGTCCTTATATTTTGAGCTATGCGGGTCCTATGTTAGATGGTGTGGCTAGGATGGTACAGTGTAATTCTGAACCTGACTTAAGCCCATGTGGGAGGGCCTGTTAGGGTTAATTTTAAATGACTAGATCCTCTCTTCACTTTCAATAAATATCATGAGATTAGTTCTCAGACTTGTACCATTGAATAGCTATCTATTGAGAGAAAGCTGGGGAGAAAGATTTAGTTTTTAATGTTCATCTAAGCATTTGTGATTGATCAATTATTGAAAATCAATAGCGAACATAGGTACGCATCCTAAATCTTAAAATAATTTGGTGTTCTAAACTTTTATGGGATTTATGAATCTCTTATATGTGGAGATATATTCTTGAATTATAGTTTGTATTCTAATCTTCTACATGAGATCTATGGAAAAATCCCAACATAATGATCAGAGTTGTACAATGAAAGTATGGTAGATTGAGTTGATTAAAACTAATCGAAATTATTGGCAGTGGTTTGAAATGTGTTATAAGGAAGATTTTATTAATAAAGGGAAGATGATTATTAAATACTGTTAATTATTAATTATGATATGGCTATATTATTCTCTCTGATAGGGCTATGCTAAGAAAAACATTGGGCATCCCATATCTATGGTAGTTGATTGTTGATTAAACTTGATCTATTTGTCAAGTATCTAAATAAATCAAGTGTGATTTGCTCCCTCATGATCTCACCTCCAACGTAGGATTCATGATACATATTTTATCTTCTCGGATTTACTTTTATGATTCAATTTTAAAGTCATTTCCATAATAAGATAGACCATTGTTACCTAAAGCCTACCTACATAATTGTGATCACCTTCATAGTCATTTGATGATTTGACTCTAATCAAGGTGGATCGTTATCTTTTGTTGAATCGAAACTTCACTATAATATTGTTTGTATTGAATCCATTTCAAGCTCCATTCCAAATATAATTGATTTTAATAATTGATCTTACTGTAAGATTTTTGTATCTAAATTGATCCCAACTAGATCTTAAATAAATGTGCATTTGTATCAAGATGATGATCTCAATCTCGAAACCTTCATCACTTAATTAGTGCTAATCTTATTATTCTATTTCTTAATCTTAAATACCATAGAAAGCTTTAAATAATCAATCCAAATTTGGTCATCATATTGAGATAAGATCTTGGATTGTTTATTAGTTGATAGGCAAAATTCTAGAGTTGGCACAAAGGTGTCGAGTTGTGAAGTATTCCTAAGAATAGTCTATGCTTTAGTATAAAAATGCATATGAATATTGTGGTTGACCTGAGGGGTCGCATTAATTGCGAGCATTTGAGGAGATCTTATGAGCTCAGTTTTGATAGAATTGCCAAGTAGGGGCATGGATGTGCAAAAGAATTTTAGATTCTTTAACTTTGGAAGGCCTAGATTTCTCAAATTTTGTAGATAAAAATTTTTTTGAGGAAAAAATGTGAGAACTAGCCCAATTAGACTCATTCTGAATGAAAGTTGGTAGCCCCAACCGACTTCAACCCAAATATGCAAAAGAGAGAGAGAGAGACAGCAATCATATTTGAAATAAGGGATATATGATCCCCTGCTTGAATGCCTTCACCATAGGATAAGGCATGCAGCCACGGCCATTGTGGGACATCGTAGGCCAGTGGTCGTTTCAGACCCACTACACCTGATGAATGGCTGGCGTTATGCCAACCTTATCTCATCCAAAAATTTCTCTTTAAAACCCCTTCCAGAAATTAATCACCATTAAGCTTGGATCTTCCTCCCTCTCCCTTCCTTCCTCACCTCCAACAACTACCTAGCCACCATTGCTAACCACCGTGCCACCTAAACCCTTTTATTCTTCTCCTATGCTCTATTTTTACCCTTGATTCACCATCCATTTTGCCACCAGAATCCTTCACCACCGGCCATGACCCACAACCGCCACCACCTTCGATAAGCCCTCCTCCCTTTCTTTCCTTTTGGTTTTTGGTGTTGCTACCATGGCAACAAAGGACAGTGCCCCTTTTTTATCTTCTCTTGGCTCTCTTGTGCACAGCCGAACCACTACCTCTAGCCACCAGCACTCTAGCCGTGCCACCACCATTGGTTGCATCACCACCAAACCAACCTCTCCTTCTCCCCTTTACTCTCCCTTAGAAGGCTTCAATGAAATCCTTGGTTCGACAAAAGGAGGGGAGGAAGAAAAAGAAGAAGAAAAAAAAAATAAAAACAAAAGAGAGAGAGGGGGAAACATTGGCCCTTGATTAGACCTAAACCAAGTGGATCAAGCCCAATTAATCTAATTAGCCTAGATCTAGTATCTCTCTCCTTTCTATTTCAGTTGATTCATCCAGATTAAGTCTAAATTTTTAATTTTTCTTTAATTTATAGAATTAGATCTGACTAAGGCATTTTAATTTGATCAGTTGAAATACATAGATTTGGATAGTGAGAAAGTGTAATCATGACCAAATCCCTTGCCTATAGGTAACCATAAACTCCATTTTAAATATTTGTATTAGATAATTATTAGATCCAAGGATTGGTCAAAATGTCTGGATGTTAAACCAAATTCGATGGTATAGATTAGAACCTGGGATCCACTACTGCCTTTTGGAAGTCTAATAAGGTGTTCAAATTATTTTATGTTTTGGTTAATATTCTTGGTTGATGAAGTTTCATAAAATTCTAAGACAAAAATTTGTAAGTTACCTCTATACTCTTAATGCTATAATAGATTGTTTAAATTAAATATTTTATATACTCTACATAAAATACTTGTAAAATGTTGGATCGAATTTATATGATATACTTGGATATAAAATATTTTTATTAAATATGTTATGTGTCAGTTTCACTGCCCTTTAGTCTAATTATGATCATACAGATTTAGGATCTAGTCTTCTTTCAAAATTCCAATAGGGTGATCATTGGCGTATGTTGGCTAACAATGCATTATAGTCTGAAACTAGTTTTTCTTTTGGGTCTAGCCAAGTGAGATTGATCGCTGGCATATATTGATAGAAGCACATTTTTCTATATAATATCAAAGTTAGTTTTTCTTTCAAACCTCCAATAGGATGATCACTGACGCATGATCAATGAACGGCATATTGAAGTTAGGATCTAATCTCTTTCAAGGCTAGCCATAGGTCAATCATAGCCATAGTTAGGAAGACTATGATAGTGAGAGTGGATGGTCAACTCTTAGTTGTTTTGAAAATTTATTTGGCAAATGTATATTTTAGATTATATTGATAGATATGATATGTTTTATATCTACATTAGCATATTTTATAGAAAATCATACAATCTAAAAATTTATATTTTATATACAAAATATCTAATTAAATTGGATATATATTCTAGTAATTCACTAGGCTCGTAATGCTTATTATCTCTTTTCTATTTTTTTCAGATGCAGTAGAATAATTAGAATTTGGGATTAAGCTATGAGGAGCCAAGGATATTGTTGGTGCAAAAATCTGCCTGCATCGGAGAAGCTGGAGTCGAGGGAGTCACGGTCACCGTCGGGACCTGCAAAAAAAGTCTAAACCGGAGTTGGGGTTGCTCCGGCAAGACCCTCCAACGCTCAAATCAGTTCTCTGCCTCAACAAAAATGGAGTGCTCAAACAAAAAATTTAGCAGAGTTTTTAGATAGGAAATGAGAGCTTAAAGAATAACATATCTGGGATCCCCCTTTTATAGGCGGAGGGGGCAATAGACTGATAGTGATGTTTGTAACCGTCTGGCAGTGGGCTGCCCAGGGTCAGGAGGAGTTTGTTGCGAAGAGTAGTGGAGTGGAATCATGGCCATCACCGGGATGTGCCACGTGGAGTCTGTTGCGGAGAGTGGAGCGGCATCCATTGTCGCGACTTGCCAGAGGGTGGAGGAACCGCGTGGTATCCGTCACAGAAAATGGAGCAGAATCGTGGCCATTATTGTGGTCTGCCAGGGAGTGATGGAGCCGCGCAAAATCCGTCGTAGGAAGTGGAGTAGAGTCGTGGCCGTTACTGTGGCCTGCCGCGTGGAGCCCATTACGGGGAATGATGGAGCCGCACAGAATCCGTCGCAGGAGGTGGAGCAGAGTCGTGGATGTTACTGTGGCCTGTCAGGGAGTCTAGGCCTGTCGATCGAAGTTCGATTGAAGCGCCCGACGGAGAGAGGTGGTTATCCATCTGAAAGGAGCTCGGATGTTGCTGGCGGACCGTCCACCGTCGGGTGCCTTGAGCGTTAGTACTATAGGCGAGGGTCATTCGCTGTAGGAGCCCAGTCAGAGGCTTTCTGTAGACGAAGTCCGGCTCCCGTAAGAGTCCTGACGAAGTCTTCCTGCAATCGAAGTCGGGAACGAAGTCCGGCTCCCGTAGAAGTCCGGACGGAGTCTTCCTGCAATTGAAGTTGGGGTCGAAGTCCGGCTCCCATAGGAGTCCGGATGAAGTCTTCCTGCAGTTGAAGTCGGGGACGAAGTCCGGCTCCCGTAAGAGTCCGGGCAAAGTCTACCTGCAATTGAAGTCGGGGGCGAAGTCCGACTCCCGTAGGAGTCCGGACGAAGTCTTCCTGTAGTTGAAGTCGGGGACGAAGTCCAGCTCCCGTAGGAGTCCGGGCAAAGTCTACCTGCAATTGAAGTCGGGAGTGAAGTCCGGCTCTCGTAGGAGCCCGGACGAAGTCCTCCTGCAGCCAGAGTCGGAGATGAGGTCCGGTTCCCGTAGGAGTCCGGACGAAATCTACCTGTAATTAAAGTCGGGGGTGAAGTCCGGCTCCCGTAGGAGTCCGGACGGAGTCCTCCTGCAGCCGGAGTCGGGGATGAGGTCCGGCTCCCGTAGGAGTCCGGGTGAAGTCTACCTGCAATTAAAGTTGGGGTGAAGTCCGGCTCCCGTAGGAGTCCGGACGGAGTCCTCCTGCAGCCGGAGTCGGGGATGAAGTCCGGCTCCCGTAGGAGTCCGAACGAGGTCTAGAAGGTGGTCGATCATCGTGAAAACTTGGGTGGAGTCCGTCCATCGTGGAGAATCTGGTCGACGCTGGTGGGGGCTTATCCGTCGGCAAAACTTGAGAGTGTTGCAGAGGCTCGACCGCTAGAGAGGTTCGGAGAGATGTCGCCGAAGGTCGGAAGTCGGTAGAATCCCCGGAGGGTCATTCCTGTCACGAACTTCGGCTGAGGGGTATTTTATACCCAACACCAGTCTCCCTACTTCCAAGTTCGAGTTTCGAACGAAGGAAGTACAGAAAAATCTTCACAGCCGAAGTTGTCCCCTTGAATCCTGTGCACGATCACCCTCAGATATTCCGGCATTCAATGCGCGCGTGCTGGAGTCTTTTCAAATCGAGGCGATCCGAAAGGACCTTTCGAAATTTTCGCTGGTGAGTTAGCCCAGATACGGTGCAGTAATGGCCCTGTCAGCTGTCAACCGCTTTTAGCCGCCTGCGGTGGTGAGTGGGACACGTGGCGAGCGTGGGTCGGCCTGGGGAGATCTGCGATCATTATAGCGCCGGATCCCAGGGTCTATTTAAACCCGCCTTTCCACCTTCAGGAGTCTCATTCTACCTGAGAGCTCTGTCGGTGTCTGCCTTCTCTCCGAGAGCCCTGACCCTCTTTGGCATCCACCTTGGCCCTAAGCGTTCTTCGAGTCATCCTTGTCCTCGCCCCTCTACATCCTTCGGAGTGATCTAGGTTAGTCCCGAAACTTTCGTTTCTCCTCTTGCCATTTAGGTGCCCTTTCTCTTCCGTTTTTCTTCTGCCGCATTTCTCTGGTTTGATCCTCCGCAAACCTTTCGCCTCTTGTCCCACCTGATTTCTTTGGGATTTTTAGGGTCTTTGTTTGAAATGTCTTCTGACACCTCCGCCTCTAGTGATTCCGGGAGTTCGTCCGCCTCAGCCCCCCAGAACCCCCACACTGTAGACGAACCCACATCTAGGACTGGGCCTCGTCCGATTTTTGCGCCGGATGCCATTCCTTGTTCTCTGACTCCAGATGAACTTCTACTGATAAAGGTTCAGTATGGAGTTCCTCTGGAGTATGATCTGGAGCTTCCTGATCCCTCCGACCGGGCCAGCACCCCCCCACCTGGTCGTTTCTGCCTGTATCAGGAGGCCTTTCGTGCCGGACTCCGACTTTCGCTTCCGCCCTTTGTCGTCGCCCTTTTTCATTTTTTAGATATTTTCTTAGCTTCAGTTGCGCCGAATTCCTTTAGGTTTTTGATAGGGTTCCTCTCCCTTTGCCACATAGTCAAAGTTCAGCCATCTCTTTCTTTGTTTAGGCATTTTTACACCTTCAAGCGTCACCCCTCGGCAAAAGACTGGTGGTATTTCTCCCCCCAGTTTGGCAAGAAGGGGTTGCTGAAAGGTGCTCCCTCTTCAATCCATAACTGAAAGAGGAAGTACCTCTTCGTCCATTGTCCGACCTTGAGGCTGGGATTGCCCCCTTGGGGCTCCCTAAGGACTCTATCCGCCGGGCTCCTAGCCTGGGGGAGGACGACCTTCAGGCCGTCCGGAGGCTTCTTGGTTATTCGGCTCCTTCCCTTCCCAACCTTCTGAAGGAGCAGGTTTTGTTCAACATCGGCTTGAGTCCCCTGGATCCTGCGAGTATCTCATCTTTCCTTTCCTTTTCTTTTCTCCTGCTCTTCTTCTTTTTTTTTTTTGCGTGCCACTTCTTCCTTTTTCACCCCATCACTGATCTCTTTTTTTTTTTTTTTTAGGAATGGATGCCGAAGCAGCACGGATGCTCGCCAGGGGTCTCAAGGCCCACAAAAGAAAAGGCGTCACAACCTCCGAATCGACAAAGAAAACCAGAACGGAGGAGACGAGCTCAGCCACGCCTGTCCAGGTGGCCCCCGAGGTCGACGTTCCTTCGGACGCCGAACCTCCGACTCCCCGGGCATCTTCAAGGAGTCCCCCCGCTGAGGTTCCCGCTTCGGGGGTTCGCTTCGAGGAGGTGCCAGGGGTTGAGAGGGGAGGAGAAGGAAGTCGGTGGCCCGCATGGTGAGTAGCCGCCGAGCCGCCATCGAAGAGTCCCTTGGTTTCGAAGGAGAGCCGGGGGAGAATCCCTTTAATGACAGGGACCTGATAAAGCGACTGATCGATGGCTGCATCCTGTCCGAAGTCGTCCAGAGGATTGATCGCGCCAATCCCGAACAACGGGTTTGGGACTCCCTAGGGTCCTTTCTCGAGGTAAATAGATTCACTTCCCTCCTTTCCCTCGCCCCTTCGTTCTGACCTCCTAGCCGCCCCTGCAGGTCGGACATCAGCTCCTTGCCAATATCGAGGCGACGAACCGGGCGAGGAGGGACGCCATCCGGGCGGAGGAGAGTCGCCGGGCCGAAGCTGCTCGCCTCAAAGAGAAGGCAGCCGAGGTAGTCACCCTCCAAGAGGCCCTAGAGAAAGAAAAGCAGGCCCTGGAGAGAGAGAAGCAGACCTCAGAGGAGACGGTGAGGAAGGCAGAGGCCGAGGTTGCGAATTTGACGGAGCAGATCCCAGTCCTGGTCTCGGAGGCCAGGGTTCTAGCGGTGGAGGAGTTCAAGACCTCTGCTGAGATGAGGGACCTGAACGTCAAGTTCGGCTAAGAAGCATTCATCAAAGGATTCGAGCTCTGCCAGGAGAAGGTGGTCAAAAAATTTTTCGAGCTCGACCTTAGCTTTTTGGGCGAGGCATCTGAAGATGAAGCCGGTCCCTCTTCCACTGCTACTGCCACCACAGCCCCCCTTCCGGGGACACCGAGGTCCCCGACTCCTACCTCAGAGGTCTGAGACCTCTAACTTTGTATTTTTCTTTTATTGCAATTTTTCTGTTCCCTCTTGTCTTTAAGAAGCATTCAATCAATAAAATTGGGTTTCTCCTTTTGGAGGGCTTCTCCACTCTGCTCCCCCCCTTTTTTTTTTGCTTTATGCAATGAGATGCGCCTTGACGCTTTTGTCTCCCAATGACAGTGTCCTGCCGAAGCGCTTCCCCTGCCACAGGAGATTCTGCTGAAGTCTATTATCCAACGTCTGAAGAAGAAAGTTCATCATTTAACAAAAAGGTCGAAGGAGATGGATGGCGAGCTTCGCAAGTTGAGGGAGAGCCACTCTGAAGCCATCGCGGAGGCCACCCGCTTTCGGAACCTCCACGTTAAGGGGATCATGGAGTATAGCTGGAGGAAAGCGAACTTTGAGAAGGAGCTCGAGGAATACAAGAAGCGCGCCAGCGACCGATCTTGGGCTCAAGCTACCAAGATAAGTTCTCTCAGGGTGGAGCTGTCGGCTGCACAGGAGAGGATTAGCCAGTTGGAAGGAAGTTCGTCCCGGCTTCTGACTCGGGCCGACTGCGACCGGGAATGGTCGAAGAAGTTTTCCGACCTTTAGCAACAGCTCCATGATGCTGAGGCGAGCTATGACGCGTACCGGGCCGGTTGGTGCAGGCAGGTGGACGAATACAGGGGAAGCTCAGGATGGCGACCGACGAGGTTGCCCGCCTTCAAAGACAGCTAGCCGAAGGGGCTCAGTTTGCTCCCGTTCGGGATTCCGACAAACTCCAATCCCTGAGAAGAACCGTAGAGGAACTATCTGTCGCCCTTGGGGAGGGAAAGGCCGAACTGCAGCAATTGAAGATCCAGCTGGTATATGAGCAGTGGACAGTCAAGGATGCAGAGGCGGAATCTGAGGTCCTGAGAAAAAGGTACCGAGAGGCGGAGAACGAAAGCCAGCGGCTTCATCGGAGATATACGAAAATGCTAATGAGAGAGAAGGAATTGGAAGAAGAAGTCGAGAGCTTAAGGCACTCCCTGATGAGGGTCGAAGTCGAAAGTTCGAAGTCGGAGGAAGCCGGCCCCCCTTAAAGCTCTTTTTGCCCTTCGTCCCTCTAAGTGTCTCCTTTTGCCACTTGTCTGTTTGTTGTCGCCGTTGTTGTTGTCGTTATTGTTTTTGTTGTTCTTTTTTTTTTCGATCTTCCAGGCTCTGTAACGCACATTTTGCTAATGAAATGAAAAGGTCTTTGTTACCTTACCCGTACGTCGTGTTGGATTGTCGTGCGTCGGACTCCTTTCATTTTCATTCCGGACGATGTCAATATTGTTCGAAGGTTCCTTGTTCATCTTTGCATTAGGTCGTCATTACCGAGTTTCTTGTGCTTTTGATGGGTTCGACGTCGACGCCACTTGGAGGTTCATAGTCATCGCCGTGTCGATTTGCCTTTTGTTCGTGACCATAGATCTTACTTTCTCTTCCTTCCTCTTCATAGAGACGAGGTCCTTTGTGCTTTTAGTGTAGTTCGGCCTCCATTTTTTGTTGGCGTATGGGGTCGCGGTAGTGTAGAGGGGTCGCCGAGAAGGTTTTCTTTTTTCTTGTCGGATCTCGAATGGCCGGACCTTAGTCGGTGTCGCGACGAGGTTCTTCCCCTATTTCTGATGTGATCGGTTTCAGCTCATGTTAGGATGAGGTTCTCCTTCTGTTCCTAACGAGGCTGTGGGGGCATATATGGACGCTGTACGACCTCTCCCCCCATCCGATCTACAAACAACCGGGCCTTCGATCTTGCTCATGTTAGGACGAGGTTCTCCTCCTGTCCCTAACATGGCTGTGGGGGCGCATATGGGCGCTGTATGGCCTCTCCCCCCATCCGATCTACAAATAACCGGACCTTCGACCTTGCTCATGTTAGGGCGAGATTCTCCTCCTGTCCCTAACATGGCTGTGGGGGCGCATATGGGCGCTATATGGCCTCTCCCCCCATCCGATCTACAAATAATCGAACCTTCGACCTTGCTCATGTTAGGACGAGGTTCTCCTCCTGTCCCTAACATAGCTGTGGGGGCGCATATGGGTGCTGTATGGCCTCTCCCCCCATCCGGTCTACAAATAGCCGGGCCTTCGACCTTGCTCATGTTAGGGCGAGGTTCTCCTCCTATCCCTAACATGGCTGTAGGGGCGCATATGGATGCTGTATGGCCTCTCCCCCCATCCAGTCTACAAATAATCGGGCCTTCGACATTGCCCACATTGGGGTTTATTTTTATTGTCCGACGGGGTCGTCCCCTGTCGTTACAAGTCCATACCAAAAAGAAAAAGATGTGCAGATCTGAAAGAAATCTTGATTTAAAGTAGGATCGTTCGTTGTACATTTACAAATTTTCAAATCCCAGGGTTGTGGAAGGTCTGCTTCCCGTCAAGGTCCTCCAGAGACGGAGTTGATGATCCCAATTGAAAGTCGATCTCCGAGCTGCTCTTCCCTCCTTGGCGGCTCAGGCTGCGGCAGGGCCCTTGGCCGATCTTCTCTACCCTCAGGCCGGCGTCGAATGAACCTATCGAGTCGACCTCGTTGGATGAGCTCCTCGATTTCATCTCGGAGCTGGATGCATTCCTCCGTGTCATGGCCGTGGTCACGATGGTAGAGGCAGAACTTATTAGGATTGCACTTTTCGGAGTGCGTGCGCATCCTCTCTGGCCTTGAGAGCTGCTCTCTGACCTCCATCAGCACCTGGGTTTTCGATGCGTTGAGGGGGGCATAGCTGCGAAATCGTCTTGGGGGAGAGCCCCGCCGAGCTCGGTGCTCCGGGCTTCTCTGCCTGCGTGCTCGGGGAGGAGACTGGACGTGCTTGTATCCAGGAGGAGTTCGGGAACATGGCCGAGCTTCTCTCGGCCCTTTCTCGATTGCGGGCTTACTCGGGTCTCCCGCCTGCCGTTCTCTCACGGTCTCCTCATCCTTCATTTTGAAGGCTTCTTCTGCTCGGGCGTACCCTTCAGCCCGAGCCAATAGATCAGCAAAATCTCTGAGATACTTCTTTTCCAGGGAGAACAAAAGGTCATTCTTCTGAAGGCCACCTTTTAGAGCGGCCATCACTACCGATTGGTCCAAGTTTCGGACCTCTAACGCGGCGACATTAAAACGGTTGATGTAGGTCCGAATGGACTCCCCCTCCCTCTGCTTGATGTTGATGAAGGACTCCGAACCCTTCCGGGGATGCCGGTTGCTAACAAAATGAGCCACAAACTGATGGCTCATCTGATCAAAAGAAAAGATGGTACCCGGCTTCAGCGCCGAGTACCAGTTTCTCGTCGCTCCCTTCATGGTGGATGGGAAAGCTCGACATAGAATGACGTCGGAAGCACCATGAAGCAGCATCATTGTTCGGAAGGCCTCCAGGTGGTCAACTGGGTCCGAAGTCCCGTCGTAGCTTTCAAATTAAGGGAGCTTGAAGTTTGGCGGGATCGGTTCCTGCATGATCATTTGAGAAAAGGGAGGGTCAGTACAAATGTCCTCACCATAAGCGGGGGGAGCGTGGCGGAGTTCTTCGATCCACCGGTTCATCTCCTGGAGCCTCCGGTCCAGGAAATCCTCTCGACTACGGGTCTCGAGGGTTTTCTGACAGAATGGGGGTAGAGATCTTTCAGGGGTGGAATCGTGATCCGACTGAGGACTCTCCACCCTCGGATTCGTCTTTCCGGGAAAGACGGGGCGGCTGGCCCAAGTGGCCCGTCCCACCGCCAGATTTTGGTGTTCTGGTGACGCTTTCTCCAGTCGCACTGATGCCTGCGGCTGCTGCTGTTTTTGTATGGCCTGCACAGCTTCAGTGAGGCCTCTGACCTGCTGCACCAGTAGGTCGAATTGCTCCGCGCCAACCGTCGTTGCCGGAGGAGGAGGAGGAGGTTGGGAAACTAGGGGTGAGGTCGGAGCCTGAGATCTGACCGTGGAGACCGTGGATCGCCGTGTGGATGCTCTGCGGGGAGGCATCGGGCGAAGATCTAGTGGGGGAAAGGAGGAGAGGACGTCGAAAAAGATGACCGGAGGCGGTCCCGTTGAGCGCTCCTTTAAGAACAAAGATACTGCGAAGACACAGATCCTTCCTCTAGCACCAATCCTGTTGGTGCAAAAATCTGCCTGTGTCGGAGAAGCTGGAGTCAAGGGAGTCACGGTCGCCGCCGGGACCTGCAAAAGAAGTCTAAACCGGAGTTGAGGTTGCTCCGACAAGACCCTCCGATGCTCAAGTCAGTTCTCTGCCTCAACAAGAATGGAGTACTCGAACGAAAAATTTAGTAGAGTTTTTAGATAAAAAATGAGAGCTTAGAGAATAACGTATCTGGGGTCTCCCTTTTATAGGCGGAGGGGGCAACAGACTGATAGCGATGTTTGTAACCGTCTGGCAGTGGGCTGTCCAGGGTCAGGAAGAGTTTGTTGCGAAGAGTAGTGGAGTGGAATCGTGGCCATCACCGGGACATGCCATGTGGAGTCTGTTGCGGGGAGTGGAGCAGCGTCCGTTGTCGCGACTTGCCAGAGGGTGGAGGAACCGCGCGGTATCCGTCGCAGGAAGTGAAGCAGAATCGTGGCCATTATTGTGGTCTGCCAGGGAGTGATGGAGCCACGCAGAATCCGTCGCAGGAAGTGGAGCAGAGTCGTGGCCGTTACTGCGGCCTGCCGTGTGGAGCCCATTACGGGGAATGATGGAGCCACGCAGAATCCGTCGCAGGAGGTGGAGCAGAGTAGTGGATGTTACTGTGGCCTGTCAGGGAGTCTAGGCCTGTCGACCGAAGTTTGGTTGAAGTGCCCGACGGAGAGAGGTGGTTATCCATCTGAAAGGAGCTCGGATGTTGCTGGCGGACCGTCTACCGTCGGGTGCCTTAAGCGTTAGTACTATAGGCGAGGGCCATTCGCTGTAGGAGCCCAGTCAAAGGCTTTCTGTAGACGAAGTCCGGCTCCCGTAAGAGTCCTGACGAAGTCTTCCTGCAGTCGAAGTCAAGGACGAAGTCTGGCTCCCATAGGAGTCCGGACGGAGTCTTCCTGCAATTGAAGTTGGGGTCGAAGTCCGGCTCCCGTAGGAGTTCGGACGAAGTCTTCTTGCAGTTGAAGTCGGGGATGAAGTCCGGCTCCCGTAAGAGTCCGAGCGAAATCTACCTGCAATTGAAGTCGGGGGCGAAGTCCGGCTCCCGTAGGAGTCCGGACGAAGTCTTCCTGTAGTTGAAGTCGGGGACGAAGTCCGGCTCCCGTAGGAGTTCGGGCGAAGTTTACTTGCAATTGAAGTCGGGGGCGAAGTCCGGCTCCCGTAGGAGCCCGGACGAAGTCCTCCTGCAGCCAGAGTCGGGGATGAGGTCCGGCTCCCGTAGGAGTCCAGGCGAAGTCTACCTGCAATTAAAGTCGGGGGCGAAGTCCGGCTCCCGTAGGAGTCCGGACGGAGTCCTCCTGCAGCCGGAGTCGGGGATGAGGTCCGGCTCCCGTAGGAGTCCGGGCGAAGTCTACCTGCAATTAAAGTCGGGGGCGAAGTCCGGCTCCCGTAGGAGTCCGGACGGAATCCTCCTGCAGCCGGAGTCGGGGATGAAGTCCAGCTCCCGTAGGAGTCCGGACGAGGTCTAGAAGGTGGTCGATCATCGTGGAAACTTGGGTGGAGTCCGTCCATCGCGGAGAATCCGATCGATGCTGGTGAGGGCTTATCCGTCGGCAAAACTTGGGAGTGTTGTGGAGGCTCGTCCGCCAGAGAGGTTCGGAGAGATGTCACCGAAGGTCGGAAGTCGGTAGAATCCCCGGAGGGTCATTCCTGTCACGAACTTCGGCTGGGGGGTATTTTATACCCAACAGATATATAATAAATTAAATTAGTTTTCCTTTAATAAATTGTTTAGATAGTTATATGTAAAATTTTAAGGGTATAGACTCTTTTGGAATAATTATGTCAAGTCGATTATTGCTTATCTACCCTTACTTAAGTTTAGAATGATGTAATTATGTATGAATGAAAAGACAAGTCTTGTATGTCTTATGGGATCAAACCCTAAGAATGTGCAACCGTCTATCATGCCTCCAGCTTGTACCATAGGATCAAGACGTGATAGTATTTGAGGGACTAAAACTGGCTGCAACAGTTGGACACTTGGGTTATTAATTTAGAGATAAGAAACATCGGCCAAGAAAAACCATAATGACTCAATATCCTCCCATATATCAACACATTATTTGAAGCAATGTAAAGATAAACACAACAATAGTGTATTACCCATGTAGAAGTAATAGAAAAAGCAGATTAAGAGCAACTGAGTTGGAAAATGTTACTGTAACTTCAGTAGACTTGTAAATGCTGTAATTCTTGTGATGAATCAGAGAAAATAAATACAGAAAGGTAAACTAGTTACAGGCAATAGATAAGGAGCATCCACAAAAAGAACGCACGTAACCATCTCCCACAGTCGCATAAAGTAGTGAAGGTAGATAATCCACAATTGCATAAAACAGTTGCATAAAACAGTTTGAAATCAGTATGTATGTCTACATATTTTATTACCATATCAATCAGTTTGTTTTATTACCATATCAACTTTTGCAAAGATCAACCGGAGGTTTCCAATACTAGAAAGAATAAAATCTTCAATTGGTTGGTTTTCCAAAACAAGATCCTAACCACGAGCAATCTAAGAAAAAAAATATTCAAGTCCACATCCCACGTTCTTTCTGCAATTCAGAGGAAAAAACAAGCGATCACCTCTTCCTCGCATGCCCGTATTCAAAACAAATCTGGCAACCAATAATCCTAGCACTTGGCATATCACAAATACTGATATCAGTCGAACATCTATGGACAATATAGAGGAAGAATATACCAAGTCAAATAGCAAAGCGATCTTAGGACTATATAGTGTCTGTAGCAAATACTTAATTTAGGCTACTGAAATTCTGCATAACTGAGATGGAAACTTGGAATGCTATAAATCTGGGAAAGTAGAGACAAGCAATAAAACAAGTCTTACAGGAGATTAAAAACAGAATCTCATCATAGGAAACTACAGTTGAATGCAGCAATAGGGGATTAACACAGACACATCCAATTCCATAGAGCTCTTAGAAGCCTTTTGTCCATCTATCCATAGTTGGAAGACTATAGGGTCATCCGGCCTAACGTAAAGAGAGAGTTTTCACACCACCAGCACACCAAGGTATCTTTCTCAATGGCGTGTGTTGTGGGATGGGCATTGGGGGCATCGAGCCCGAAAGTTCCATACCGGATACAATCAAGAGAGCCTACTGCTTATTAGTGCGAGTTCTCCTTCTCCCACGTAAGGCACCTTTTGCGGAGCAAAACCGTGAGAGGCGGGGTGCTAACCGGGTCAAAGGTCTGGACCCCGCTCCAAAGTGGACAATACCTCACGATTGAGTGGAGGAGATGGTTCCGTACTATGGGCAGTAGATCTCCAACATTGGCGCCGTCTGTGGAAACCCGTCCCCTACCTGCAGCAGTACACTCCTTTGCTGGGGGGCTGTTGTGGGATGGGCATCAGGGACATCAAGCCCGAAAATCCCATACCGGATACAATCAAGAAAGCCTACTGCTTATTAGTGCGAGTTCCCCCTCTCCCACGTGAGGCATCTTTTGCGGGGCAAAACCGTGAGGGGCGGGGTGCTAACTGGGTCAAAGGCCTGGGCTCCGCTCCAAAATGGACAATACCTCATGATTGGGTGGAGAAGATGATTCCGTACTAAGGACAGTAGATCTCCAACAGCGTGCTTTAATTGAAAGCGCATAACCATAAAATAGCCACATGTTGGTTTGAGGTACCACTGTAAACATAACTCCATAATCGACATCAAGAAAGTCAGAATTATCTTATAACGACAAAACCGCAGGCAAGTCTACTTGAGACACAAAACAACCACCCAGAAAGATAGCAAAGCTACCACCGCTATGTGAGTCAAGCTTTTCTTCGAACAGTGAGAAAGCATGTTGGACGACCAAAATGTTTCAATCCTAACGACCAAAATCATATCTTGGACGAGAATTTTATATCAGATCACAAGAAATAGCAGGAAAAAAAAAATCCATGACTGATCAAACGGTTTGGGTTTCACTACTCCAGATCGAAACAAATTAAACCACCAGACCTAAAAGAAAGTCCAACCAGATTCAATTCGGGTACCAGAGAAACCAACCTTGTCTCCGGCGAGGTAAAGGGTGAGCAACTTGACAGCCTGGAGGGCAATGGAGGCCAAGGAATCAATCTCGCTGATCACAAGCTGCAGAGGAATGGCAGATCCCGGGAATCAGAGAAGAATAGAGGAAGCAAGAGATCAAAGATCTGGAGGAAAGAGAGGGATAGGTGACCTGGTAGGAGCCGAGGGCGATGTGGGAGCGATAGATGAGGGAGTCGCGCTCGACGGCACCGCCGAGGGAGAGGTTAGGGATTTCGCTCTTGTTGATGACGTCCTGGTACGCCCCCAAATAGAAGCTATTGCAGAGGCTGAAGAGGCACACTTGGGCGGTAGAGGCCGGAGCCCCATCGGTCGGCGATGCTTGCCGGCCAGGCAGGCAGAGAGCCGAAGGGAGGGGGAGGGGCGAGTCGGATTAGTCAGAAAGTAGAAAAGCAAATTTTAGGGAGCAAAAAATTTTTGCTTTCCACATAAATTAATTATTTTAATTATTTTAATTTTAATTTTTTATTTTTCATGATGTTATCAAATATTATTTTTTATTTTTTATTTTTAAAAAAAAAAATTTATGGCTAATCAAAGGCATCCTAAATATTTTCCTTGTTCGCAGACTCTGCTGGGCTTGCTTAACTAATTTTGAACTAGACGTCGGCAAGGGATCCATGCATGCAATGCGCATGAACGATAGCATGATTGGTGCATGGGTGTGATTGCTACCCAATTTTGAGACATGTACGTGAAAGAGTAAATAAATAACTGGTCATTAACTAAGTTGAGTGCCTTGTTGCAAAGTTAGATTTTAAGTAACATTGGGGCCATCTCATCATCGTAAAGTGTAAAAGTTAACTCCTAGGTTGAGCCCGGATCTCCCCAATAAAGTCTTCCAGATCAATTATTAAAATCGGAAATTAGCATCTGGCATGTGACAAACACAGGAAAGGAAATAAGATGGCTTAGATTTCAATGAGAAGTTTCAGACTAATTTTTCAAATGAAATCTGAGCTGCAAAATTGTATTACTAAAATTTACGTCGAAAAGATCACATTGAAGCTGGCTTCGCATGGACAATTTGGCTTACAAGTGGCAATGCGGTCATATATATATTATGTGTAGAGATAAAGATATTTATAACAATTATGTCGAGGAAAGAATATTAATTAGATTTTGTACTTTTACCGAAGCATCTTATCCTTTTTTTGGTTCTAATCCTCCGAGGTGACAACCAAAACTAGTGAACTTACGAAATACTAGCATCTCCTCGTAGTTTGTTTGAAAAGATAACATATTAAAGGGAATTCAATCAATTTGAATTCATGGCATAGCATGCTCAATTTTTCTGTGAATTTTTGTAGCATTTTAGAGAGGTGGAGCTATCTCTCACCTATATATTTAGTAGATAACTAGATATATATACATGTACAGAGAGAGAAGATTGCCACCAACTTTTCATTAAAAAAAAAAGACACTACATCAGCATGCATCATGGTTGTTCCACCTTGCTCTGTAGTACCTAGCCCACAAGATGCGACATGTCCAAATCTCAAACACTCCAACCTAGCTACGAGCCCGTGCAACAGGACCATTTTCAAATTTAAGCCGAGGAAAGGATGCTCTGTTCTAATTTTGTGTTTTCTTTTTCTTCATTTGTTTTATTTGATTTTTTGATGCTGGCGGTCATCGCTAGCCATCGATGAACTCTGGTTGCCTCACCGTGGTTCAGCCACCACCGGCCATAGCCATACCGACCGGCAGCCCTCCTCTATCTCGGGAAGGACATAAGTCCCCTATTTTGTAAGGAAGAAAAAAAAGAAAAAAATATATAAAAAAAAAAAGAAAAGAGAGAGTGTTGCTCCATGAATTGATGTTGATGATTATAATACATTTGAGGGGTTACTAATGATTTTGGTTTGGAAAAAGATTTATTGTATTTCAGGGATAAAATCGTAATTTTATCAAGTTCTAATTCGAAAGCTTTAAGAGCAAGAACAAAAGATTTGTGATCTATTGGAGGCAATTTCATACTTTTTGGATGGATATGTTGAGAGAAATTCGAGTTTAAAGAATTGGGTCGACTCTATGAGTCGACTCCTGTCAAAAGGGGCAGAACGACATATTATTTTTGGCTGACACACCCAAAGGAGTCGACCCCATGAGTTGACCTCTGTTGCTGTGCAGGCCAAGATACATAACAGTGATTTTCTGTTCTGTGCCACAAAGGTCGACCCCATGAGTCGACCCCCTGTGATGGAAACTTCCGTAATGGCTAATTTTCAGCTTTTTTTGAAAGCATTTAATGCTCTTTTAATGATTTTCAACGGCTTTATTTCAGCTCAGATTTCTCTCTACCATCTATTGAAGCTATAAAAATACTTGAAGGAGAGACAAAGATATATAGATTGAAGAGACTCAAGCATTCATTTGAGCCCTAAGCAAAAAAACCTCTTCAAGAAAAAGAAGCCTTCAATTCAAGTTTACCAACCCCTCTAGGGTTCATTCAAGTCTTCAACCACCTTGAGAAAAATCAGAAAAGCTTTCTTCATATTGTGTAAAGTGTATCTAAAGTTTTATTTACTCATTAAAGGAGCTAAATTTGTATTTTCGTGTGATTAACTCACATACTTCTTTTTGTCTTGATTGTTAGTTTTAGAAGGATTCCAAAATTTGGATAGATTAATCCGAACCTTGGATCGGATTGTATTGGGTTGGTTTGTACCCGAAAAATAAGTGTTCTAGCTTGGGATAGCTAGAGTCAGAGGTACCGACATTGTATTCTATTTGAATATGATTTAGTAGATTTGAATTCCCAAGTAGGAGCTTGGAGAGTGGATGTAGGTGCAAGGTTGGCACCGAACCACTATAAATCTTGTTTGTTTGTGTTATGCTTACTTACTCTCTTTCTAAATTTTTTTATCTTCTTGCATTCTTGCATCTTATTTCTACACCTTGCTTAAATCACTCTCTACATATATCCTGCTCATTGTTATTTAATCCTCGTAGTTCTAAATTAACATTAAAATTTTAAAAAATCCAATTCACCCTCCTCCTTTTGGGTTGCATAGCTGGGCAACAAGTAGTATCAGAGCTCGGTGCTCTAGTCCTACTTTGATTTAACTATCAAAAAGCTAAAGATCTATGACAACTCAAGTTGGTATTTCACTAGTCGAAGGACAGTCTACAAACCAACCTCCACTTTTCAATGGATCAAACTACACCTATTGGAAAGCTCGGATGAAAATCTTTATTCAGGTACTTGACTATGATATATGGAGTATCACAGTTAATAGACCACACACACCCACTAAGATAATTGATGGTGTAAAATCAACCAAACCCGAAAGAGAATGGGATGAGGTTGACAAGAAAATGGCTCAACTCAATGCTAAAGCCATGAATATTTTATATTATGCTTTAGATGCTAATGAGTTTAATCGCATTTTAACATGCATGTCAGCTAAGAAAATATGGAATAGATTAGAAGTAATACATGAAGGCACTAATCAAATTAAGGAATCAAAAATTAACATGCTTGTGCATAAATATGAACTCTTTAAAATAGAGCATGATGAATCAATAACTGAAATGTTTACTCATTTTATGGATATTATTAATGGTCTAAAAAGTCTTGGTAAGTCTTACTCTAACAGCGATCTTGTGAGAAAGATTCTTAGGTCTTTACCAAGGATGTGGGAGGCCAAAGTGACCACAATCCAAGAAGCCAAAGATCTGAATATTTTACTCTTGGAGGAGCTTCTAGGATCGCTAATGACACATGAGCTAAGCATGAAACAACATCAAGAAGAAGATGTCAAGAAGAAGAGGACAATCGCCCTCAAGTCCACTACTCAACTTGATGAGGAATCTGAAGAAACAGAAAATGAAGAGCAAGATGAAGAAATGGCCCTCATCACTAGAAAGTTTAAAATATTTTTGAAGAAAAAAAAATAAAGAATGAGGAAGAGACCACCTACCAAAGGAGAGCATACCAAGGAGAAGGATAAGGAGCAATCTCTTATTTATTATGAATGTAAAAAATCGAGGCACTTCAGGTCCGAATGTCCACAACTAAGAAGGGCCCCAAGAAGTACAAGAAAAGGCTATGGTGACTACATAGAGTGATAGTGATGAGTCAAGCTCCGAAGAAGAAGATTTATATGAGCAAGCCAACTTGTACCTTATGGCACATGAAAATGAGGTAAACACTGAAACTCCTGATGACTTTACTTTCAAAAAACTTCAAGAAGTATTTTATGATCTAGTTGATGATCTAAAGAAGTTAGGGATAAAGAACAAAGAATTAAAATCAAAGAATCAATTTTTACTAAAAAAATAAAATTATTTCAAATGAAAAATTGATCTTGACACAAAAAAATCTAAACTTGAAAAATAAAATTGCTAAGTTAAAACCTATGGCAGAAAAGTTCACTCTTAGTTCAACTAAACTTCAAATGATACTTGATAATCAAAAGGCCATTTATGATAAAGTCGGTCTTGGCTACAACCCTTTAAAGAAATAAAAATTTTTGAAAAATATCTATGCGAACTCATCAAGCAATAAGTTTTCAAATATTACTTACTTTAAATGTGGACACAAATCCTATACTTGTTTCTCTAGCAAATCTAAAAATTTTAATGTGAAGAAAATATGGATTCCAAAAGAAACCATGTGACTAACCGAAAAGGACCCAAGAAAGCTTGGGTACCTAAAGTGAAAACTTGATATTTGCATGCAGGTGTGTCTTGCATCCCAAGAAATAAATCAAAAATGATATCTTGATAATGAGTGCTCAAGATACCTGACCAGTGATGAATCTCAATTCATCACACTTGATGCAAAAGATGGAGGGATGATCACCTTTGGAGACAATAGCAAAGAAAAGATCATCGATATAGATAACATTGGTATCACTCCCTCCAAGTATATTGAAAATATTTTATTAGTAGATGGTTTGAAATATAATCTATTGAGTATTAGTCAATTCTGTGATAAAGGGTACAAAGTTATTTTTGAATCTTCATTATGCATAGTAACTAGTCCCAATGAAGAAGGTATTAAATTTGTTGGGCATAGATATAGTAATATTTATATGATAGATTTGAATGATCTTTCCATGATAAACTTGCAATGCCTAGTAGTCTTGAATGCCAACATTAATGAGACTAGTTGGCTTTGGCACTGTAGGCTTGCACATATTAGCATGCATTCACTTTCAAAATTTATTAAAAAAGAATTGATTATCGATATATCTAAATTAAATTTTGAAAAGGATAGAATTTGTGATGCATGTTAACTAGGTAAACAAATAAAAGTATCATTCAAATATAAAAATATTGTTTCAACTTTTAGGCCATTAAAATTATTGCACATGAATTTATTTGGACCTACTAGAACTACTAATTTGGGTGGAAAATGATATGGCTTTGTAATTATTGATGATTTCTCTCATTTTACATGGGTTTTCTTTTTGGCACATAAGGATGAAACTTTTCATATGGTCTCAAAATTTTATCGAAAAGTTACTAATGAAAAAAAATTTTCAATTCACCATATTCGAAGTGATCATGGAACTGAATTTGAAAATCAAGATTTTAAAAAATTTTATGATGAAAAAAATATTTACCATAACTTTTCAGTACCTAGGACATCCCAACAAAATGAGGTAGTAGAAAGAAAAAATAGAATCTTTGAAGAAATGGTCCGTACCATGCTATATGAAAGCAACCTCCTAAAATACTTTTGAGCGGAAGCAATTAACACGGCATGTTATATATTAAATCATGCTTTAATTAGACTAATTCTAAAGAAAATACCCTATGAGCTTTGGAAAGAAAGAAAACCAAATATTGTATATTTACATATTTTTGGTTATCGATGTTTTGTTTTGAACAATGATAAAGAAAGATTAGAAAAATTTGATGCAAAATTCGATGAAACTATTTTTCTTGATTATTCTTCTTCTAGCAAAGCTTTTAGAGTTTTCAACAAAAGAACTTTAGTAGTAGAGGAGTCAATATATGTTGTTTTTTATGAGACTAATGATTTTTTCTCAAAAAAAATGAAGGTATTGATGATACAGATCCTCTTATAGAAGGGATGAAGAAGCTCACCTTAAAAGACTCAACAATTCAAAATAAAGAAGAACATGAAAACAAACAAGATGATGAAGGTGAAGAACAACAACAATTATCTCAAGATATAAATGATCTACCCAAAAAATAGAGGTATGATCACAATCATCCCAAAGAACTAATTATTGGTGATCCTACACATGGAGTAAGAACTTGTTCTTCACTTAGAGATGCATACAATCATTTTGTATTTGTTTCTCATCTTGAACCTAAAACCATAGATGAAGCTGAAAAGATTATAATTGGATAAATACAATGCAAGAAGAACTTAATCAATTTGAAAGAAATAATGTATGGACATTAGTATCAAGACCTAAAAATTATCCAGTAATTGACATAAAATGGGTATATAGGAATAAATTAGATGAACATAAAAATATAATTAGGAATAAAGCAAGATTGGTTGCAAAGGATTATAATCAAGAAGAAGAAATTGATTTTGATGAGATCTTTGCACCTGTTACTAGATTAAAAGCAATTAGGCTTTTACTTGCATATGCATGCTTTATGAATTTTAAATTATTCCAAATGGATATCAAAAGTGCTTTTTAAATGGTTATATTGCTGAAGAATTTTTGTAGAACAACCCTTCGATTTTGAAAATCATACTTTTTCTAATCATATTTTTAAATTAAATAAAGCTCTATATAGTCTAAATCAAGCACCTAGGGCTTGGTATGAAAGGTTAAGTAAATTCTTGCTTAACAATAGTTTTTCAAAAAAAAATGTAGATACAACTTTTTCATTAAAAGAAATCATGATGATATCTTAGTGATGACATTATTTTTGGATCTGCTAATGAAACTCTTTGTCAAGATTTTGCTAAGCTTATGTAGGAAAGTTCGAGATGAGTATGATGGGAGAACTTACATTCTTCCTCGGATTCCAAATCAAATAAACAAAGGAAGAGATCTCCATCATCCAAAGCAAGTACACAAAAGAACTACTCAAAAGATTTGAAATGGAGAGCTCCAAAGTAATTGGTACACCCATGAGCCCATCATGTAAGCTTGACAAGGATGAAGGAGATAAAAATATAGACTCAAAATTTTATAGAGGAATGATTGGTTCTTTATTGTATTTAACTGCTAGTAGACCAGATATTATATTTAGTATTTATTTATGTGTACGCTTTCAATCAAATCCAAAAGAATCACACTTAAATATAGTTAAAAAAATTTTAAATATTTAAAAGGTACATAAACTCTAGGATTATGGTATTTCAAGGACTCATCAATTGACTTAATAGGATATTCAGATGTCGATTTTGCTGGATGTAAATTAGATAGAAAAAGTACTAATGGAACTTGCTAATTTTTTGGAGTTAACTTAATCTCTTGGTTTAGCAAGAAGCAAAATTCGATAGCACTATCTACGGTCGAGGCTGAATACATTGCAGCCGAAAGTTGCTGTGCTCAAATCCTGTGGATTAAGTAACAACTTGAGGATTTTGACATCAAACTCAATGAAACTTTCATAAGATGTGATAACACTAGTGCTATTAATCTAACTAAAAATCTAATTCAGCATTCTAGATCAAAACATATTAAAATTAGACATCATTTCATAAGAGAAATATCCATAATAAAGATATAATTCTTGATTATGTATGTACTGAAAAATAATTGGCTGATATCTTTACCAAGGCCTTAAGTGAAGATAGATTTTGTAAAATTAGAAGAGAATTAAAAATCTTTGATCCTTCAGCTTGAGTATCTTTCTAATTTCAAGTTTAATTTGCTAAAAATTCATTGAACCAATTTATTTTTTGAGCTAATTTCATATCTCTCTTTTCTTAAAAGCTCAAAACTATCCTTCAAATGATCAATCTCTCAATAGACA